>NW_020954552.1:9732992-9871368 GCF_900497805.2 Vombatus ursinus | reverse complement strand
TATATATATATATATATATATATATATATATATATATATATATACACACACACATATATATGTGAGAGAGAGTTGTCATCCATTTGGAAGATGCATTAAATATCCTCTCTGACACTTAAAAACACCATGGATCTGGAACTAGAGGACTTGTGTTTGAATTTCAGCTTTGCAGTTTGTGTGGCCGTGGGCAAATCACCCAACCTCTTTACAACTCATTGCTGAATAGATGCTAGATTTCATCTAATATGAAATCATATAACAACTTATGCACAGTGGATATTTTGTTAGAGGAAAGTCTTCAATGCTATGATTTGTTTTACCAAGTCATTTCATTTTTACAATCCATAGCAAATAACAGCAGATAGAAATATCAAGATTTTTTATATCTCTGTTTGTGGTGAATGTGTGACTATGAAAGTAGACCACTGCAGGCAATTGTCCATGAAAATTTGCCTGATTCTTCCTAGGATTTAAGAACTACCCTAGTGTCTCATTGTGGCATTGTGGAGAAACTTGACTCTTAAAGGTTATGCATGTTCAAAACAAGTTCTGGTAGTATTTACCAAGCTGGTTAAGATTTCAAGCATAATCCCAAAGGCATATTGGGTCTAATGACTGAGGAAATGTTTTGCTGCCTTGCTAAATATAGAGAATTTCATCACCACCAGGTGGTTCTTTCTTTGGCAACTCATGAAGCAGATAACTATACAAAGTGGTCCCAATCCTGGGTTGACCTCTTCAACTTCTGTGGTGAGATTGTTGGATTGGCAAAAAAGGAGCACAAAGTACAGCTTTTAGACTTTCTCTAAACAGCCATCTAACTTAGAGATTCTTTGGGATCTATAAACTTTTTTTGTCAATACTTTGATAGTTTTCCTTGTAATGATATTTATTTTATTTTGTGCATTTAGAAACCATATTCTGGAGTCTATAGACTTCTCCAGATTCTGAAGGTACCCTTGACACAAAAAAATGTTAAGAACCCACTGATCTAATTGCTGGTAGTCTTACTATGAGCTTGTTTTCTAGCAACTTCTGGATGAACTAAGCTACCTCCACCTCTACAGTGACATTCTCACTATAATTGAAAATTAAAGAAGTAAAGACATTGCGGCTAAATGGAAACCCAACTTACATGTTCTCACAGAGACTGAAGTCTTCAGAGCTGGGTTCCTTGTACTCAAAGACCATAAAATTTTTATTTCATTGATTATTATTTATTTAAGAAGCATCAATTAAACACTTAATATTTGTGAGGTAGGGCATTGTGCCTTTTGGTACTAAAATTTTAATGAAATAAATTTAATGGACCATTTGGACATTTTATCTTGATGATAAGGATAAGAAAACTGCATGCTTTGGATATTATCATTCTCCCAATCATTTTAGCTCAAAACCTCAGAGCTATTATTTGCTTTTTCTCCATTTTCAATCAGTTATAATTTGTCTTTGTCTTTCATCTAGTCTTTCTTTTTCTTCTCTCATAGATTGCTTCTCATTCAAAAATACTCAATTTAAATACTATAAAAATTAACATTTACATAGGCAAAGAAAAAAAAAGAATGTTATATACAAAACTAAATACCCAATTCATATCACTTGCTTTTTTTAAAAAAATTATATAAACATTAACATGTTACTTTCAAAAGTGTCGTTTATCTCTGCTTTCTTCCTTCTAAACTTCAGTCTATTCAATTTTGAAAATGACCTAAAGACCCTCTCTAGGGAAGGGAAGGAGGGCAGTTGGTTAGGGAGACTTACTATACCTATACCCACCTCCACATTGGTTAATTGTCCCTGTCCAAAAACTTGAGCTTCGTTTTGCATATTAATCCATCATCTGTCTGTCATGAGGTTGGTAGTTGTCTTTAAATTAGTATTTAAATCATGATTACTCATTGCACCTATCAAAATTATTAGTCTTTCAAAATTGTTCAATTTTACAATGTTTACATTATAGTACAAACTATTTTCCTCCTTCTGATAACTTAAATCTGTATCAATCTATACAATTCTTCCTAGGTTTTTCTTGAAACCATCTCTACTCGTTTCTGACAGCACAATTACTTTTCTTTACATTTGTATAATATAATTCATTCATCAATTCAATAATTGACGGGTATTTGTCCCCTTAATTTCCAGTTTTTTCCCACCATAAAAAGAAATGTTATAAGCACTTTTGTACATATGGGACCTTTTCTTCTTTCTCTGATCTCCTTGGATATAGACCTAGTAGAGGTATGGTTGAATCAAGAGGTATGAACAATTTAGTAAATTTTGAAGCATTGTTCCAAGTTATTTTACTGAATGGTTATACCAGTTCATAGTTCAAAAGATATTGCATTCATATTGCAATTTTTGTACCTTTTCGATCATTTGTCATATTCCATTTTTGTCTACTTTGTCAGCATAATAAATGTGGAGTGGAAGCTTAAACTTGCTTTAATTTTCATTTCTCTGATTAGTATTGATTTGGGACATTTTTTTCATATGGCTATAGATAGCTTGGGCTTCTTCTCTTAAGAACTAATTTTTCATATCCTCACATCATTTCTTGACTGAGGAATGTCTCTTATTCTCATACATTTAAATCAGTTCCATATGTATTTTGGAAATCAGACCTTTATCGAAGAAATTTGTTGCCAAGATTTTTTTTCCCAAGTTAACTATTTCCCTTCTAATTTTACTTGAATTTGATTTGCTTATGCAAATAATATTTAAAATAACAAAATAATATGATTATATCAATAAATAAAGAAAATTTTTAATACCACATCATGCTCATTTTTGCCAAAATACTAAAAAACAAACCTATAAGAATGAATTGACTTTTTCTTAGCAAAGTAAATAGTATATATCCAAAGCCAAGAGTCAGCATTATATGTAATGTGGAAAAACTAGAATCCTTCCCAACAAAATAAGGGGAGAAATAAAAATGTCCATTTTTTACTCCTTTTATTTGAGACCATACTAGGAATGCTGTCTTTGGTTTTATGACAAGAAAAAGTAATTATGGGAATAAATGTTGTTTTAAAAATAAAATTATTATTTTTTGCAGATGATACAATAGCATTCTTAAAGAATTCTAGACAGTCAACTACAGTAATTGAAACAAATAAAATGAATGAAATTGCAGAATATAAATCTACACAAATATTGGGCATTAAGAAATACTTTTTAGAATTAGAAAGAGAAATTTTATTTAAAGTATACAAATATATAAGATACTTTTGAATCAAAAAATAATTAGAGAAATATTAATTGCTTATACATGGGCCAAGCAAACAGAATAAAATGATAATACTACCTAAATGAATTTATTTATTAGTGCAATACCAAATTATCATATCTTAAAAGGCAATATGCTACATTCAAACCTTGTGACTTTTATATCTAAAAGGGCAATTCCCCTGATGCCTCACAAAATGTTCATTGGTACCACCACAGTGACATATGCTTGTGCCAGATCCCAGTTTTCAAGCACTGGGACACTGCTCAGGTTCTTGGGATCTTATCTGTTTCTTACAGCCAACACTTGTTCAAGTAGCAATAAGTCATTTTTTCATTCAGCTGATTCTATCTTGTTACTTACAAATGTCAGATGTTGGCTGATCTTTCCTTTATGACATAACAGTCCAAATGTTTACTCATTTTTGGAGCAGGACATTGGTTGTTAAATGTGCACTTAAAAAACCATTTTGACATTTACATTTCCTGTGAATAAGTTAATGAATAAATGAACAATTATTAAGTGCCTACAATTTGCCAAGCTCTGGAGATACAAGTAAGAAAAAAAAGCATTTCATCTTCTCAAAGAGCTCATATTCCTATTGGGGAGGAGAATAGGAGAATTCAACTACAGAAAAGATAGAAAATCCCACAAGTCCTATGAACTATTACTCATATGTGGTCATACTAGCATGTCATACATGGCCATATGTACTATTTGTGCTCCAACTATGGTAGAGCATTCCAAGTTCATATTGGAATAGTCACCTACAGCCAGGGACACTGTACATTGACCCAGACATTATGATGTCATTTTGGTCCTCTTCAAACATGAAAGACAAACAACCACACAGTGAATGGCAAGGCCCAAGGAATCCTTAGGACTGGCTGCTATACAGTAAAAACCTGTAGGGAGTGAAAAACTCATTCAATTATCAGAGCATTTTCAACAAAAAATAAATCAACAAAAATTTATTCAACATCTATAGTATATATAGTACTATGTCTCTATCAGTGCCCAGTAATGAAGGTCCCTTGCTTCTAATATTTAATAGTGTATTTGGGAGATATGATAAACTATGACATAAAGCAATCCATGTAAAGCCTAGAAGGGAGGTACAAACAAGGATCTATGTGAGGTTCATGGTGAAAGTTCATAATCATCTGGTATGACCAAGGTGATTCAGGAGTGATCTACTGGGGAAGTTGCTTTCAAATTCAGATAATTAGCAATATTCAGATATTTGAGCAAATTATCCTCATTTCATCTAGTGTATTATCAGCATCATAAAGACTGTCTTTCATTAAATGTAAGGTTTGAAAATAAAAAAGAAACTGGTAGTTATTAATTAAGAAAAGTAACATTTAAATAACACATCAGACTGTATAAATATGGCCTAAATAACATAGCTTATGAACATGAAGTGAAGTGATGAATAGATAGTGATGAATAGATTTAAGAGATTAGATCTGGTAGAAAGAGTGACTGAAGAACTGTGATCAGAGATTTGTACAGGAGGTAGCAACAAAAAAGAAATTCCTAGGAAAAAAGAACAAGAAAGCAAAATGGCTGTCTGATGTGGATTTACAAATAGCTAAAGAAAGAAGGAAAGTGAAAGATAAAAGAGAAAGGGAAAGTTATACCCAAATGAATGCAGCTTCATCAGCAGACAAGTAAGATGATCTGGTTCTCTTTGAGAACTTGCCACATTTTGTTGTGATCAACACAGTCAAAGGCTTTTGTATAGTCAATGATGCAGAAGTAGATGTTTTTTCTGGAATCCTGCTGCTTCCTCTATAATCCAAGGAATGTTGGCAATTTGGTCTCTAGTTCCTCTGCCTTTTTGAAAATCAGCCTGCTCTTCTGGTTATTCTCAATTTACATATTCTTGATGCATAGCTTGCAAAATCTTAAGCATGACCTTGCTGGCATGTGAAATGAATGCAAGTGTTTGTATTTGAACATTCTTTGACATTGCCTTTATTTAAGATAGGGATGTAAACTTGAACTTTTCCTATCCAGTGGCCACTGCTGAGGTTTCCAAATTTGATGGCATATGAAGTGCAGCACTGAAAAAGCATAATCTTTTAGGGTTTTAAATAGCTTAGCTGAAATTCTATCACCTCCACTGACTTTACTGTTAGCAATACTTCCTAAGGCCCTCTTGACTTCATTCTCCAGGATGTCTGGCTCTAGAGGAGTAACCACACTATTATGGTTATCAGTGATGTTAAAATCTTTCTTGTATAGCTATTTTATGTACTCCTGACACCCCTTCTTAATCTCTCCTATTTCTGTCAAGTCCCTGCTATTTTTGTCTTTTATCATGCCCATTTTCTCGTGAAACATCCTTGATATCTCTAACTTTCCTGAAGAAATCTTTTGTCTTTCCCATTCTATTGTTTTCTTCTTGTTCTTTGCCTTGCTCATTTAAGAAAACCTTATCTCTCTTTGCTATTCTATGGAATTCTGCATTCATTTGGGTATAACTTCCCTTTCTCTTTTATCTTTCACTTTCCTTCTTTCTTTAGCTATTTGTAAATCCACATCAGACAGCCATTTTGCTTTCTTGTTCTTTTTTCCTAGGAATTTCTTTTTTGTTGCTACCTCCTGTACAAATCTCTGATCACAGTTCTTCAGTCACTCTTTCTACCAGATCTAATCTCTTAAATCTATTCATCACTATCTATTCATCACTTCACTTCATATTCATAAGCTATGTTATTTAGGCCATATTTATACAGTCTGATGTGTTATTTAAATGTTACTTTTCTTAATTAATAACTACCAGTTTCTTTTTTATTTTCAAACCTTACATTTAATGAAAGACAGTCTTTATGATGCTGATAATACACTAGATGAAATGAGGATAATTTGCTCATGGGTCAAGAAGCAACAGGTAAAACCAAATATGGAACAACTAATTGGTTTAAGATTGGAAAAGGAGTGCAACAAGGCTGTATATTGTCACTTTATTTATTTAACTTATATGCAGAGTTATCATGCAATATGTTGAGCTGGATGTATCAAAAGCTAGCATTAGAGTTCCTGTGAGAAGTATCTGCAATCTCTAATATGCAGATAATGCCATTTTGAAGGAAGAACTAAAGAAGAATTAAGAAACCTCTTGATCAAGGTGAAAAAAGTTGCCTTGAAGCTGATCATCAAAATACCTAAGATTTTGGCAACTGGTCCCATTTCTTTCTGGAAAATAGAAGAATCATTTAATATTCAGATTTTATATTCTTGTCAGATTTTATATCTTGGACTCAAAAATCACTGCAGATGGTGACTGCAGTCATGAAATCAAAAGATACTTACTCCTTGAAAGAAAAGCCATGGCAAATCTGGATAGCATACTATAAAGCAGAGACATTACCTTGCAGGCAAAGGTCTGAATGTTCAAAGCTATGTTGTTGTTGTTGTTGTTTCAGTAACAATGTGTCACTGTGAGAGCTGGACCATAAGGGAAGCTGAGTGCCTCAGAATTGATACTTTCAAATTGTGTTGCTAGAGAAGACTTCTGATAGTGTCTTGGACAGCAATGAGATCAATTCGTCAGTACTCAAAGAAATTAACCCTTACTATTCATTTGAAGTTCAATTACTGAATCTGAAGTTTAAATACTTTGGCCACATAATGAGAAGATGGGACTCCTTGGAAAAGACCCTGATATTGGGAAAGATTGAAGGCTAAAGGAGAAGGGGATGACAGAGGATGAAATGGAGAGATGGTGTCATGGAAGCAATGAACATGAGCTTGGACAGACTTTAGGAGGTAGTCGAGGTTAGAATGGCCTTATGTGGTATGGTCCATGGAGTCACCAAGAGTCAGACGCAAATGAACAACTGAATAACAAATGATTATGAGAATGGATTTTTGATTGTTGCTGTTATTTAAAGAGCTATTATTATCATTATTGATGCATTGAATAGAAATTTTCTGGGACAGTACCAGAGACTGCCAATACATGGTAATTGATCATTAAGATGATAAATGTTTATTATAGATCAGTAAAGAACAATGAACTTGCTTAAACAAGAAATTTAATAGGAAGTATATGGAGTGTTTCTAATAGCTGGACCTCAGGGAAGCATTAAAAATGTCTCTATATGTTCTTGATGTTTAAAACTGTAAAGAAAATTATTTCCCAAAAGGCTCTATATTGACTTCAACTATTGATTAAGAATTAAGTAAAGGCAAATGTATAAATTGCATTCTCAAATACATCCTATAAGGGTTTATATTATTTTCCCCAGTTTGTGACTAGCTTGAAACTTTAAAACAGTACAAAATTTTAATTTTCACAAATTGAATTAAAGGGGAGAAGTGCAAATAATGAAATCCCCTGACAACAAGAAAGATATGACAAAACAATATTTGTAAAAAAACTAAAAGGAAAAGGAACATTTCTATTTAATTATATTTTAAAAATCTTGTAACACTTTATATTAATCAGAGCCTAACATGCTGCAATTTGCTTAATATATTACTGTAGTGTAATTACATGTGCCATGGTTTCCTTTTCTATTTTTTTCTTTTTGCAAATTATGTACTTACAGTAAGAGTCAGAGTGCATAGTTATGAAATAAAAAAATTTAATATTAAATGAACTTTCAAAGAACAGCATGGTTCTGTCTTCCTTCAAATGAAATATATGAAGAAATTCCACAGAAATTATCATAACTGAAGGCAGTAAAGAATTAAAGTCCTATTCCTGCTAAGACAGGAGGTTTCTGGGGATAACTGCATTCCCCTTACACTATAATTTATTCATTTGCAAGGATAGCTACATCACCAAAATCAGATAGTTACTCTGAGCATTAAAGAGGAACTGATGTTATTATGGTCATCAAGAATAAAAAGTGTCCTTCTAGAAGGAAGAGGCCCAGCAGTGAGAGGGAAATAAAATCTGTCACCAGGAGATAAATCTGCCATGGGGGAAAAAATCAACTGCTAGTCCAGTTCATATTTAAATAGTCAATATACATTAATTAAGCATAAACTATGTACAGGCAGTAATCTTAGTGCTAAGGATATAAAAAGAGACCAAAAAAAACCAGTTCCTTCCCCCAAGGACTACTTGATAATCCGTTCCTCATTACAAGATGAGAGTAACTAGAGATTTAACTCCTAGACAAACAATATATAGGCATCATCTATATCCATCAGTCAGACAGCAATACATTTATTAAATATGTGCCAGGAACTCCTCTAAGAATAAAAAGAATGGGGGGGGGGGAATGACCTTCCCTTCAATGACCATACATTCTCATGGGGGAGGCACCATTTAAGTAACTATGAATGTACAATAATAGCTAACATTTGTAGAGCACTCACTTTGTGGCTAAGTGATTTATAATTATTATCTTATTTGATCCTCACCACAACACTGGGAGGTAAGTGTTATTACTATCCCCATTTTACAGAAGAGGAAACTGAGGCAAAGAGAAGTTAAGTAAATTGCCCAGGGCAAGTGATTGAGGCCAGATCTTAACTTATATCTTCCTGACTCCAGAACCAGTGAGCCACCTACCTGCCTCTAGGTGCCTAAAGTAGAGGCAATCCAGAGAGAAGGTACTATCCGCTGTGTACTCTTGCAGAAGAGAAGATTTGAGCTGAGCTTTAAAGGAAACCAAGCCATGCAGGAGGTATAAAAAATATTAAGACTCAAGAGAATTATGATAGCTGTGTTCAAGTATTTGAAGGACAGTCTTGTGGAAGAGAAACTAAACTCATTTTCTTTGACCCCAGAGAGCATAACTGGTAATAATGGGTGGAAGTTACAAACTACCTTTAGTGATAATGGATTCATAGTCATTTGTGGGGTATATTTTGAACGAGGTGACCACTGAGTCTCTTCCAGTTCTGAGATTCTGACGTATGATTCTTGAAAAGAGAACTGCAAAAATGATCAAGGTGACAGAATCAGACTTCAAATGATCTGGCTGTTGAACAATTACATCATATTCATCAATAAAAGGAAAAAGGAAAAGAAAACTCAATCCAGGTCAAGTGTTCTGTTAAAAGGGTGAAAATGGCAAGAGATCCTTGATGTCCCTCCCTTTTACCCACTTTACCACCAATGGGATTGTTCCTGGATTCTAATTTTCCAGGTTAAGTATGACAGTGGAAAGTTTAGTTAGTTGCAATTAAATGGGTTTACTTTGGTATCAATTTAGGATTAAAAAAATGAGATTGTATCATCCTTACAAGACAGAGAACAACATGTCCTTTTTGTAATTTTATTTAACAGGAAAACTAATTTCTAAATCTTATGGATTCAAGACCTTGTCAGGTCATTATTACTTTGCACATTTTTACCAGTATTACATGCTCTGTGATTTCATTGGTAACACATAAAAGATCCAAATGGAAACATCCTATTAAAACTAAAGGAGTCAACTTTCCAGCTCCATAAAGGAATCAATAAACAATTTGAAGAATATTGCAAAGAAAAACAAAAAGTACAAAGCACTGCAAAAAATACTATTTAGACATTTTTTTCAAAAGTTATGAATCACTTCATTTTTCTGATTTTCCCCTTTCATTCTTATATCTTCAAAGAAAATAATTTAAATAAGCAGACTAATTTCATTCAGATGTTTCAAAATGGAAGAAAAAATGCTGGAAGTAGGCATAGCTGGCTTGCATATCTAAAATTCCCTAAATTGGAGATAAAAATCTCTTGATGATTCAGGTGGAAATGATCAAAATCCCAATCTCACTCAATATAACTTTGGTTTCTAGCAAGAGCTTATTTCTAATTTTCTGATTTATTTTCTCTACCATGAAAACACTTTTAAAACAATGAAACTAAATAACAACAAGACCTCATATACAGAAGCAGTAGCAAGTTTGAAACCAATTTAATCTAACCCCATATTGCATATATTCAATAGCCACCCTTCCAAAGCATCACATTGACACTGGAGATATGAAGACAGAATGAAAAAATTTCCATCTCCATAGGGAGATACAGTAGAAAACCAGATTAGTACATACTTACTTATTTGATGAGGGAAGACACTTAAAAATAGGAGGTCCATGGAAGTCAAGAACAAGTCAATAAGCATTTATTAAGTGCTTACCATGTGCCAGATGCTCTGCTAAGTGCTGTGAATACAAATACAAACAGAAATATAACCCTTGCTCTCAAGGAGCCTATATCCTAATGAGGAAAGATAACAAAAAAGTAAGTTGAAAAAAAGTATGTAAGGGGGAGGAAAAAAATCTGCACAAAAACATGGTGGGAAAAGTCTAGAGAGCTAGGAGCATGTGTGGAGAAGAATGAAGACACACCTGGCCTTGGTATTTTCCTTAAAATGGAGGATTAAGGAAGAATTAACCAATCAGAGTAAAGAGTTGCTGGATAGAATGTACTTTAGAAAAAAGATAATGAAAAGAAAATTAATTTGGTCAACTCAGAGTATAGTGGCTCCCTCAAAAGAAATATGGAAGACTGGAAGATAAGCATTATTCTATAGTTTGGACATATGGAGTTTTTGATTTACATCTGACATTCAGATGAAGGTATCCAATAGATAGTTCTTCTATCTGGAATGTGGAATTAGAATACAGGAGAAATATAAGTACTAGATAAGTAGTTCTAAAGTCATCTGAGTATAAATGATATGTAAAACCATGGAAACTGATGAGATCACCAACAGACACTATAAATAGAAGACTCAGGACAAAGCCTTGAGTAACAACTGTGTTTAGAGGGCAGGATCCCCTAATTTTTAGGATGATGATGGATGATAATCCTGTAAAGTTAACTTTATTGGTTAGAAAAGAACAGGTGTGAGCTTCTGAATGTTTAGCAACTAACTCTTTGAAAAAGAAATATACTGGTACACTTTTAAATTTAATCTGCATTATTAATGTTTTCCCTATCAGTTTCTTAACTCTAGACAATCTACAAAATAATGAATTAAGTGCTGATTTGTAGTGTTTGCTGATTTCTAAATGCTCACAATGAAATTTTAGCAATTGACTCTCACAAGCCATTATGAGGTATCTCCAAAATACATCAGGTACGAGAACCAAAGGCAGTCAAATGTCACAAAATCCCTAAGGAGTGGGAGAGCCTCCAATTGCAGAGAGCTATCAACAGTGTCAAATTTGATAGAAGAGTTAAATGGAGACTGAGAAAAGTCCATAAGATTTAGCAACTAAGATATTATTGCTAAAGAAAGTAATTTCGACCTCATGACTGGAGTCAGAAGACAGTTTCAAATAGTTGAGAAATGTCAGAGGGAAAAAGGAAACATGACATACAGGTGTTTTGTTTTGTTTTTTTTAATTGGGAAGAATGATGTAGGAAAATGTCTTACAAGAATGGTAATGAAGACTTTTTCTTTTAACAGATCCCAATATATTTGTATGCATTAGAGAAGGATCCACTCAATCAGGATAGATGTGAAAGGGATCAAAGAGACAAATTCAAGGAGAAAAAGTCAGAGCTAATGACAGAGCATCTCTCTTCTTTGGGTAAAGTAGGAGATGAAATCCTCTTCTGAGAAAAGGGAAGAATGTGGATAAGGAAGTTCACCAAGAGGGGAGAAAGTTTTGGATAGCCATTGTAACATAGATTCAATTAGAGAAGAATAAAATTAGGGCCATAGAGCAATATGAATGCAATTGAGATAAGATAAATTCACATTGGACTCAAATGGTGTGGCTTCCTCAAGGGTTATCTGCTAGAACATATGTGAAGATCACCTGGTTGTTATTAATGAGGGTTAAAATTAGTCAAATACTTTAGCCTCTCATGACCTTTTTGAATCCAGATTCTTTTAGCCAATGTGTTAGCTATCACTCAACCATAGCATCAACCACCTATTTAATAAGCATGTCATCTATGCCCTTATCCAGGTCATTGATAATGATTTTTAAAGAGCATCTGGCCAAATAGAAATGCCTGAGACACTCCAGTGGAGACCCCTTGTCACAGAGACAATAAACCATTAACAATGATTCTTTGAGTCCAAATATCCAAAAAGCCTGAATCAATCTAATTCTATTATTGCTGTTTAATATATTTCACTATTAATTATATGTCCCATAGGTATCTAAAATTCAAGACAGAACTCATTAGCTTTCCTCTTAAACTTTCTTCTCTTCTTAACTTCCCAACTTTATAATTCTCCATCCTCTCTACAAAAATTACAAAATACTTCATGAAATCTTTGCTAAAATTTAGCTGAACTATTTTACAGCATTTTTCTGATATGTGTTTAGTAATTCTTACTTTAAAAAAAGGAAATGAGGCTAGACTAGCATGAACTGCTTTTGCTTGCTTGTTTTTAATTATCTCTCTCTTCTAAAAGTTTATTAACCATCTCTTCCATAAGTTCTAGAACTTTGCCAGGAATCAAAGTTAATGTCACTGGCCTATAATTCTCAGACTCTATTCTTTTTTTTTTTTTGCAAAATTAGGATATTTACTCTTTTCTAGGACTTTTCTACCTCTCCCATTCTCCACAATCTTTCAGATATGATTATCTGTTCCACAACCAAATCTGCCAGTTCCTTTTAGTAATACTGTTCATTTGGGCCAGATTAGTTGTATTCACCAAGGACAATCAAGTGCCTTCTTGGTAGCAAATATTGAGGTTAGCTTAAAGGTGGGGTTTGGCAAGGTATAGGTAAAAATAAAAGATTGAAAAACAAATTTAATAACAGTGAATATTTGAAATTATGAACAGTAGGGTCAACTGTGAAGGGAGTAAAATAAAAAAAATATGGAAAGAGAATTTGGCAAATTAGCTTAGCAAATTAACTTGGTAAAATTAGCTTTGTAAAAGAGGCACAAAAAATACTGAAGAAAATAACACCTTTTTAAAAAAAAGGAATTGACCAAATGGCAAAGGAGGCACAAAAATCCACTGATGACAAAAAATTACTGAAAAAGTACAATGGGACAAATGGAAAAAATGGTACAAAAAATCTAATTGAAGAAAATAGTTCCTTAAAAAGTAGAATTGGACAAGTGGAAACTAATGACTCTGTGAGACATCAAGAAACAATAAAACAAAGTCAAAAGAATGAAAAATTAAAGAAAATGTGAAATACATCATCAGAATAAAACTGAACTGGAAAATAGATTGAGGAAAGATCATTTAAAAATTATAGGACAACCTGAAAACCATGATCAAAGAAAGAGCTAGAAATCATCTTTCATTATCAATTATCAAGGAAAATTGCCCTTATATCTTAGCTCTAGAGGGTAAAATGGAAGTTGAAAGAATCCACTGTTCATCTCCCAAAAGATCTTGATATGTAAAATCCCAAGAATATTATAGCCAAACTCCCTGGTCAAAGAGAAAATATTTCAAGCAGCCAGAAAGAAATGATTAGAATGTCAGGAAGCCACAGTCAGGACCATATAAAATTTAGTATCTTCCTCATTAAAGGAGAAAAGGGCTTGGAATGCGATGTTCTGGAAGACAAAGGAGCTAGGATTATTACCAAGAATAATTTATCCAGCAAAATTGAGTGTAAACTTTCACAGTAAAAAAGATATTTAATGAAATAGAGGACTTTTAAGCATGAAAGGACCGAAGCTGAATAGAAAATTTGACATTCAAACATAAGACTCAAGGGAAGCATTAAAAGGTAAACATGAAAGAGTAATCATAAAGGACTCAGTAATATTAAACTCTTTGCATTCCTATAAGGGAAGATGATACATGTAACCCCTAAGAACTTTATCAAGGTGATTAAATGGAGTTTACATAGATAGAAGGCAAGAGTATGAGTCCACTATGTTGGAATAAGCTTCAAAAATGAAGGGGTGAGAAAAAGGGATGTACTGGGAGAGGGGGTTAGGGAGAGTAGAATGGAGTAAATTATCTCACAGAAAAGAGGCATGCAAGGAAGAGCTTTTACAATGGAGGAGAAAATGGAGGGGAGGGAGTGACAGGCAATGTTTGAAATGGGTTCAAATAGGTAAGAATAAATGTATGTGTGAGCAGAACCAGCAGAATCATTTATACAGTGACAATATTGTAAAGACAAGCAACAATGAAAGAATTAGAAACCCTGATTATCTCTTACTATATTTAATAATTTTCTTGTTCTTCACCCTCCATGACTTTTAGAAATGCTGGTAATCACCTTTCCTGACTAGATATTCTCTTCTTTGGTTTTTCATAATGCTGCTCTCATCTGTTTCTCCTCCTAACAACTTCTTAGCCAATTTTGCCAAATCATCATTCTCAATCTATTCCAAATAAGTGGGTACTCACTACTCTATAAAATATCTCTTCATCTCAGTTTCACCTCCATGCAGATGATTCTGAAATGTATATATCCAACCAAACTCACTTTTGAATGCCAATTCCACATCACCTATTAACTGTTACACAAATTTAACTCTATGTCCTTTCAGCAACTCAAATTCAACATGATAAAAAAAAACTGTTTTTTTCCTCCAAACCATTTCTTCTTCTTAACTTTTTTTTTTATTTCTTTTGAGGATACTAACATTCTTCCAGTCACCTAGATTTATAATCTTAGAGTCACATAAATTCTTCCCTCTGCTTCACCACTGACATCCAATTAGTTGCAAATTTTGTCAAATCCATCTCCAAAATACAGCTTACATTTGTCCCTGTATCTTTTATCACAGAGCTACCTCTCTAATTCAGGTCCTCATGACATCCTGGCTGTACTGTTACAATAGTCTCCCTCACTTTCCAATCCAGCTTCTGCACACTTACTCAATAGGATATGAGTATTTTTTGTTTGTTTATTTTGTTTTTTAGCAAGGACTGTTTCATTGTTATTTTTGTTTCTCTGTGACTGGAATGGTGACCTGACTTCTAATAAATGTAAGTTAAATAGAATTGGTACACTTAGCAAAAGCCTTGGTCATCCTTAACCATGACTCTGAGACGTTGTGTACAATAGTAAGAGTAGATTCTTCTACATGCTTCCTAGCAAACCTCTTTCTTCTAATCATTTTCTTTGTTTTATGTATCATCAAAGCCATATTTTAAAAAAGCATAGCATGATTTCAACTTAGCTACATGAGTTTTACTCCATAATATGATTTCTATAGCTTAGTCTGGTAAGTAAAAGTCGACAATTCTCACTGCACTAGTGAGGCACTATTGAAATTTGGGTCAATTATCTAACCCTATGATGGTTCACCTCACATTACAAAATATACATCAACACATTCCCTAAGTGAACTCTGGTTTCTGGAAGGCTCGTGAAAAATTGTAGAAATTATATGAAATTTTCTCATGGGCAACCTGGAGGTACTAATGAAGATGATTTACAATAAATGTATTAACACAGGCCATCTCAGATTTCTGAAATCAGGGTCTAGTTGACTTCTCATATAACAAACCATGCCATAAGATTACACACATATAAGTCACAGTAATGCCTTAACAAAATATGCACATACTTGAAGTGCATTAGTTTTTAAGCAATTTGAAATAGGGTTAAATAGTGGAAAATTTTGCCTTAAAACAAAAATGTAGTTGTAAGTATTAATAGTTTACTCCTTCAGAATTATGTTCTTCTCCTCTGGCATTTTCATGGGATTTGGCTGGTCTGAAAGGTGGGCTTAGTAAAGTAGTAAATAACTCCTTGCATCCATCACATTAATCTTATCGGTACTTCTTCTATCCTTCAGTGCCCCGAGAACCAATATATTTAAGTTCTGACCCACAGGTCCTTACATACTCTGTACTATCTTTGAAAATGTCCCTTTTCATCTCTTTCCCACAACTTCATTTTGAGGATTTCTTATCCATTCTTCCCATGGTCACAATAAAATCTTATTCAGTATGATTGTAAGATGGATTTTTGTACAAATATTGTAAGGGGGGAATGGCTGCAAATAAATGGGTAAATATGGCTTACTGTTCAAAATAATGTATATTAGGTTCAAGTCAAAACTTTAAAAATTGTTTCAAAATAGCTAAAGTCCTTTAGAATATGAACTCAGAACTGCAAAAGAAACTAGAATTTGTCAATGTATCACTTTCCTTGGTGGGAAATGCACACATACACATACATACATATACATGCACATATATAAGAGCAAATAATCTATTGTATTCAAAATTAAACTACAATTTAGCAAAGATGGATTTGTAATCTACTTAATATGACATCTCTTTCCAGTGATGCAGACAGCAAGCCATCTAGGCCATTTTATGCTGTGTGATTCTTACTCATGCCTTCCAAATATAACATAGGGTGGAAACCTTTTTAATATTCTGTGATTTGTTGTTGATTTCTTTTAATACTGTGTGTATAACAATGGATCATGCAGGTTGTCCATTGATCACTCCTCAGTTCTCACCAAATGACCAGACCTCTTTCTTTTCTGTGCATACATCTCCTTAAATATACCCTTTATACAACTTCTCATGGGTATTGTTTCACTGGAAATTTGTTTCATTCTACTCAAGAAAGCATCTCCATGGTCATTTGGGTCATGTCAACTTTGATTACTTTTTTTGCAAATTATGGTATTCTACAGCCCTTAGTCATACAGCATCACTTGAAGAACATTGTCCTTTAAAAAGATAAGTCTTTGTTGCTGAGAAAAGTGTCAGGTCATTAACAGTACTGTGCAATTTTACTGTTGTTCCATCATTTCAGCTGTGTTCAACTCTTTCTGACTCCATTTGGGGTTTTCTTGGCAAAGATACTGGAATGGTTTGCTACACAGAGGAGAAACTGAGGCAAACATGGTTAAGTGATTTGCCCATGGTCACACAGCTCTTAAGTGTCTGAGGCTAGATTTGAACTCACAAATATGAGCTTTCTTGACTCCAGGCCTGCAACTCTATCCACTGTGCCACCTAGTTACCCGAGTGTAATCACCCAGATATAATTCAGTTTTCTTTTGAGTAAAGCTCATTGTCCATACACTACATATGTCATATATACACATGTGAATCACATATACATATGTTATATATAGAGAGGGACAAACAGAAAGAAGCAGAGACAGAGAAACAGAGAAGTGTTGTGGGTTTCCCCTGCACCTAGTAAGAAAAATAGGCATTCTTCATCCATTTGTTGGGGGATTGTTTTGTATTTTCCTATGCAGATGGTTAAACCAAACTCATGGTATATTATTTAAGAGGTTCTATAATGTTCTATATCTTAATGCAATAATACAATATCATCCAGAAACAGGAGCATTTAAAAAAACTATTCATTATTTTTCCATTTGTACATTGCCCCAAGCATCCTTTATAATATTGTCAAACCCCTTTGACAAGCAAAAATGTCCTTGCTTTATGCTTTGCCAGACATTAGTGATAAGGTCATCTTAAAAATTGTCTCATTTCTATTTTTCAAGGAAACTTGCATGAGTTTGGCATATATATTATGCCAAATATGCACCTTATTAGAGAATATGAAGTGTTTATTTTCTAACATAAAAAAAGATTTTGTAAAGACAATGAGTAATAAACATGTTAGGATCCTGTATACTATAGATTTTTTTAGTCAATTATATGATTGTGAAACTGTGGCCTACTGTATAATATTGTTTGTGAAAACCTACCCATTATCTTCCAACATCCTTGTCAAAGATGCACTTAATTTGTGTGTAGATTATTTTATGAATATTTTTATTGATGTAAGTAGTCATATGGATTTGGAGTTATTAGTATTTCCTTGATCATTGTTGGGTGATCATAATGCCCAATTATTTTTCCATTATGCTTGTATCCTCTCCTCTTTCAGACATTTTAAGACTTGATTCTTCTGTGCCCTCAAAGCTGTGTGACTTTCACCCCACCCCATTTTTAGGGACATTTTTACTTATGTATGAAACATTTCAGGAAATGTGATGTTAAAATCTAAATGCTATGGCTACCCTGTAAGAGATGAAGAAAAGAATTTATTAGAGAAATCTTAACATATTTTCTGTTTCTTGTTTGTCTTTATCCTTGTTTCATCAGTAAATACATTCAGGGTGTTTTTACTTAGGTTGTTTATCAAGCTTTTCTGCTTTTCCCTACACTCCATTCAGTTGTTCTATGATGTGATACTGCTGAGAATCTTCCAACATCTTACTTCATAATATTTTACAAATAGACTTATATCCTAAACCAGTGATGCCCTTGACTGCCATATCTTTTTATTTCAATCTGTGTTTGATGGATAATGTAATTTACTGTCTGATTTGTTCTCCTAACTCTTCTTAAATTAGGGGAGTAATCTAGGGCAAACCATACTCTTATTAAATTATAACAAAATATCTAAAGATTGAACATCAAAGGGAATGTTTACTAGAAGCAGAACAAATCAACCTTGATTGCACAGCATAGCCTCTAGTTCTCAATTTCTTTAAGTCTTCCTTCTAATAAAATTTCTCTTGCTTATGACTCTCAAAGACAAGCTGTATCATCATTGCTAAAGAAATTCTTTTCTTTTTAAAATCTAAATAAATTAATATGTGGCAAATGTCCATGTCAGAATACTAAACCTGAAGCAGTCTTTACAATTGCTCTCCACTGTCTTCCCAGATTTAATTATATTGATTTCAAATTGAGACCACAAGTCCCAGTAGAAATGCTGGTCTCTCCAAAAGTTATCATGGCTATCAAACCAAGCTCAATATTGTTTGAAAAAACTATGGATTTTAATTTGTACCTAACACTAGTAATTGTGATAAGAACTATTTCAACTTCTCTTGATACTAATGATCAATTAAAGAATATTTGTCTTAAAATTCCTTCCCTCTAATTTTTAACAAAACAGGATTTTTGCATTAAAATACAAGTTTTAAACCAGAATAAAAATGTACAAGACTAAAGCTAAGTTTAAAAGGAAATGGAATACACATTTTTTTCATTCTAGATTTAATAAATGCCTCACATCCCAAAAAGAGAATATTAAATTTATAATATAAAACAGAAAAGGGGACTTTGTGAAACCAGGAATCTATATTATGTGTAGTTATATGTATCTAATTATGTTTGATGTCAGTTTGATGTCAGTAATCACTGAGTAGAAATTAGAAGAGCTGAAAACATAATAGTATTCCTTTTGTCATTGTGATGACAATCTAAGTCTTTACATCTGTCATAGAAACTTTCTCTTTTACAAACAGTTATTTTAGAATAAGACAAAACATTCCCATTTTTTTAAAAAAAATAATATCCCAAATACTACTTCTCAGATTAAGGATTTCAATTCATTCCACTTACAGGTTATAGTATTTATGCACATTTATAAAACTGATCATCCCATTTAAAAATAAGCCAGTTTTCTTACATAAGCTGGCACAACAAAAAAAACATAATCATAAAGCAATTATATTTGCTTGTATGGTTTAGGAAAACATGCCCCAATATCTTAGTCACATCTCATAGGTCAAAGAATACTTATATGGTCCCTTCTATATTCACTTTTTGAAATGTTCTTATAAAGTGGGTTTGGTTATAGAAAGTTTACTTGAATTTCATCTTTGATGGCCTATTAAAATAAAGAAAAATGTTTTCAGATGATTCTTGGAAATTTTTACTACTTCACAAACACATAAATATTTTTAAAGCCAAAACAAAGAAGAAAACTACTTCCACAAGATCTTTGTTGAAAAAATTGTTAGAAGCAGACTTTTCTGAAAGATTATAACCTTCTAAATATGTTTCTTTCAAAAAGTGCTTTGATGCATACATCTCTTGGATAATATGCTTACTTTTAATGAAGTATAAATCAGGTTAAAATTGCAGTAAATCAAGTTTCTGTAGATGAATTATTCTCTAGCTTTAGAAATGCTAATATGAGCACCTGCTTCATTTTATCAAGATCATTTGAGTTAATGTGCAGATGTTATTCTAGTGCTATATACTTCTTGGGAAATGGCTCCGATCAGATGTTTGTCACTTTGACATTGGGGAAAACACATCACCTGTTTATTAAAACAGAGCACACAAAACAATGTTTCATTTCAAAGGAACAACCAGTGAATTTATTAAGAAGTATAAATGTAAAAATAATATTCCTTTACTTTCCTGCTAATACCTCCTGCTATATCATAAAGATAAACCACCTGGTGTTTTTTTAAGTTTAAGAAAAATAAATCTAACATCAAAAGCATAAGTTAAAAATGGTAAGATGTTAAAGAGGTTAGGGTTGTAATATTGCTTAAAGAACACTTGCTGAAAATAATTTAAAATGTGGGAAATATCTGTCTAAATTGACAGTCATTTTCCCCATGGTACTCATGTTGTATGAAAAAAAATGTTACATTAAGGAAGAAAAATCAATTCCAACTTTAGGGGAAGGTGACTTAAAAACTTTTATATGTTATGAGACATACATAACTAAGGAATCTGCTTCCTTCCTCATGGTTCTGTTAAAGAAGGTTTTTCACAAAAGAACTTCATTTTCCCTATGAGTAAACAGTAATTGACAATTGAGTTTATGATTTTCCAGTGAACACAACCTGTGTGCACTGAGGTCAGTTCACGATCCTTTACAATACAGGAGGGGTTCTTTTAGCAAACACTAAGTACATTCTAGAGTTTTATTTTTGCTTTTGTTTTTTTTTTAAAGTAACTGGCTATTTTTCTAGAGAAAAGAACATACCTAGTAAAATGAAGAGCAAGGATGATTTTGTTTTAATGGTCATAACCTGGGACCTAACACACCTTAATAAATTTTCAATGGAAAATTTATCAAACATCCACAATATGCAGGGCACTATGCTTTCCTTTATAAATGATTGCATGGTAGGTCCTTCATAGATGGTTGCATAGATGAATTCTTTAAATGAGGAACAATTCTAACATTCATATCATGTGATCCTGAGTAATGATTGCATGTAGTATGTCTTGACAAGGAAAACCACCTCTTCATCTGAGACCAGAGTGAATGTGTAGATAGAAAGAAGGTGACTGTGTGATATAAGATGAGGAGGAAGGGAAAGGAAGAATGTCTTGATTGGTCTCAATTTTTTTAGGTAAATCTGAGGTCCTTAGATGAGAACATAGGAGAAGAGATGCTATGGGAAACTTGAGGAGTAATGAAAGTGTTTGTAAAACCTAAAAAGAATTATTTATAACTAGGTTTGTATACATGTATGTATTTTATAGCAAATAATATTGATTCATTTGCATTACTCAGATTAAGGAAGGATAGTATTTGCTGTTAATTGTAAGAAACAAAGTATATCTTAATACACTTAATCAGTCAGGATATAGAAATAAAGTGACCAAACACCATGCAAAACATTTCAGGAGTTAAGTTTTTGTCCCCCCTCCCTCCCTGGAAAGAAATATCATCCACAATTAGTTACAATACAGTGCAGTACCTAATCACTGTCTGATACAGACAATAGGACTGCCAGATTTCAAATGGCAAAGTTGAGAAACTCCATAGTGTGTTCAGGACACTGTTGGACTAATGTAGAATGTTCTTGTATCCATTAATGCATTAGCTTGGATTAGAGGTTTTTGTTTTGCTTTTGTGGGAGTGTTTATTTTTTTCAATTTTGTTTGTTTTCCAGTTATATGAATGAAACTTAGTGAAAGCAGAGCCTTAAGGAAATAGCACAGTGGACATACAGGTTTTGATAAGGAAGCCTGAAAGGGCCCATAGCATGGTGATACCAGCCAGGGGGAGAGGTAAGGCCTGTGCTAAAAAGATATGTTGAGCAAGAAGTGGGAAGAAGGCACTGAGAGGAGAGGGAGAGGAGAAGGGCCATTTGTCTTCACAATTTAGCTTAATCAACTCTACTCCCAGAGACAGGTGGGATATTAATAATAGAACAGGTAACAGAATGATGGCCTGCTGTTAAATTCAAATACAAATATACAGAAGGGGAATTCCTAAATGATTCCAAAGAGGCAGGTCTTCAGTGACATCAGCAAAGCAGTATGCAATCCAAGCAGGGAAAACTGAGGGAATAGTTTGACCTTTCCCATAGTACTGTCACCTACACAATAATTTACTTGCAAAAATTAAGTGGAAAGTAGCTTACTATCTGAGTGTCTCTGTTCCCAATATGTATTTTTCTCAGAATGTTTGATATTATTTCCCAGACCAAACCTTGCTGGCATTTTATGCAGAATAACTAACTTTTTGCCTACTCTCTATGGCTTTTAAACAATTTACCTTTTAATGGCTAGATTTGAAAGTAAGCAGTATATAACAAATAAACGTTTGGCATCATCAATACCAAAGACACACATTTTCCAATATTGTACTATACCACTAATTTCTAACTAACCTAAAACATTGTACATATATATGATAATTAAGGGACACCTTAATTGTTACTTTAAAATTGCATTTAACACCTTTCACAGTCTTGTAAAAATATCATGGTTTATTAAGCAACTATATTATATGTGGGGTGTATTCAGGAAATACTAGCACCTCTGGTGTGAGGGCCTACTGAGCCCTTTTCAGGAATGTTCATCCACCTTTGTGTCCACCTCCAAGAAGCTGTGGCATATGAAGTGGCCACACCCTGATAAAATCATCTTGGTAAATGGGCTAAACCACGTTGACAGTAACAACCTTTCAGTGACTTAGAGGAATGTCTACTCCAAGCATGTGAAGGTTTTCCTTTTCAGAATAGAAGGATGAGAAGAATTTGTTCCAGTGGCCATTAAGGTGGCTAAAACAGGTGCTGTGGGATGCTCAGAGCTTTGTAAGACATTAAAGATGTGATGCCAAGGTAATCCACTTGCATTCCAGGCAATCTGCAGTAATCTTGTCTTTTGTCTTGCCAGTTGGTCTTCATTGACTCTGGAAGAGAGGAAAGGCTGATGACTTTATGCAATTCTGCCTCACTTAAATCCAATTCATGCAGAGTCAAGATATCACCTGTGTGGTCATTGATCTTTGAAAACAAAGGACAAACAACAACAATTGTATATATGTATATATGTGTATTAATATATAAAATACACAAATTACATACACAGACATATACATGTATATGTACATGTATATGCATACATATGTGCATGTATATGTATATATATATATTTATATATTTATGCTTTGGGAGTTTCACCACTTCCTCAAACTGAATTCACTTGTTGAAAAAGAAATATCCAGGTACAAACAATACAGCTAAAAAATCAAGGGTTCACCCAAGTGATTTTTGTCTCAAAACTTTATTTACTAAACTCTGTTAGAAAACTTGAGGGGGGTGGAGCCAAGATGGCAGAGGGAAAGCAGTGACTTGCTAGAGCTCTCCCCAAAGCCCTCCAAATACCTACAAAAAATGGCTCTAAACAAATTCTAAAGCAGCAGAACCCACAAAAAAACAGAGTAAAACAAATTTCCAGCCCAAAGCAACCTGGATGATTGATCAGAAAGGTATATCATGCTGAGCTGGGAGAGGAGCACGGTTCAATGTGGGCATGCAAGCCACAGTGACCCTGGAGCAGGCCTCAGAGGACTGAATCATGGCAGCTGTGGTGGTTTCCAGACTTCTCAACCCACGAACACCAAAGACAACTTAGAAGGTCAGTGGAAAAAGTCTGTTACTGTGGTGAGAGAAGAAGCTAGATTTCAGCTGCCCTGAGGGCAGCGTCTGCCTTCTGAGCTTCAGGCCCACAGATTGAGGAGGAATCAAGTGGCTGATCAGAGGGGCACTGCAGGGTTCTCTTTGCCAGTGCTGAGGCAGGAATCTCTTGCTTTGCCTGTGCTTGCATCTAGGTCACAGTTCTGAGGGGCGGTCCAGGGGCAAGGAGGAGAGTGGCATGGTGGAGCTTGTTATGCCGGTGGAGAGGAAACACCTTGCCCCTTTTCATAGCACCTTGGAAGAACTGACATTTTTCAGGTCCCTAAAAGTATCTCTGAAAACAGATGTATAAACCCCCAAGCTTGGGACAGTACATTCTCCATATTGGAAGCAGACTCTTACCTTAAAAAAGAGTTTAAAACTCAAGTAATTGGTTGGGATCATGAGCAAGCAGCGCAAAAAGAGTCAGACTATATTATCTTACTTTGGTGACAAAGAAGATCAAAACATACAACCAGAAGAAGAAAACAAAGTCAAAGCTCCTACATCCAAAACTTCCAAGAAAAATATGAATCAGTCCCAGGCCTTGGAAGAGCTCAAAAGGGATTTTGAGAAGCAAGTAAGATAAGTAGAGGAAAAACTGGGAAGAGAAATGAGAGTGATGCAAGAAAATCATGAAAGCAAGTCAACAGCTTGCTAAAGGAGAACCAAAAAAATAGTGAAGAAAAAAATAAAACTTGACTTGATCTTAAGAAAAGTCACCGTGGCCTCCATCCACTTGTTCCATTTCACCAAATTTCTACTATGTGAGAATTGGGTTATGTTTTTAAGATTCTCCAGTGTTTTTGTTGTTGTTATTGTTGTTTGTTTGTTTGTTTGTTTGTTTGTTTGCATTTTAATGGGCTTGTGATTTCATTTATGCATGATCTCTTATCTCTCAGTGAGGAACGTCCATTACCATTGGAGACTGACATTTCCTCTATAACTTCTGGTCTCACAGAGTTGCCAAGGACCATGAGAGGTTAATGGCCTTGCTAAGGGTCACATGGCCTGTGTACCTAAGAAGCAGGAGTTATATATCCTAGTCTTTTTGAGACCAGTTCTCTATTCACTGTACATAGTCTCATTTTCAGAAGCCTTTCTCAGTTCTCCAAAATCTCCAAGTTTATCTTCATTATTGTGGAGATATATTTTCTACATATAGTTACTTGCATGTTGTTTCCCCATTAGTCTGTGAGCTCCTTGTTTTTTGCCTCCTTGGCCCTTAATTCAATGACTTACAGGGAGAAGATATTGAATATGTGTTTGTCAATTTAATATGATTTTTAAGCTTTTTTTAGTGGCAAACTTAACACAGTACCTTGCACATGCCAGGTATTTAATAATAAATGATGGATTTTAGTATGGCAGCAAATTTCATCATAACTATGATAGAGACTCAAACCAGAAGCAACTAGGGTTGCTTAGAATGGAGGAAAACCTCCAGGGGAACATGAGAATGGTCTTCAGTCAAAAACCATAATTAACAAAAGGGATTATACTTCTTTTTTCTTGACCCTGGAGGGGAGTGGTGTTAACATTAACTCAAATAGAGAGACAGATAGACAAAGATACAAAGACAGAGACAGAGACAAAGAGAGAAGGAAAAGAGATTTCAGCTCAGTACAGGGGAAAAAATTCCTAATAGGTAGAATTGTTCAAAAGTGAAGCAGCTTACCTTGGAAATAATGAACTTGTCACCATGGAAGACTTTAAACAGATGCTAAGCAACTACTTTCTAGGTAGGCTATAGAGGGGATTACTGTCTAGGAATGGTTTGGTCTAGATCAGTGGTGTCAGAATCAAATAGAAATAAAGGTCACTAAACCATGCATAAGGATCCCAGTAGGTTGTACAGTAACTTAGAAAATTGCATGTTAATATTGTCTATGCTATATTGTGTTTTTATTTATTTTGTGTTCCAGTTACATTTCAATCTGACTCAGACCACACTAGGGAGTGCTGAGGCATGTTTGACACCTCTGGTCTAGATGACCTCAATGCTGGTCTAGATTCCTTTTTCCAAACTTCCTTCAGGCTTTGAGAGTCTATTTTCTGAATTCCCCAGCTTTTAACATTACTTGCCAATAAGCCTAAATGAGTCACATCTTTCCATCACTGCCCCCACACTACCTTTCACACACCTTACTACATACCTTGTCAGCAAGATGGCAAATTAAAAATGCTAGGAAAAAAAGGACTCAAAATTATTGTGTAGCACTATAGTTCTTTCCCCTCAGTAGTTTATATGTAATTGCTCCATCTTTATTTTGGGGGAGAACTTTAACATATATACCTCTAGGATTAAGTAGTACAAAGATGGAAAACAGATTAAAGAAGGCTCCAATAAGGTAGAATAGATAGATAGAATTCATGGACAGAATGTAATCTTCTTAAGGATAGGAGCTGGTCTATTTTTATCTTTGCTTCTTCAGCATTTAGCACAGAGTCAACCAGAAAGTAAATACAAAACAAGTGTTTATTGTTTAGAACAGATAGATATAGGCAAATTATTTTCTGTCAGGGGATTTTATAAAGTCTTTTTTTTTTTTTGGTGAGGCTATCAGGGTTAAGTGCCTTGCCCAGGGTCACACAGCTAGTAAGTGTTAAGTGCCTGGGCTGATGATTTGAACTCAGGTCCTCCTGACTCCAGGGTCAGATCTCTATTCACTGTACCACCTAGCTGCCCCTTGTAAAGTCTTTAAGGGCAGAAATGATGATTTAAAAAAATCTTTCTCCAAACCTACACACACACATACATACATAAACACACATACATGCACATACAGATACATAACAAATACATAGATTCTCAATAATGGATGAAATGAATAAAAAGGTAAAATAAATAAAGTGTTATATAGATATTTAGATATAATAAAGTGTTGACTAATGTCAGAAGACATGAGGAGTCAAACATATATATGAAAGTAAGATGAGGCAGTGTGGGTCACTAGAATCCGATATTTATTTATACTCAGAGTGGATTTGAATCCTGATATTACCACTTCCTAACATTTACAATTCAAAAAAGAAAACTTCAAATCACAGTTTAATTTTGGCAAGTGAATTAACATCCATGGGCCTCAGTTTCCTAATTTGAAAAATAGGGGGATTAGGATTATATGGTGACTACCAGCTTTAAATCTGTAAACCTCTGAGTTTGTCATTAAAAAAAATAAGAGAGAAAACAATACTTGAAAGTAGAAAGAAGTACAAACTCTGATGAAAAGTGATGGGAATATATAAGTACTTTTATTTCTCTCACATAAATGGTTTAAAATTTTAACACAAAGAAAAAATGGGGTTGGGGGGAAATAAGTTCTTCCCACACATACATTGCCTTTGGCAAAGAAACAAACCTGTCAGCTGCTTTGTAGTTGTTTCCCAGGTGATAGCTGAGGGAGTGATGTGTTTGTCCTGCTATTTCACACACTAAGAAAAATTTCATTTTTGTACATAGTGAAAGTTGGTATCCATTTTAGCTGTCATCTTTAATTCTGTACAATTCTCTACAGTTTCATAACTGATATATTTGGAGGAGAGAGGGGGAAGATCTTTGTACTTTACTGGGTCTGTGTGCATTTGTATGTAGATGCACAGAACTGTAAATGTGTATTGTGTTTAAGAGAAAACCAAGAATAAGATTATATCTTTTAAGTATATACTTTGACAGTCAATATGTCAACATATCATTTCTTTCATAGCAAAATGAAGTACCCCTGAACTGTACATTAAACAATCCTGGAAAGGATGAGGGGTAGGAAGGAGAAATTGCAAGTTCTTATATAGCAATTAACAATGGAAGTCATGGTGAATTCAGGGGCCAATAATAAATCAAAGAATTTGGCCTTGGGTGGCACAGTTATCCAAAGACTGATATAAATTTACCTAGTAAGAAACAAATCTTGAGGTATGAGAGAAATCAGTTGTCTGTCTTTCAGGTAGTCAGAATTGAAATGTGGTTAGAATGCAAGGCAAAATTATAAGAAATGAAATGTGTGAGCAGAGACAAGATAGAGGGTAGAGGGAGCATTCTGGCTAAACACTCCCTATATTCCCCTCCAAAAAATTTTAAAATAATGCATCAAATTGAATCCAGAAATAGCATAGCCAATGAAAGGTTAGAGTGAGACATATTTGCAGCCCAAGGCAACTTAGAAAGTTTGAAGAAGTCTCTGACACTGGGGTTGGGGATAGCCCAGAATGAAGTTTGAGGCAACACTAGCTTTGGAACTTGAAGCATCAACATCAACAGCAGAGTTCTGAGAGATCTCATTACCCAGAGAAGGTAAGAGAATTGGTCACTGATGCTGAGTCAGAAAGAGATTGGAGGGGATCTCAAAGCAGGCACTGAGCAGAGGACCAGGTGCTATTTGGCAACTCCATTGACCATTTCCCAGTATCAGGTCACATTTCCAGGATATGAAGGGAGACTTGTAGTTGCAATGGACTAGGAATCTTTGTCACCATTCCAGAGTGGAAAGAGAGCAAAAGAACAGGGGCCCTAGTTCTCAGTTACAGTTCCAAATTGGAAAGGAGCACTCTCCCTTGATGTAGCAAGGAGGCAGGGGTCTTTTCTGAATAAGGAATAGAATGCAGACAAGGAGAGAAGTGACCACATATCTACTCAGATCCGACAATATTGGATGCACTGAAAATTTACAAAGAACCCCAGATCTAGCTATGAAAAGAGCAGGGCAAAAAAAGGTTAGAGTGGAGGCAGAACCCCCTAAACCCCTCCAAAATGGCTCTAAACAAATTATGGAGAAGTAGAACCCACAAAAAGACAGAGTAGAACAAATTTCCAACCCAAGACAACATGGATGGTTGATTGGAAATATCTGTTGCAACTGGACTGGGAGAGAAGCGCAGTTTATCATGGGCCACACAGGCTGAACAGTCAAAGACCAGGCCTCAGTGAACCTGGAGCAGTCCCTAGGGAATTGGATCAAGGGGAGCTGTGGCAGTTTCCAGATTTTTCAACCCACAAATGCCAAAGACAACTTAGATCATGGTGAGAGAGTGGGTCAGTCTGCTCCAGTCTTGGCACAGCCCTGGGGAGGAGGTTGCTTCCTGAGCTCTTGACCCACAGACTGAGGGAGAAATCAAGTGGCTGATCAGAAGGGAATTGCAAAGATCTCTTTGCTGGTGCTGAGGCAAGATTCTCTTGCTTTGCCTGTGATTGGATCTGGGTCACAATTCTGGGTGACAGAATTCTGGGTGACAGACTCCTCTGGGGAGGGGAGGAGTGCTGGTGTGGTGGAGATTGTAATGGCAGTGGAGAAGGCAATTCTAAGGCAGAAAAGAGTGCTTGTGGTCACTCATAAATCAGAGCACAGGCCAGGAAAGGAGTAAATACCTCGCCCTAGATCATAGCACCTTGGAAGAACTGAAATTTACAGGTCCCTAGAAATATCTCTGAAAACAGCTACACAAAACCCCTGAAGCTTAGGACAGTATATTCTCCACACTGTGACCCCCTACCTTAACAAAGAGTTTAAAACCCAAGTAATTGGCTGGTAATATGAGCAAACCTCACAAAAGAAGTCAGACCATAGAATCTTTCTTTGGTGACAAAGAAGATCAAAACATATAACCAGAAGAAGACAACAAAGTCAAAGCTCCTACATCCAAAGCCTCCAAGAAAAAAAAAAAACAGTCCCAAGTCATGGCAGAGCTCAAAAAGGATTTTGAGAAGCAAGTAAGAGAAGTAGAGGAAAAACTGGGATGAGAAATGAGAGTGATGCAAGAAAATCACAAAAAACAAGGCAACAGCTTGCTAAAGGAGACCCCCCCAAAATGAAAAAAAAAAACTAAAGAAAATAACACCTTAAAAAATAGCCTAGGGGGCAGAGCCAAGATGGTGGAGTAAAAGCAGTGATTTGCTTGAGCTCTCCCCCAAACCCCTCCAAATACCTGTAAAAAATGGCTCTAAACAAATTCTAGAGTAGCAGGACCCGCAAAAATACAGAGTGAAACAAATCTCCAGCCCAAAACAACCTGAATATTTGATTGGAAAGGTCTATCGTGCCAGGCCAGGAGAGAAACACAGTTCAGCGACAGTGTGCAAACAAAGACCAGGCCTCAGCAAAACAGAAGCAGGCCTCAAAGGACTGAATCACAGACAGCTGTGGCAGTTTTCAGGCTTCTCAACCCACAAACACCAAAGACAACATAGAAGGTAAGTAGGAAAAGTCTGTGACCACAGTGAGAGACAAGGTCAATCTCTGTCCCAGTACTGGTTGCAGCCCCTTGGGCTGCTTAAGGAGCTTCTGACCCACAGACTGAGGGGGAATCGAGTGGCTGATCAGAGGGGGACTGCAGGGATCTCTTTGCTGGTGCTGAGGCAGGATTCTCTTGCTTTGCCTGTGCTTGGATATGGATCATGGTTCAGGGTGTTGGTCCTGGGGCAAGGAGCCCTGGAGTGGTGGAGCTTGTGGTGGTGGTGGAGAGGGAATCCTCCTCACAGTTCCAAGGCAGAAAAGAGTGCTTGTGGTTACTCACAGACCAGAGACCAGGCCAGGAAAGGAGTAAACACCTTACCTTTGATCGTACCACCTTGGAAGAACTGAAAACTTATAGGTACTTAGAAATATCTCTGAAAACAGCTGCAGAAAACTCCTGAAGCTTGGGAAAGTACATTCTCCACACTGGAAGCAGACCCCTACCTTAACAAAGAGTTTAGGGGACAGCTAGGCAGCACAGTGGGTAGAGCACTGACCCTGAAGTCAGGAGGACCAGAGTTCAAATCAAGCCTCAGGCCAAACACTGGACACTTACAAGCTGTGTGACCCTGGACAAATCACTTAACCCCAATTGCCTAAAAAAAAAAAGAGTTTAAAACACAAATAATTGGCTGGGATCATGACCAAACCTTGCAAAAAAAAAAAGTTAGACCATAGAATCTTTCTTTGGTGACAAAGAAGATCAAAACATACAACCAGAAGAAGAAAACAAAGTCAAAGCTCCTACATCCAAAGCCTCCAAGAAAAATATGAATCAGTCCCAGGCCATGGAAGAGCTCAAAGAGGATTTTGAAAAGCAAGTAAGAGAAGTAGAGGAAAAACTGGGAAGAAAATGAGAGTGATGCAAGAAAATCATGAAAAAACAAGTTAACAGCTTGTTAAAGAATACCCAAAAAAATCCTGAAGAAAATAACACCTTAAAAAATAGACTAACCCAAATGGCAAGAGAGGTCCACAAAGCCAATGAGGAGAAGAATGCCTTACGAAGCAGAATTGGCCAAATGGAAAAGGAAGTCCAAAAACTCACTGAAGAAAATACTTCCTTAAAATTAGAATGGAGGAATTGGAAGCTAGTGACTTTATGAGAAATCAAGAAATTGTAAAACAAAACCAAAAGAATGAAAAAAATAGAAGACAACAAATAACTCATTGGAAAAACAACTGACCTGGAAAATAGATCCAGGAGAGATCATTTTAAAATTATTGGACTACCTGAAAGCCATGATCAAAAAAAATAGCCTAGACATCATCCAAGAAATTATCAAGGAAAACTGCCCTGATATTCTAGAACCAGAAGGTAAAATAGAAATGGAAAGAATCCATCAATCACCACCTGAAGGAGAAAGGAAAACTCCTAGGAATATTATAGCCAAATTACAGAGTTCCCAGGTCAAGGAGAAAATATTGCAAGCAGCCAAAGAGAAATAATTCAAGTATTGTGGAACACAAACAGGATAACACAGGATTTAGCAGCTTCTACATTAAGGGACCAGAGGGTTTGGAATAAGATATTCTGGAGGGCAAAGGAGATAGAATTACAGCCAATAATACCTACCCAACAAAACTTAGTATAACCCTTCAGGGGAAGAAATGGACATTCAGTGAAATAGGAGATTTTCAAGCATTCTTGATGAAAAGGCCAGAGCTGAATAGAAATTTTGACTTTCAGATACAAGACTCAAGAGAAGTATGGAAAGATAAACAGGAAAGAGAAATCATAAGGGACTTATTAAAAATGAACTGTTTACATCCTACATGGAAACATGATATTTGTAACTCATGAGACCTTTCTCACTATTAGGGTAGTGGGGGGGGGGGGATAGATAAATACATAGATAGATAGATAGATAGATAGATAGATAGCACAGGGTGAGTTGAAAATGAAATATCTGGAGAATAAAATTAAGGAGTGAGAGAAGATCATACTGGGAGAAGGAGAAAGGGAGAGGTAGAATGGGGTAAATTATCTCACATAAAACAGACAAGACAAAGCTTTTACAGTGGAGGGGAAGTGGGGAAAGGTGAGAGGGAATGAGTGAATCTTATTCTCATAGGATTTGACTTAAGAAGGGAATAATATACACACTCCTTTGAGTATGGAAAACTATCTTACCCTACAGGAAAATAGGGGGGAAGGGGATAAGAGAGCAGAAGGATGATAGAAGGGAGGGCAGATTGGGGGAGGGGGTAATCAGAAGCAAACACTTCTGAGGAGGGGCAGGGTCAAAAGAGAGAACAGAAAAAATGGGAGGAGGTATGGGATGAAGTGAAATATAGTTAGTTTTTCACAACATGACTACCATGGAAGTGTTTTGCATGACTACACTTGTATATCCTGTATCAAGTTACTTATCTTCTCAATGAGGGTGGGTGGGGAGGGAGGAAGGGAGAGAATTTGGAACCTAAAGTTTCAAAAACAAATGTTAAAAAATTGTTTTCACATGTAACTGGGAAATAAGATATACAGGCAATGGCGTATAAAAATCTATTCTTCCCTACAAGAAAAAAAATAAAGGGAAGAGGATAAGAGAAGGGGGGGTGATAGAAAGGAGGAGTAGAGAAAATTTGGAACTCAAAATCTTGTGGAAGTGAATGTTGAAAAATAAAAATAAATATTTTTTTAAACGGGGGAAAAAAAGGTCAAAGCTTGGTACAGTGTTCCTACCACCTAACCCAGAGGTGAACAGGGCCCAACTCTAATATATAGTTCAAAATCAAGATATAGGCTGGAATAATGAGCAAATAATAACAGCAAAAGAACTGGACTGTAAAAAAACCACTATAGTGACAGGGGAACTAAAGAACAAACAAAGAAGAAAATAACAATATGCAAAAACATCTACAAACAAAACTTCAAAGAAAAATTCAGACAGGACACAAGCCTTCAAAATTCATGTAAGAGCTAAAGAAAAATATAAAAATGGTTTTAAAAATCAAATAACATTGGTACAAGGAAAATTAGGAAAAGAAATCAGATCAATGTAAGAAAATTATGAACAGAGAATTAACAGTTTGACAAAAGAGCTCCAAAAATGTTGAAGAAAATAACCACTTAAAAGGCAGAATTGGCAAACAGGAAAAAGAGTTACAAAGCCTCACTGAAGAAAATAATTCTTTAAAAATTGGAATTGGTCAAGTGGAAGTGGACATTTAGAAACAATAAAAACAACTCAAATGAATAAAAAAATAGAAAATGTGAAATATTTCATGAGAAACACAACTTACATAGAAAACAAATTGAAAAGAGATAATTTAAGAACTATTGGACTAACTGAAAGTCATAAAAAAAGAGTCTAGGCATCATATTTCAGGAAACTAAAGGAAAACGGCCGTAAAATCTTAGAACCACAAGGCAAATAGAAATTGAAAGGATTCACCTCCTGAAAAGGATCTCAAAATTACATGTCCTAGAAATGTTATAGCCAAATTCCAAAACTCCAAGATCAAGTAGAAAATAGTGCAATCAGTCAGAAAGAAAACAATCAAGTACTATAGAACCACTGTAGAGGAAAAAAGGGACTTAATAAGGTTAAACCATTTACATTGTTATAAGGGAAAATATTATATGAAACTTTTGAGAACTTTACCATTCTTAAGGCAATTAGAAAAAGTGTATAAAGACAGAGGACTTACATGTAAGTAAATTTTGTAAGTATAATCTCAAAAAAAAAAGAATGGAAGGCTGATAATGAGTGGTGCACTGGGAGAAGTGAAAGGAGGGGGAATAATCGAGACAACTATCATTTAAAAGTGGTACGCAAGGAAGTGTTATTATAGCACAGAGGAAAATGAGGAGATAAGGCAATGCTTTTTTGTCTGGGTGTACATATATATGTGTGTATATATATTTGTGTGTGTGTGTGTGTGCATGTATGTGTATATTTATATATTATATATATATATGTCTGTGTGTATGTATATGTGTGTATATACTCTTATCATCTCCCCCTTTCTCTTAGCCCCTTCCTTTCTTATTTCCCTATTTGTCAAAATGGATTTCTATATCTGTGTGTATGTGTGTAAGTGGTGATAAGAGGGAGGGTGGATTAAGGGAGACAGTGGTCAGAAGCAAAACAGACTTCTGAAGAAGAGAAGAGAAGGGGGAGGGAGAAGGATGAAACAGAAGAAAATAGGATGTAGGGAAATAGACAGGAAGAAATCATAACTCTGAGTGTGAATGTGATGGACTCATAAATAAAATGAAAGCAAAAAGCAAAATGGATTAGAAACCATAAATGAACAATAAGTTGTTTACAAGAGACACATTTGAAATCAAAAGATACACAGAAAAGTTAAATAAGAGGCTGGAGCAGAATCTATTATGCTTCAGCTGAAATAAAAAAGACAGAAGTAGCAATCATGATCTCAAACACAGCAAAAGTAAATACAGGCCTAATTAAAAGGGGTAATTAGGGAAACTACATTTTGCTAAAAAAAAAAGTACCATAGACAATGAAGTAATATCAATATTAAATATGTGTGTACCAAACAGAACAAGTATGTACATTTTTAAAGGAAAACTTAATGGAGTTACAAGAGTGAAAGTATATGAATGGGAAACCTGAATCTACCACTCTCAGAATAAGATGTATCTAATCATAAAAAAAATAAGAAAGTAGTTAAGAAGATGAATAGAATTTTAGAAAATTTAGATATGCTAAAACTCTGGAGAAAATTGAATGAAATTAGAGAACAATATATCTTTGTTGAAGGTGTACATGGAACCGTCACAAAAATTGACCATTTATTAGGGCATTAAAACCTCACAAACAAATGCAGAAAAAAAATGAAATCTTAAATTCACCCCTTTGAGACCATAATTAAATTCAAAATTATATTCAATTACAAATACAAAATTATATTCAAAAAAGAGCCTTGGAAGTATAGATTAATAATTAATTGGAAACTAAATAATTTAACCCTAAAGAATGACTGGATAAAGACAGATCATAGAAAATCAAAAATTCCTCTAAAGATAACAGTCATGAAACAGTATACCAAGTTTATATTTTTAAATACTGAAATCAATAAAAGAAAGAAAGAGTAGATAAATGAACTGGAAATGCAACTAAAAATTAAAACCCCCAATTAAACAGCAAAATAGAAATCTTAAAAATGAAAAGAGAGATTATTAAAAATTTAAAGTTAGAAAAAAACATTAAACTAATAAAGCTAACCGGTTTTATTAAAAAACAATAGAACAACTCATTTGTTAAGTTGATTTAAAAAGAAAATCAAATTAAAAGTATCAAAAATGAAAAGGGTGATTGCATCATCAGTGAGGATGAAATTAAAGCAATTAATAAGAGTTATTTTGTCCATTATTTTGCCAATAAAACTGGCAATATAAGTGAAATGGATGTTGTTTACAAAAATATCAATTGCCCAGATTAATGGAAGATGAAATAGAATTCTTAAATAACCTTATCTTAGAGGGGGAAAAAATGAGCAAACTGTAAATGAACTCTCTTAGAAAAGGTCCCCAGGACCAGATGAGTTTGTGAGTAAATTCTACCAAAAATTTAAAGAACAATTAATTCCAATAATATGTAAGTTGTCTGAAAAAATAGGTAAAAAAGGAGTCCTACCAAATACCTTCAGCGATACAAATATGGCTTTGATACTGAAAACAGAAAGATCTAAAACAGAGAAAGAAAACTACAGACCAATTTCCATGATGCAAAAATTTTAAATAAAATTCCACCAAAGAGACTACAGAAGTATATTGCAAAGATCAAACACTATGACTAGGTAGAACTTATATTAGGAATGCAAGGCTGGCTCAATATTAGGAAAACTATAAGCATAATTGACCATATCAATAATAAAAGCAACAAAAATCACAATTATCTCAAAAAAGGCAGAAAAAAGCTTTTTGACAAATGCAGCATCCATTCCTATCAAAAATGCCAGAAAACAAAGGGATAAAAGGAATTTTTCTTAAAATTGATGTATCTATCTAAAGCTAAGAGCAAGAATTACTTATAATGGAGACAAACCAGAAGGTTTCCCAATAAGATCATGAGTGGAGCAAGGAGGTTCACTATCACCATTATTATTCAATATTGTACTAGAAAGTTTAGCTATAACAATAAGACAAAAAACTAAGAAGATAAGAACAGTCAATGGGGAGACAAAATTAACATTCTTTGCCAAAATTATTATATATTTAGAGAAACAACTATATTGAACCAATCAACTGTATATTTGGAGAATCAACTAAAAAAATTAGTTGAAAAAAATAACTTTAGCAAAGTAACAGGCTATAAAATAAACCCCCTGAAATCATTAGCATTTCTATATATTAGAAACAAAACCCAGCAAGAATGGCAATTAAAGAGAAATTCCATTTGAAATAACTGCAGACAATATAAAATACATGAGAGTCTACCTGTCAAGTAAAACCCAAAATTATATGAAGATGATTACAAAACACTTTTCACATAAATTAAGACATATCTAAACAACTGAAGAAATATTAATTGCTCATAAATAGATGGAGCTAATATAACAAAAATGACAATTTTGCCTAAATTAATTTACTTATTCAGTGCAATAAAAATCAATATACCCAAGAGTTATGTTATAGAGCAAGAAAAAATAATAGCAAAATTCACATGTCTAGTGTATAGACAAGAGTCACACAGAATGGGCAAGCATGGATGGGTTGTGAACAAAGTTTTATTGGAGTTTTCAATTCAACCAATATGATGAAGTGGCTGCTATATAGAAGGTATAAACATAAATGCAAATAAAAAATTAGAATAGTCCTTTTTTCAGGAAGTTTGCTGTTTTCTTTGGGATATAACATGTTCACAGGTAAGTAAATATCAATTTAAAGAAGTAGAGAATAATAACTGAGAATGTAACAAAAGAATTCCTGCAGGTGGTTTCTGAATTGAGCCTTGCAAGAGTTAAGTGTGTGTGTGTGTGTGTGTGTGTGTGTGTACATATTATCTTCTCCAGATAGACTATAAGCTCTCCCAAGACAAAGACTTTCATTTTTTGTCTGTGCATCTCTACTTGTTTGTACAATGTCTGGCACAGAATAGATGTTTAACAAATGCTTTTTGATTTTTAGATATCTCCCACTAAACGTGTTGGATATATGTAATATTCACTCTTACAGTAACTAAGCTAAATCATGTGAAACAATAGAAGTCCTTACATGCAATCTACTAAAATATTAAGAAAATACAAAGTAATAACTTAAGAAATATAAGTAAGAATAAGAAATATTACAAAATGGTTTTGATCAGAATACATTTTAATCAAAAGCTTTGATATTCAAGGAGTTTAAAAAAAGCTAGTAATCAAAACTGCAAACTTTTTTTAAATGTCCTAAATTATTATTCTGGAAAGAATGAGATAGCTGATGTTTTCAATTATTTGTCACTGCAAGATAATCTGATATATATGCATCATTAGGTTAACACAATATGTAAACTACTAATTAGAATGAGGTCATCAATGAACTACATTTCATTCTATTTCATCCTTTCCCTTGCTTCTACCAATGTTTGACTCTCTTTAAGTATCATTTTCATCCCTCTTGGTGACTCTTCCTTAGCTCATTCTCCTTATTCACCATTTCCACTTCCATTTTCCATTTTATCACTATCTCTCAGTGATCTTTGCACTTTTGAGACCCATGAAATCCATGTATACACACCTCCCATGTGTACGCCCATCCCACCCTTCTTGTTATCATCTTCCACTTTCTTACTCACTCTCCTCCTAAATTTCTCAGTGAATTTAGTATAGTTGCATCTTGGTATTATTCTCTTTCCCATTCCTTGACATCACCCTTTCTTTGTGCTTTAATCACTATCTTACACTAAACTTACTCTTCACTTTTAATGTGAACTCTGATGCCATAACTCATGCCAGTTCTCCCAAGCCATTTTCATTTGTCACCTACCCAATCTTGACCAAATTTTTTTTTTACTTTAATACTTCCCTAGCTGCCTTAGTCTTGTGCCAGTTCTCAAGACTTCCTAATATTATCAGCCACTCTGTCTAGGTTCTATTGGCTACACAGAAGAATTATTCCTACTCTCCACAATTCTTTAAGCTACTTCTCGTATCTTATAACCCCTTGACTTCCTGAATTTTACTACACTAAAACATCTTCTACCATATACATTTTCAATATTTCTGTTTCAGCCTCTCTTTTTCTCCCTCTCTTCTTCTCTCCTCTTCTGCCCAATCCCTTCCCCTTTCCTTTCTTTTCCTTTCTTTTTCTTTCCATCTCTTTCCCGCCCCTCCCCTCTCTTTCTCAATTGATTGCAAATGGTTTTAGGTTTCATTAAAAAAAAAACCTTTATCCCCTTAATTATTACTTTCCAGGACTATTTTCTTAGTTCTCATTCTTTTTTGTTTTGGATTACTCCTTCCTGTTGTCCGAAACCCACCTTATTCTATGGCACATAGACTAAGATATGCCAACCTAGCTTTTCCTTGACTCCTTTCTCTCAACTCTCATATTCACACAGTTTCCAATTCCTAATGATTCCACTGCTTTAATGTGTTTCAAATCTATTCCTTTCTCTCTGTTCCTACTGCTGCTCTCTTAGGATAGGCCTCAATTACCACCTACCTGAACTATTACAATAGTATCATAACCAACTTTTCCACATCTACTTTCTTACGCCTCAAATCTATCCTTCATAATGCTTCCAGAATCGTCTTCAATACGCATAGATCTGGTCATGTCATTCCTCTGCTAAAAATTGCTCAATGACCACTTACTGCTTCCTGAGCAAATTTCAAACTCACTTGTCTTGTATTCAAACCCATTACAATCTGGTACCACTATGCTTTTTCAACCTTATCTTCCATTATTACTCTTCATTCAAAGTATGTTCTTATAAACTGATCAATATCTGTCTCCTAAATACATTATCCACCCTACTAACCTTATTCCTTATATATAATTATATATAATATAATTCACTAAATGTGGAAGGTTTTTCTTCCTACTGTTCATTTGTTTTTTAATTTCTACACATTCTTTAAAGTTCAACTCAAATGGCAAATCATTTATGACCCTTTTGATTGGTAGCAACCTTCTGAGCTCATAGAACATTATGTTCTTTGCTTTTCTAATGCACTATCATGTAATGTAGACCATTATAGTTATCTACATTTGTGTCTTAGGCTCCAGTAGACTGCAAGCTCTATAGGAACAAGATACTATCTAAATTTGGGAATGTAAATAATGGAATACCATGGCCTTCAAAGAATTAAAATTGAAGATCACCAAAACAGAGACACATGGTTGGTATGAGTAGGCTACAAAGCATTTCCAACCAAAAGTTGCACAAAAAATGCAGTATAAAGAATGTAATTAGAAATATTTATGACTAGAAAATGTGTGCTGGCAATGTGGCAAAAGTAAGGGGTAAGTATTGACATTCATTCAATATCAAAAAAAAATATGAAAAAGACACCCTCCTTGCAACACATCAGATGAATCTCTTGTAGAATTTGCAGGAGGACATAAGCAAGGGTCACACTAGGTAAGAAAAAATGGATGCATTGTAATTGACATTATTGAATGGAGTACCTCCATCAGTGAGATCTCTGAATAATCAAAATAAATCCCCTGGCTTCTAGTGAGTTGTCTCCACTGGAAATCCTTACCAAATGTTTGTAGAAAAAAAAATCTTGTTGAATCAACCTCTTTTCATACTTGGTGCAGTAGATAAAATTTCTGCAATAATGTACCATCTTGTCCCTATTAATGCTATCCAATAAAAAAAAACTGTGATGTTATTATCTCCATTTCTTAGTGCCTACAACTCATTTTCACTCAATAATTTTGCAACACACATAGTTAGTCAATGACAAAACCAGGAAGGTTGCTTAAACCACTGGTAACCCATTTACATCTTCAGATGACTTTAACTATGTCTTTATACAGCATAACATGATTTCAACACATTCACAAGTCACTCTATTGCCAATAAATTTCCAAGTGTTCTACTCCCACATATATTTCATACAACCTGTTAAGATTTAAAAGCTATGTTTATTTAATTGAATTTTATCCTTGTGTTTCTCATTCACTTTACATGCAACTCATCAAACTTGTTTCCCAAAGGTTTGGAAGGGGGGTGTGAAAAGAATCTTCATATTCATTTTTAACTTTCTTTGCTAAAATTGAGAGCTACCTTAGTATTTTGCTGAAGATTAACAAATTTCAAACCCCTATGGGTTTGAGTGAAATTTAAAACTCTAGGGAGAAAAACAAGATCAGAATTGGCTCTAAATTGAGGGAGAATATTCCTTATACTTACTTGGCAAACTAAATATCCATAATGCAAGCTATGGTCCTAAGGGCATTAAAGAAAATTTCTTATGAAGGCATTTAAGGATCAATTTGCAAGATATTTCAAAGAAGTGAAGGTATCTAAAGAATCAACAAAGGTAACCAAGAGGAATTTGCCAACTACCAACTTATTTGGCTACTTTCTCATCTTTATAAAATCTCTGTGAGAATGGTTACATATCATCAATGACATTTTTGATTTTAAAATATATAAAACAGAACAAGTAGACTTTCAAAGATTTTATTTTAAAGCCTTCCTATGTGCATGATATTGCACAGAATTCAACCACACAGGCCCTCTAAAAATTTATTTAAGAAAAACTTGAGTAAGACTCTTAATATACTCCAGAGCAAGAGAAGTCCCTTCTTCAAATAATTATTTATCTAACACTTTAAGGTTTATAAAGTCCTTCATAAACATCTCATTCAATCCTCATAACCAACTGGGAGATGGGTGCTATATCCTATTTTATAGACAAGGAACTGAAGTAGACAGATGATAAGTGATTTTCCCACTGTAACGTAGTTAATAAGTTTTTGAGGTTGAATTTGAATTCAGGTCTTCCTGATCCCATTTCCAACACTTTACTAGTTACACTGCCACCTAGCTGCCTAATTTTGCATACACACAGTTTATAATTCTAACTCAAAATGATTTCAGAAATGTGTTGCTTTTCTACTTGTAACTTTCCAAATAAGAAAAAATGTAATATTCAATAATTTGACATGACTTGTCCTCCTCCAGATAAAAGCACAGAAAATCAAACATTAAATTTCTCCAGTAAGCACAGACAGCTGCTGCTCTGAAACAAGCATCTGTGCCTTCTAACAGGGAGGTCCTATGCAACATGAAGATTGGTGCACATTTTTGGCCTAGAATGTATGAGGTGCTCTGTTTCTCATCCTTAAGTTCTAGCTATTTTGATGTTGTAATTCAAATATTCTCTCTCAAAACCTGTTTTTCCCTAAAAAAAATGTAAAATATTATATAAGGTTTGTCATGTATAATCTTCAAATATAGAGCATGCAGACAAGATTATTAATACTGTTCAGTTTTTTCTGTCTTTAGAAATCCTACAGACCTATATTTTGAGGACTACCTAGTTATACATTGCTCTTAAATTCTGTTTAGTGTTATGGGTTAATGTCTATAATTAAGAGGGGAACCAGTATTCATTTTCTTTCATATCAGTCAGACCTCATAAAACATTTTTCCTTTCAACAAATTCTTATCTCCTAAATAGTGTGAAACTTGGAAAGTTTCAGATATTTGGGGATTTCTATTTCATGCAGAATCCATCTCATGGAAGAATTTAATTCTCAGATTCTCTCCTCAAGATTTAGGTGAGGTATAAGGCATTGAAGTCTTCACCAATCACTGCCAGGAGATCTAATTTAAGGTCAGTGCTGACAACAATTCATTCCTTACTAGTTCATCTCCTGTCATTGATATGATGCATTCTTTTATGACATAGTACTATACTATTTGTCCTTTTTCTTCCCAACAAATCCACAATCTTGGATGGAGTCTTTCCTGTGAGTTTTGAATTTAGGATAGTAGAGCATTATAGTCTTAAGTGTTCAGAGCCTTCTTTACTTAACTTTAACATATACAATTTATCTTATTAATATTATGTATTATGGCAGAAATGCACTGTGCTCATACTATGCAAAGAATTATTTTGAGTACTCTGCTGAGAGAATACAGGTGCACAATGCTTGTTAATTCATGCTATACATTTATTTACTTGGCAGGTACAAGCTGCAAGAAACTTTGGTATGTAAATGTTGCTATAATAAACTGATTCTCTCCTGGTAGCTAATGCACACAGTGTATGTTGAGGGAAAAGGTGGGGAAAAAAATGAAAGAAATAAAAACAAATAATAAACTAATGTTTATAGTAAAATTACCCTTCTTTATTTTCCATAAGCCTAAATTAGGGTGGCTTTGCAATAAATGTGTAAGTAACTTCAGAATAGTTATTTTTATATCCTCCACCATGAATTTTGAATATATTATGGAAATATTTCCAGTAATGAAATGGTAAGAGAAAATAAATATCTTATTTATAACTTTGAGGAAGAGAGAAGCTTCTTTCTTCAGTACTGACACTGAGACAGGACATCATCTCCCCCAAAGTATATCTATATCTAAGCAAGAATATTTGGGAAATTTAATTAGCACATTAATGTCCATCAAAATGGGACTAATATTTGTTTTTCTGTCATAGACACTAAACTTGGAATATCGCCAGACCCCACAAAGAATTACTGAAGAAGAGTAGAGTATCTAGTTTGACAGAAGAGGAGAGGAGGGAAGGGTAGAAAGAGTGAAAGCGTGAAAATGATGCTTCAGTTTAACATAGTGCAGAGAAATTTTGAAATAAATTTCTGAATCTATGAAAAAATTCAAGGCCAAGGTAATGGAATAAATGTGTATTTTTGAACACACTTTCATCATGTAAGACCAAACTCACTGTCAATACATGGAATGTTCTATCAAAATGGAGTTACACTCTTCTATATCTACAACTTTCATCTCTAGTCTACTATGGCCATACACATTTTCTGCCAAAAAATTCTTCACTCTATAAGATGAGAGAGACAGAAATAGAGATACAGAGTTCAGGACCAAACTTTTTTTTTTCCCCTTTAGAATGAATAAAAGAGAAATGTTTGAAACACAGTTCATTCTATCATTACACATAACAATTTAACCTTTAATTAGTAAATTAATGACATTTGTGCTTGGCTAACTAACTTTTTAACTGATGACCTTTATTGTGGCCAAACCAATGAGGTGTAGCTATGAATCTTACATGGGAACTTTTCTGGATATTAATTACCAAAGGTAATTTCATTACCTCCTTCTAGGCCTTTAGGACAGCTTTATACAGCAAAATTAATGGAGAAGTTGAGTGAAGAATTCATTTCATATTTGAATGTCTGAATCAAAGCAGCTTCTATCTTCACCCAGATTTTTTTTTTTACTAAATCAATCAGCTTAATAATGGTTAAATTTAAATTGGTTTGCATTGATCCTTTTTCCCATTAATGTCTTATTATCACAGATCTCTTATATCATGGATCTTATTTATCTCACTGGGGAGATGGAAAAAAATAAAGTTTACAAATTTCTTTATAACTCTTGAATCACACAGAAATCACACTCAGAAATAAATGTGTGTTTATGAACATACTTTCAATTCTTTGCTTTAAATCAGAACTCCAACAAACCTAGATTGATTATTTTGAGAGGTACAATAGATTGCTGAAGTATTTATGATTAATACTAATTCTCAAAATACATAATTATTACTTCCTCATGATATTTCTAAGAGCAACTTTTAAAGCAAGTATATAAATACAAAGAAATGGAATCTCAGAGGCAAAGCATTCATATTTTAAAACCGTGAATCTTTTCTACTGATAAGAAGAACAAAGATTCATACATTCTAAAGCTATGTATTCCATGTTGCTAAAAATATTCAGAGCTCTGTGGTTTATTCATTCAGCAAAGTATTTTGTATAAATGTATATAAATTAGCATAAACTTGAATAGTGTGGAAAAGACTAGGAAAGTATATCTTATGTTTACTTTTGATTTATTTTTAAGTAAAATCATTGCAAGGTGTTTTTTTTTTATCTCATTGAATGTAATAACATCTTTTTCTTCAAAACTCAGCAATATCTTTCCGGAAAACGTATCTAATGTTAAACTACAAAGTGATTCCAGTGTAAATAAATTTCAAAGGGGACAAATCCATAACTATATTTTTAATTTATTTATCTAAAGCCATATTTCCTGAATGTGAAATCATAAATTCAGGTTTTTCCTGCCATCAATCCTAAAGTACCCTGTTTATTTGACTGACTTAGTAGATTTAGCTAATTTACTTTGATTAAATTAAATCATATCAAAAGGAAATTGTTTTGTATTTTGCTAAATTGAAGTCCTTTGACCCTCTATCATCAAACTGAATTACTTACTTTGAAAGAAAAAGATACTTTTTAATGACAGAAATCCATCCACTGTCAGTCCTACAGTAGAGCACACATTGCTACTGTAAAAGTGCTTCTGCTAAAAGTTACATACTTTTGATTGTACCTAGGAGTACTTGGAGTACTTTTAAAGGAGAGTTAAAACCATGGGATCCCTTGAATTGGTTTTAAAAGTTCTACTTTACGATTCATATTTACAAGCATTGAAAGTTACCACTTATGAGCACCTATTTACTCATAAAATTACCTGAAAAATACATATTATTTTTGAATATGCTTTAGGTGCCTGAAATTTAAAATGTGTAGCTATTGGTCTAAATTAAAGACTTATTTTTCTGTCTGAAAAATAAATGAACTGTAGGCATATAATCTTTTATACAGCCCAGGAAAACACTTCATCAACTCTGACTTCATGCTAAAAACAAACAAAACAAACAAACACCAGTTTGGCCTAGAGAAGTTAAGACACAGACTACACCCATGTGATAAAAAGAAAGCAATAGAGCACTCAAATGGATGATCATTCATCAGAGGAGACCTCATTTTACTATGTCATATTCATACCTCTATATTGATTGTTGACTCCATTTTCCTAATAAGAACAAAAAAAGTGGCTACCATTTTCTTTGAATAACTAGAATCAACACACTCAGGAAAGGTTTATGGCTTTCTTAGTAAAATGTCAGACTATAGGCTGTTGTTAGGATTTTATGGTGAAATATATTAGTGTCTCTAAGCAGAAAATCTGCTTGTATCTGTGTTACGAGATTTTAGCCAGATCATTGGTTCACTTAGGAAGATCAGGAAACAACAACCTAGCACTTTCCTTCCTAACTCCAAAATAATTACATTCATCTCAACCAAAATTACTGTGGAAAATCATGACTAGAGTAGCTTAGAATGTAGTGTTCAGTGACAATATACATTTATTTTGTGTTTGTCTGCAATCCACAAAATAACAGTAAAGAACAGTTAAAAAAAAAGAAAAGAAAAAAAAGAAAAAAGCACTCAACTCAACATCAGAATCTTATTTTTGAGCCCTGAACTTGACACTTCCAAGAGTCTCTTCAACACTCTGAGCCTCAGTCTCCTTGTATGTGAAATGGTAATTGTATTTCTATCTCCCTAAAACAAAAACCTATCTTTTTAGTGGTGTTCTTTGGTTGTTTTAGTTGTGTCCAACTCATTGTGACCTCATTTGGGATTTTCTTGGCAAATATACTGGAACGGTTTTCCATTTCCTTCTCTAGCTCATTTTGCAGATGAGGAAATTAAGGCAAACAGAGTTAAATTACTTGCCCCAGGGTTATACAAGTAAGTGTCTGAGATCAGATTTGAACTCAGATCTTCCTGACTCCAGGCCCCATGCTGTATCCCCTGCACTATTCAGCTGTTCCATCATTTTAGTACCAACATTGTATCAGTGTTACTATATGGCTGTGAGGTACAGAAAACTACAATCACTGAAAAATTAGAGATATATATTACTCAGAGAACCAAAAGAGATGTATGATATGTGTGAATAGGCTACAGCACATCACATATAAAGATCTATAAAAAGAAGTCTATGACCAGAAAACAAATTGAGCTCTTAACACAGTGAGAGCAAGTAATAAACGATGTACAGGTATTCTTTCTGATATCAAGAGACAGTAAGAAAGACCTCTGTCATGTTGAGTGTCCCTCACCCCCTGCCACCTTTTAGTAAATTTAAGAGTCTATTATGGGCAAAATCCCACCAGATGGGCAGGCACAGATGAGTTATGATCCCAATTGGTAGAAAGAGCCCAGTTTAATGAGATCATAGATTGGCTTAAGTACCTACCTTATAATGTTGTGAGGCAGAATAATTTAATGTGAAATAGTGCTGGGTGCAGAGTCAGGAGAAGCTGAGATCTGAATGTCATTTCTAACATCTGCTCATTTTGTGATCATGAGCAAAGCACTTAACTTTTCTGCTCCTCTATTTTCTCCCCTTTAAATACAGGCAATAAAACTTGTAATATCAACCCCAACAGGGCTGTTATAAGGAAATCATTTTAGAAACCTTAAGCTGCCATAGAAATTTGAATTATTCTTGTAAGTTTTCAATTGTCATATGCATAAAGTATTTATCATTTTCTACTTTTCCATCATTTGACATTTTTTCCCACATGGACCTTTCTTCTTTCACCAAATTAGCAGTAAAAATTAACAAAAACAAAGACACACATGTACCCTTTCATATTTCCTCATTCTATCATGATGCTCACCTGGACTGATAAGAAGACAGTACAAATGATAGCAAAAGGTAACTGGAAAAGAAATATCTCCCCAAAAGGCAATGAAATGAGGTGTTTCTTGCAAGGAACATTAAAGAAAAACCTTGGACATTGCAATTCCATTCCTATTTTCACACCAAGTTTATTGTATGTTATTTGAGCCTTAGGTCTGTGTTCCATAGGAAATTACAATGCACCCTGAGAGTTTTCCAAGTAATACCAAGAAATTGCAGTGTTATTTATCAATGGAGATTGAATATTTTACTCCAGGGGGGAAAAAAGTCTAAAACAAAAACAAAAAAAATAATAATAACCAATTTTACAATAGCTCTCCATGTGAAATACTGCCAGTGGCTCTAAGTATTTCTTTGCGCTCCAGGGCATATAGTACATTGACTGGGTTCATAGAGTGTATCTAAATATCCAAAGGGCATTTCTATGGGCATACTATTCCCCAGGGAACCTCACAGTTTTTTCAATGATTCTGTTGCCTTTTGAAGGGATGCCTGCTGGAAGACCAAAACATATTCTTCCTGCCAAAACTTCAAATGGTATTTTTCAGGCAAAGTGTAGATATATGACATGATGCAAAATCAATGACTACAAAAGCAAAAGGGATAAGGGCATGAAATTGGGCTCTTGGATTTGTGCTCTATTCTTCTTCTTTAGTAGAGGATACCTCTATTATTGTAAATCTACCTTGAGTTGGAACTAATGGAGAGAAAGAATAAGTGCTTAAGTCTAAAGTTAGTTTTAGTTACAAACTGGTTGACTAATAAGAGGCACTGCTGAGCTTCCAGAGTAAGCTCATTAAGCTATCTTTTGATAAAAATGGAGATTATACAAAGAAACAAGTGACTAGTTGTTGAGAATGGAGAAGGGAGGTGGGGATCAGAAGCACTGAATGGACTTGGAAAAGTAAGTGTAAACAGGAAGTACAAATGTAAAATAATAAATAAAAAAGCATATATTAAGCGTTTATTCTGTCCAGGCCCATTTGGGGAATAACAAGAAGAAAGTGAGACAGCATCTACTCTCAAGGATCTTCCATTTTAATAGGGAAATCAACACATAAAGAGGAGTGGTGGCCAAGGAAAGGAATTTTGTTGGGGAGAGTTGCAGAGGTCTGGAGCTGATTCAAAGAGGAAGCAACTGACAATCCCCTTGTATTAGTAGTATTGATTTGAATAATGAACCAAGCAAGAAAACAGGGGTAAGAAAGATATTGCAGCAGCGTGGAAGCATGGGAAATAAAGCATGGCATGGTCTGAAGCCAGATAAGTTGGTTTGTGATCATGGTAGATTAGCCTCTGGATGAGATCCCCTGAGTTAACTAGATTATTTCACCCATGGAATAGAAGCATGCTCTCTGGAGATCAGGTCTAAATGGTGCTATTTCAGATAGGCTGATGACAAATGAAGCAGTGACATGGCAGATGTCAAGACGGCCCCAATAAAAAGTTGTATGGAGTGTGAAATATGGGCTGGCATGGGGTCAGCTAGAAATAGGATCTAAGGAAGTAACAAAATTAATTGGACCCTGCACAACTGGAGGCAGAAAAATGGTGCTGGCCTTGGAGTCAGGAAAAGTTAATTTCAAATCCTTCCTCAGACACTTAATAGCTGTGTGAATCTGGGCAATTTACTAAACTTCTCTTTGCCTCATTTTCCTTATCTTTAAAGTAGGGATGATAATAGTGCCTTTGGCCAAGAATTTTTGAAATGATAAAGTGAGATATTTGTAAAAATGGTTTGCAAGGTAATAATAATAAATAAGGAAACCTTTCAAATAAGGAATAAGCAGCCTATTCACTGATCATGAAAGACCTGAGGAGGTTGGGAAATTAACAAAGCCTTATACTTCCAAGTCAGAGTTGTAAACCCTGAATCCCTAGAAGAGGCCATGAGGAGAACTGGTATTTTAAATTCATTTTCAAGTGAAATATTATTTGTTTTGAAATTTATTCTTCATGAACTACCATTTCCTAAACATCTTGCCACAAAGACATAGCCATAGCCATAAGCCCCAAAGTGTTTAATAGTGACTTTCTACAAAGTAATTCCATATAAATGTTTTGTCCTGATGTATCCATGGCCAAGGACTCAATATAAAGTCTGGAGAAGAAAGAGAGTCTGATTCTCTAGTGTCCAAATAACACTGAGGACATTCTAGAAAAGCTGCTCCTAGAATGAAACCTTCATTTTGATCATGTCTGCAGAGGCATGTCCTTAATATTATGAAAGCAGTTTAAAGAGCAGAGCTAGAGAGAGAAAATGGGAATGGGACAAATGGATGTTCCTATTCACTTCCATATAAAACCAAGGCTAAAGAAAAACATTTTCCTTTTGTTCAGAAAGTAAAAAATAAAATTTATCTCAATGGTATATATAAATATGTTCATTGCATCTAGGGAGTACCACCTGAAGCCTTCAAAATTTTTCAGATGTGAACTATTTAGATTTAGAAGCCTTAAGAGAGCAATGTACTTGTTTTTGCATGTGTTATTTTAATGTAAACATGACTTCCTGAGTCTCAATTTTGTTATACCATTTTCTCTACCCACCATGTCTCCCATTTGCCAGTCACAGTACTTCATATATAAAAATCTACACTGCAGGGAGTCCAACAAAATCCAATTTCAGGGGTATATGATTCTTTGGAAAGCAGTGGTGCTTAATTAGACATATTTATGGAAGCCAGGGGATGGACTTTACATCTTTTTTGGAAATATGCCTGCTTTATGCCACTTCTTTTTAGTGTCTTCTGGGATCCCTCATCATTTTCTATGTTCCTCTAAGAAACATACTGAGCACATACTTTATTTCTTAATTGTCCCATTCTGTTCTCTCCAAAGCAGTATTCATATCAAATGACCTGAAAAGAAGTGAATCTGTAGCAACATTATGAAATGGCATTTCTTTCCCATACACAGTACGTCTTCTGTAAAGTCTTTCCTAAACATGAATCTCAACAAGCATAACATTATCTACATGTGTTAGATCAATGTGAAACTAGGGAAAAAGAAAACTTAGTTTCTACAAGAAGCATACACTGAAGTTTCATTAAATCAATGTTTCTTTTAGCATAATCTACCCAATGCAATCTCTTTTTTTCCCTTTTTTTGGCTTACACAAATATAATATATTAGATTTGGTTTATTTGAATGATATGTCTTATAAAATTCTGGAATGTCATATCAGGCTATATAAAGCATACAGGAAAGTCACATGCAATATATTAATTTCACTAATTAACATTAATTAACATTAACTTCCTTCTTTTAATTCCTTTCAGAAGTTGTCTTAGAATCAAATTTTAAGAAAAGTCCAAAAAAATTACCTAAAGCTTGTGGAATCACCATTTATAAAGTTATATTAAATTAGTCCAAATTTTCTGGTTGATAATAGAAAATAGACAGACAAATAGGTAGACAGATGGCTAGGTAGATAGATAGATAGTTAGAGATGGATAGATAGATAGATACAGGATTTGTCAAGTGTTTACTATGTTTACTATTTCTTAAGTGTTTACTCCCAGGCATTGTGCTAAGCACAGAAAATACAAAAACAAGAGAATAAGACAGTCCTTATTCTCAAGGAATTTTCATTCTAATAAAGGAAGACAAAACATAAAGAGAAAAAGGAAAGAGGGGAGTGGTGGAAATGGAGGAAGAGCTCCCTAATAGGGGTAAGGCACCCAATGAGGAGATGGACCAGGTTAGAGTGTAAGCTCAAAGCAAAGTAATAAGTGTGGCTGGACTTTGTCATGCTTTAGCAATTTCAGTCAGGGACACACCAATCAGACAGTAGGTCACAATGTGAAGGTCATACTTAGGGGCCATAGCAGTCAGTGTGGAACAGACTAGAGAGTGATATATGGAAAATGCCTAACCATAAAGTTTGTCAAATGGCTTATCCAACCATATCTTTTACTGCCACAAGAATATTGAGAACTGGAGTTAACTTCTAAAGTTGCCTCCATAGATTCAAGCTGTCAGCTATCACTAGCCCACTTCTCACTCTGTCTCTGTCTCTGTCTCTGTCTGTCTCTGTCTCTCTGTCTCTCTCTCTGTCTCTTTCTCTCTCTCTCTCTGTCTCTCTGTCTCTCTCTCTCTCTCTCTCTCTCTCTCTCTCTCTCTCTCTCTCTCTCTCTCTCTCTCTCTCTCTCTCTCTCTCTCTCTCTCCCCCTTTACAAAAGCAAGACAAGAATCAGCTTTACATGATCCAAAATTTCCATCCATTGTAAAAATACGATCTTAAATAATAGCGATGAATCAGAAATGTTTCATGAATTCACAATTTTTTTAAATGGTTGTTTTTATTTCACTTTGATTTTGATTTTTACCAATTTGGATAGGTCTTAAGAATAAATTTACTAAAAAAATTTTAAAAAGAATAAATTTACTGAGTAAATAAAATTTTCAGCTAAAATTGAATGTTTTAAGTAATGAAAGGCCAATTCAATTGCCAATCAGGTATTCTACAGTTATACTTAGAGGCAGCTATGTAGCACAGTGGATAGAATACTGGTCCTGGAGTCAGGAAGACTTAATTCAAAACCAGCCTCAGTCACTTAACCCTGTCTGCCTCAGTTTCCTCATTTGTAAAATGAACTAAAAAGGAAATGGCAAATGGCACTCTAGTATCTTTGCCAAGAAAACCCCAAAAAGGGTAACAAAGAATTTGCATTTTCAATCTTTTTTTCTAATTAAATGTAAAAAAATAATTTTTAAAATTAGTTTTTTAAAGTTTTGAGTTACAAATTCTTTCCCAGCCTCCTCCCCTGCCTCCTCATTGGGAAGGTAAGCATTTTTATATAGATTATATATGTGTGGTCATACAAAACATAGTTCTATATTAGTCATATTGTAAAAGAAAACACAGACCCTCCCCAATAAAAAATACCAAGAAAAATAAAGCTAAAAAGGCATTTTGAATTATTTTTCATTATCAAACAGTTTAAAGAAACTGTATCTAATAAAGTCTTAAAATACTTCCAGCAAAAAAAATAAATTAACTCAATGGGTTTCATAAAATCAGAAAAGACTTCAGAGATCATTGTACAAATAAAGACATTAGTTATGAAGACCTGATCAAGGTCTTTAGCTAGACTTCTGACTTAACTAGTGGAATCCTGCTGCATTCCAGAAAGGCATAGCTTTGTGATATGATTTCAAGGGAACCCAAGAAAATGTCCTCTGCTAATATCAGAAATTCTTTTAAGGAGAACAAAAGTCTGTTATTTCAAAAAAAAAATGTGAGTTATGTCCTTATTAAATAGGCCACTTTCTTCATGAAGCCTTTCTTAATCAATCCTCCTACTAGCTGCTGGTGCTCTCTTCACCCAAATTTCCATGTATTCATTTAGCATGTATTCTGTGTGTGTACTGATCATGTATAGAATGTCTCCCAGATACAATGCAAGTTCCTTGAAGGCAGAGACTGTTTCCTTTTTTCTTTCATAGTTCCAGTCAGTCAGTTGGTCAACAAGCATTTCTAGTGCCTAATACAGTACTTGGCACATAGTAGGTGCTTAATAATTGCTTGTTGATGGATTGATTGATCATAAACTTCATGAAAGTAATATGGTTTCATCATCTCTGTTACTTTCCCAGTGTATTATACCCAATAATCTATAGCCAGTAGATGCATAGGAAAGGTTTACCCATTTATTTATTAGATACTTGTTCAAGATCAAAAATGTAAATACCTTTGAAAAACAGGACACTTGCTCTGCAAGGTGATACAAACAGGTGCCAAATACTTCTCTGAGAGGAGTGGGACCAGAGAGAAAACATCACACCAGAAGAAAGAAGGGGCAGAGGTGATAGTCAAGCATAGTTGAAAGGACCAAGAAGAGAAACAGACTGCATTGAAGAAAAATAGATTTCAGAATTTGGCCAGACAGTCACTACGCCTTGAATTCAGTTATCCATAGAATCTTTCCCTCCCCAGCATCTGAAATCTGCTCCTTCCAGGGGAAAAAGAAAACATTCACATATTTCTTTATTTCCTAACATCATTTGTACCCCTCTGGTCTTTATCTTAGGGAGATACAGGTTTTCCTTCTTGGGTCCCCAATTCTCCTTTAAAGCCCTGGGAACCAGATGAGGGAAAGAAATGTTTTCATTGTGACTAGAAACAGAGCACAGGATAAGTGGAAGACTGTACTGAGTTTTACAAAAGCCCATATCAGTTTTTTGGAGGATTCTTTTCCCATTTGAACTGGGTTAATTCATACAGTCAATGCATTCATCAGTTTCAGTTTCCAACTCTTCCCTCAGAATTGTTCTACCCCACCTGGCCAAAATCATCCTAGATAAAAGTCATAGTCCTATTTACTCTCACATGGTAAAGCGGTGTCTCACCCAATAGCTACCCTAATAAATGGGCAAGAGCAGGATCTGGTCCTGATTTAGGGAGGGGAAGGAGCCTCTAAGCACTTGCAGAGGAGAGTTAAGTCAGTTCCCCTACAAACAACAGAAGCTGAAATTCTGCAGGGTTTCACCCAAGGTTCAAAAAGACAGACTGTTCCACTCAATTCCTGTCTCGCCCACCCGACCTCCCTCCCCACCAGGTTACATTATCAACTGGTTGAAATATGACTCCAGGGTGGACAGAATCAGTGACATACCCACATGGCAGTTAGGCTCGAACATTTCCTTTGGTCCCAATCTCCCATAACCATGTCCCAATCCAACCCAGTCAGACTTTACCTGGTCATAGTTCTGGACACCAAAGCAACATATACTATACGAGCACTGATAAGCGCAAAATCATAATGTAAAGAATCTTATCGCCCATTTTCCATTTCCTTCTTCTCTTATTGCCACATTTATTCACTCTAACAATGGAAAAGTTCATTTTTCTAAGTAGTCTTTTGGGATTCAGAGTTTATACATCCTCTCCACAGATTGGTTTTACATACATCTTTTTCATAAGAGCATTGCTATTAGAGATAGACTTCTTTTATCTCTCTAAAAATTAGTGATTTTTTTGTCTGTCACTTTACTTACTGCTAAATCTGATTGAATTGTAGCAGCATTATTAAAAAAATAAAATTAAAGTTGAAAGTCTATGAAGTGAGAAGCTAGGGCCAAATTAGAAGATGTTTCAAAAAGCTTTCCAGTTAATTTAAGGAACATTCTGATGTATCAGTAGTTGAACCTCTGATATTCCCTATAAAGTACCATTTCTAAAGTGTAATTGCATAAAGCATTGATAAAACAGTAATAGAAGACTCTTAGATTACCCACCAAGGGAAATCTAATATGAAATAAACAGCATTAAATTGTAAATTATGGGATTGCATTGTATCACACTAGACACCACTGCTGTTTTCAGTCAGATGAATTCTGTTGATTATTCTTGAGACTTGTTATAAAACTTTTCTTAAAAACTTGACAAATACTGCATTTCATTTACTCTACTTGGTTCAACTATGCTTTTAGCAAAAGGTTGAGTCCAAACTCTAGAATATTAGTTTGCCTTAATGATGGAATTTATCATGAGTGACACCAAAAAGCAGGACTGGGTTGAGCTGAGTATAGGCATAGTATGTGTATTCAGCTGTTCCTCTTGGCTCAAATAGATATACCCCTGAATATATAGTATTTCAGCTGGTGAGACTACCACCAATCCCTTCAGAACCATTAAAGCTTTAATGAACACTTGGCTTTGAAAAATGTTAAAAATTATAGGTCACATTAAATATGTTTTTAAAAGTATAACTATTCCCATTGTCATTTATGCAATTTGCATTGCAGAAAAGAGCATTTTGCTATATTCTTACAAATTTTCTCCATTTAGGAACAATCTTCCAGAACATGAAGACCAAATGAAGAGGAAAATGTTGACTGACTACGAGATGAGGGAATTCTGAGAATATTAGAAAATCCCCAAAAAAAGAAAGGAGAAAAATGTAAAGATTCAAGAAAACTTCCTGTGACAAAAATTCTTGCAGCCCTATTAAAGGATATACAAATTGAAGTAGATATGTATTTAAATGGCTTGCCACCCAAAATGAAAAATAAACTTATGGTAATCACTGCAAATGAGTATGCAAATAAAGTAGCAACTATTTAACAGAATCATTTCTAATTTCAATTTCCTTGTACTTTGTGAAATTCATTTGCAACTGTTTCAATCTAAACCCTTATATGATGAACACTGGCCCATCAATAAAGTCCTTTTCTACTGCCAATGCAATGTTGCTGATTATGTAAAGTGTATTTGAAGATTGGACCAGTAAAAAAATCTTGAAGAAGAGTTTTGGAATTCCCTGTTTCTCACAAAATTTTATCCAAGAAGAACTGTCACTTATTTACTCCTGTGAAGGTATTGTGTGAGTAATAGACCACAGCAATTCAGAATCTCATGACTTGAATTCAAACCATCTCAGCAAATCAGCTTTCTAAACCTTCCTTTAAAATCTCCAAAAATGGTTAGTGATGGTACCACCTCCAACTTCCTTCACAACTGTAGACAGTCAAGAGATTATTCATACTATGTAGGTTATACCCATCTTTCTTATGGGCAGAGTCTCATAAAGGGTACAATGGCTACAAAAGGAGCCTTTCTATGTTGATGTATGTCTCACCTTCTCTCCAAGGACCTTTATTTAGATGTAGTCACAGTTTTCCAAGAAGAAAGCTCCTTAATCTCTTCCCATGGAGATGTCATCCCAGTTGTTCTGTGGATGCACCAAACACTCATTAAATAGTTCTAGAGAATTTCCTGGGAAATAGAAAGTTTAAATGACTTACCCCAGTTGACAAATGACAAATGAAGGAATTTGAAGCCAAATTCTGAGGCCAGCTCTTTGCTAATTGTACCAGGCTGCCTCTTAAGTTTACCGAATGTCATACATATTCCAACATTTTTCTCCATTTGTTTACTTACCTCTCTTCCAGAAATATTTATTCCCTTCCTCTTCACCTTTCAGTATTAATCAATGTATTACTTTATGTTCAATATTAATTCTATCAGTTCAATAAATGTTTTCATTCCTATTTTTTTAGTGAGATATAACCATAATAGATTTTTTAAAAGAGAGAGAAATTCACCACATCTGTCTAAGAAAGCACCACAAGGGACTCAGGACTAGACCAAAAAGGTCCATATATGCTGAAGAACAGACAGTCTTCTGATTTAATAGAGAACTAGGTACTGGCAATGACATTAAAGGGCCTTAAAGTTATTAGGTATATGTGAATGTTATCCATTAAAGCTTGAGATACTGGTAAACTGCCAAGTCCCTGTGAATAGAAAGGAGATTATTCTGTTCTGTTAGTCCCATTTGACATAAGGTCCATAAATTCACTCTCACAAAAAAAGCTCAACTTCTAATTCTCATTATTCAAAAATCATCTTTCTTACAATCACCACAAACGTAATAGTAATACTGTCAAAATTGCCCAGGGTCTTTTTTCCTCCTCATTATATATATTATGAAGCAGCTAAGTAATGTAGTATATAGAGTTTTGAGCTTAGATTTAGGACACCTGAGCTCATATCCTTCCTCAGACACTTACTAGTTGTGTGACTATAAGAAATCACCAACCTTTCTAAGGGCTGGTTTCTTCATCTGTAAAATGAGAGTATTTTACTTAATGGCTTCTATGGTTCTGTACATCTCTAAATGTATGATCTTATCAAGAGGCTATATGAGTAGGTTTCTGAATCATAATTTCAAGAGTTCTACTATGTTGTATTGCTTAATGCCTACATCTCCCATACACAAGGGTCCCAAATGAGTGAAATATAGACTATGCTTATACCAACCAGCCTCATAGCAATAGAACCATGATTCCCATTTCTTTCTTCATTTATGCTTTCTTTAAGGTGTTCCTATTCACAGATTTTTCCCCCTTAGGATTCAGATTTATTTTGCAAAGAGAAACCGCTTTGCAAATGTATACAGTGTTGCTGACACTAGAAGACATTGAATAAAGGCAGTCCCTCAAAGAAAAACACTTTCTCAGTATAAAGTTTGATGAACTGTTGTGTTTCACATCATTTAGTTTGTAGAATTAAAAATTAGGAAACCTTAGTCCTCAGAACTATTTGATGACTGTGGGGCAAACATATATTGCCTATTGTGTAAATGGAAGAAATTTTGATGACAGCTTATTATTATGAGAAAAAAATTAGTCATCTCCCTAAAGAGGCCCTGCTTTAGACTAATAACAAATAGACAGTTGAGCTCATGGAAAACTCAGAGCTGAGAGCTAATCTCAGAAGAGACTTATATTTAGGGCTTAGAGAATTTGCGCTGACATCTACTGATTAGAATGGTAATCTGGAGGAAAACAATTTTTGGTTTTGATTTTTCCTAAACTGACAAATGATAGCTGAGAGACAGAAACTCTTTAGAAACTAGGTACAGGAGCAGACCTGCAGAAGCTCTGCAAATCCCAGGCTTAGGGGTTCTGCTTCTGTTGAGAGAACATAATACTATCTTGGAGCCCAGCTAAAGGAGCAGACCTGGAAAAGATCTGAACTTCCCAGGCTTAGGGTTTTTGCTTTTGCTAAAAAATCATAATGCTACCACAGTACCATAGAAAAAAAAAACTAGCCTAAATATAGTAGGAGATGGCTCTATCCATCAGTTACTTAAGTGTGGACCTTTCCTGAAGAAAACAAGGAACACAAATCCAGAATTTTGAGTTGTCCTGGGCACTTCTATTGCCTACACATGTGCTTCTTTGCTGTTCTCTACACATGGGAACAATTTGATGGACCATCAGTCCATAAAGTCAGTATGGAACCAGATCAGAATCTCATTTACAATTATAAAAAACTTTTGCTAATTGAGTTTCAATGTAAAAGGTAACTGGCACTTATCACAAGCTCCTTCATTTCCTTCAAACTGTTTGGTCATTATCTTTGGCTTGATCAGAAGGTGAAAGTTTCTTCACAGAACTTTCATTTAAGATAGGCACTTAGGCCAGCCATCTCTTCATTTCTCAACACACTGAACTCTTCAGGATTTTTCTATTGATGCCCGATATCTTTTCCCCTCACCCCTGCTTTTCAGCTTCCTTTTATGTGTTATCTTCTTTATTAGAATGTAAGTTCCCTCAAGGCAGGGATTGTGTTTCTTTTTGCTTGTTTTTATATTCCCAAAACTTAGTACAGTGTCTAGTTCATAGTGAGCACTTAATAAAATTTTGTTGACTATTGACTGACTGACTTCATCTCTCAGTGACCAAAGGCAACAAAGACTATAAGTTGTGGAGTAGTTGTTGACCAGCTTTGTTAGAAAAAGTTTCCTCATTATGAACTACCTACATCAATAAAATCATAAATCCAGACCAAGAAAAAGAGGTGTATCCATACATATATTACCTCCTTTGTAGGGTTATTAGGATGACAGAACCCCATGAACATTAGAGTACTATTGAAAGGTGAGCTATGATTATTATCTTGAATTTCTGAGCCAAAAGACTAAACTTTCTCTAAGTGCTGGCTTTCAAAAGAAATAGTTGATATGCCTTTTTCCTAGAGAATTTACTTGTATACTTCTTATACAGCATACAGTTTCATAATTCTTCTATACCTACTAAAGCATTTCTTCAACTAAGTCATGGAGGAATATAGGAGAATCCATGTTTTCTATAGACTTGAAGTGAGACATTAGTCTACACTGACTCTATCTATAGACTCATATCTTTCATTCTCTTATTCTTATTAGAATGCCATAATTCAGAAGTTCTCAAAGTGGGTGATACCACCCTGGGAGATTCTGGAATGATCCAGGAGGGTGGTAGTAGCCTCGGGTGCAAATGGGGGGCGTTGAATAAAAATAAGGGGACAGTGGAAGCATAAGGAAATAACAGAAGAAAATTTTGAAAAACAATCCATTTCATCTGTTGTGTAACAAAGTTAAAGTCACAGTGATTACATTATTTCCAAATAAACACACAAAATGCAAGTTTTAACTGATCAGTGGTCAATTCTGCTGACAAGACTGAACAAGCAAGTGTTGGCATGAGAGAATTGTCCAGAAATCCAGCCTGTATCAGCAGGAATATGTACACATAATGACTTGTTTACAGTGTGATACTATACAGTTACATGATGTAATATTGCATAATCAAAATTTCAATGCAGGAAAAGAAACCACAAATTTACAATAAGTTATTAAATTTAAGATGCATCTTTTTTGAAAAAAAGTATATTTTTTGAAATAACACAAATTAAAAAAAAAACATTAAAGGGTTATAGAAAGTAGATTTCCAGGGGGGTACTGAATAGTTTTTTTTTTAAAGGAGGACATAAGCCAAATAAGTTTGGGAACATCTGCATGTGGCTTCCTTTAAAAACACAAGCTGTTGATTATTTAACATTATTACAGTAATATCCTAATCTCTTATAAGAACTCTGATCAATGCAATGATCAGCTATGATTCCATAGGAACAATAATGAAAAATGCAAATAAGATATGCATTTTTTAACATGAGTTATGTGGGAATTTGTTTTGCATAAGTATGATTATTTGGGTTTTTATTTTCAAATATTTTATTTTTTCAATTACATGTAAAAATAGTTTTTAACATTCGTTTTTTAAAATTTTGAGTTCCAAATTATCTCTTTTCACCATTCCTCTCCCCCCACAATAAAAAACAAGCAATTTTATATAGGTCATGTCTGTGCAATCATACAAAATATATTTCCATATTAATCATGTTGTGAAAGAAAATTGAGACCAAAAAAAATAAAGCAAGCTTTAAAAAATGTATGCTTGGATTTGTATTCAGACTCCACCATTTCTTTCTCTGGAGGTGTAGAGCACTTTTCATCATAAATCCTTTGGAATTGTCTTGGATCACTGTATTGCTGAGAACAGCAAAGTCATTCACAGTTGATCATCATACAATATTGCAGTTACTGTGTACAATGTCCTCCTGGTGCTGCTCATTTCACTTTGCATCAATTCATGTAAGTTTCTGTAGGTTTTTCTGAACACAGTGATTACTTGTTGCTAATGTTTCAATTTTCATTTTTTCCCCCACATGAGTGATGAAGGTGAAATGGAGTAATAAATAACATCTTAGGAAAAATAAGTTCTTGACAATTAAAAATTAAATTAAATTTTTAAAATATCTAAAAATAATTGCTTATATATGCAAGTAATGTATAAATTGCCATATTGATATCATGTGTCCTCAAGTTCTTAGGGGAGGCTTGAATCTTAAGTCTGGCAAAACTAGTCTGGAAAGCTAATTGTTCTGAATTTATTCTGAAATTAATTTTCATTAATAAAGGCAGATTTATTAGGAACACAAGCAAACTAAAGAAAAGAACAGAGTATGCTAAGATCAAATATTAATTACATCCTAGAGAAGGAAGTAGATAGAACTAAATATGGCAACATAACCCAGGATATGCCACACCATTGTAAGGGCAAGGCAATAAAAAGATGAAAGTAATCTGAGTATAATATATCACCTTCAACTAAAATGATCTGTTTTTCTTTTAAACAAAAAGCATACTTTTTTGTCTATCTTGCCCTGAAGAGTATACTTTTGATTATTTAGGAACTGTTATTCCTTTTCAAATCTATCTAGCATCATAGAGTATCAGACTTTAAAGAGAACTTAAAGTTCCCAAAACATTGTTATCTAGTCTGTACTTGAAGAACCCAGGTGAAAGAGGACCCATTACTTCCTAAGGTAATGCATTCCACTTTTATGCAGCTATAATTGTTGCGAAGTTTTGGAAGTAACATTGGCTTATAGCTCATAATAGGGAAAAGACTATGAGCCAAGTCAGTGTTCCAGCTGGACAAAACCAAGTCAATGATAGTTGGATTGTATCACCATTAAATAATTCCTGAGGCATGGTTTAATAGAGAATTTATGAAAAAAGAGTAGAACAAGGATGTTTACCATTATCATGGAGTCCAATACAGAGTCCAAATCAGAAATATATTTCCTACATATGGTGAGATCCCCAGATGTTCCTTTTGCAGATGACCTTGTGCTGATTGCACCAAGCCCTAACACTTGAGAGCTTCATAAATGAGATCTACAATAACTCAAGCATGTGACCTCAGTATCCAAGAAACCAAATGGATAAAGAATAGCTATGGTCCAGACTGATATACAGATCAATAGCAACACATTTATATTTAGACAGATGCTACAATTGGATGCAGAACTGAACAATAAGAAAAGCCAATAGATTCCTACAGAAATAGTTCAGTGCTATTAAATAACCCAAGCATCTCCCTGAAATAAAGATCCACCTTATTAAAAAAAAATAATTTGTTGTAAAGTTCTTTTTCAGTCACATCCAACTCTCCATGACCCCATTTAGGGTTTTCTTGGCAGAGATACTGGAGTGGTTTGCCATTTCCTTCTCGAGGTCATTTTACAGATGAGGAACTGAGGAAAATAAGGTTAGCTGACTTGTCCAAGATGAATTAGCATCATCTACATTGGGCCTCCAACTGGACCTCCATATTCCATGCCCCCATTACCTAGAACTTAATCCACTTGTATTTGGGGTATATGGAACTTATTATGGTGACTGTGTAAATCACCCCATTTGTCTTACTATATTTAACTAGCCCCAGAGTATAAACAATTTCTCACATCTCATCCATCCATCTATCCATCCATCCCCTCGGACCATCTTCCTGCCATATTGTGTATTTGTGGTCCCAAATCACTTACTCCTGCCACACCCTCATTTTCCAATTCTTGCTTTGGTCACAATAATCAAATCAATAATTTCAGAAAATATTCTAGAAAAAATATGTCAATATATACTGTCCTATGGATCAACTCAATAGCTTTGTGACACTAAAATTCCCAACCATTGCCACCACTCCCCATGCGTGTCATTTCCCCCATTAGACTATAAGTTCTTTGAGTGCAAAAATTGTTACTTTCTAAAAAAAAATATTGTAACCCTAGCAATTAAACAGTGTATGGCTCATAGCAAGTGCTTAAAAATCCTTTCTCTTTCATTCATTCGATATTCTTCTAGTTGATGCTGCTTGGCTGAGAGTCATGGAATACTACATTGTGAGAATTAAAATTCAGCGTCAACCCAAGGAAAATTAAGGGATGCATGGTAGATGTGGTCAGGTAGCAACACATTACAGATGAAGAATTATGCTGAATGAATTATGTAAATGATCATCAGAACAATGTAAGAATGGGAGAGAAAAAAAGATAGACCAGTGATTTAGTGAGTATAAAGGTTAATCAGTGTATAACCTATGCTATCTACTAGAATCTATGTGATTTCAGATGAATTAGGGAAAGGAATAAGCATTATCTGCAGCCTACTATGTGCTGGACACTGTGTTATTGTAAGTGTGATAAGTTATTATCTTGATTTTGCAGTTGAGAAAAATTTAGGCAAACAGAAGTTAAATAATTTGCACAGGGTCACACAGCTAGAAAGCATCTGATGCTGAATTTGAACTCAGGTCTTTCTGACTCCAACTCCAGCAGTCTGTCCACTCTGCCACCTAGTTGCCTATTGTTAGAACTAGAATTAGGATAGACTTCTGTAGACTTTTGGTGAGGACATGGAAAATAGTTACACCAAATTGGCATTCATGGAGGAACTGTGGTATGAATCATTGCATAGTATACCCATAAAAATGAGAGCCAGTTTTTAGATGACCCCAAAGTCAATCAGTTAGCATTTATTAAACATCTATTATATGCAAGGCACTCTGCTAAGTGCTGTGGATACAAAGAAAAGCAAAAGACAATCTTTACTCTCAAGGAGCTCATAGTCTAATGGAAGAGATTACAACAGGCAAATAGCTATGTTCAAAGAAAATATATGCAGGATAAATTGGGGGTAATTTCAGAGGGAGGCCATTAAGATTAAGAAATGGAAGAATGATTTCTTCCAGGTGAGATTTTGGTTAAGACTTGAAAGAAGTCAGGAGGCAGAGAAAATGAAGAAGTATTTTCTAAGCATAGGAGACAGTGAGTTGAAATGTCTGGAGCATGGAGATGAAGTTCTTTGTTCAAGGAATAGCAAAGAGGCCAAGGTAATTGGTGATATCAAAATTTTCAGTGTGAATATTTATACTTTAGTAACCCTCTAACACTACAAATGAAGGGTGGCTTTATTGTTTTGTTCATTGTCTAGACCTAAGAAAGCAATGGAGAAAATGTTAATAATGTAGATAAAATAAAACATTCATCTGCATACATTTTCTTCCTAGATAGTCAGCTATTAGATTTGTCAACACACCCCTGACTTGTGAAATAAAGTTGGGGTTTTCCAACCTGGAGGAACAAAAGTAAGCTAGGAGTAGAAGGGAAAGGGCAGTTTTCTTCACATGAAGTTCATAGAGATGAGATCACTTGGGAGTCCCTACATGAGCAAAAGGAGGGAAAATAAGTCCTGAATGGGTTGGGGCCTTCAATGGTTCTTGGAACCTAATGAAGAAATAAAGCTCAACATGGGCTCTTTCTCTAGAACTTCTTAGTGTAGCTTTAATAGACAAAGCCTACTTTCTTGCCTTTTTTATGATAGAATGAGAACTTGCTCATCTGTCTTCAATTTGTAATTACCAGATGCCTTCCAGGGTTCTGATGCAATCAGAAGTTGCCCTTGGCCATTGTCTACGAGAATTTTTAAGTATAAATACAACTTCTAACCACCTATCTCCTTTTCTTTTTGGAGTTGGTTTTCTCAGGACCTCACACAGTTCCTAGAACATGGTAGGCACAAGAAATGTTTGTAGATTGACTTATTGATTGAAAGAATGATTAATTGTGCACCTTCCACCTGATCACACTATTTAGCCACTTCTTTCCTTTAGTATTGTTGGTTGCCTAAAAATCCATGTTTCATTCCTTCTTTTTGACATTTGACATTGACCATTTCACTATCACTTTCTCCAGTAAGTATGAGTCACAACCTGATTTGAAAAAAAAATAGCTTTTGCTTGATAGACTTAGAGATCTCTAAGTTAAGATGTTTAACTTATTTCTCCTAAATTTGCTATCCATTACCTTGATAATTGAGTTTTGGTAGTGAATAGAGTCTGTTTGTAAGTTTATATCCTTTGTTTTGTTTTAATCAGCCTTCCTTATCACCTGCCTAAGGGTTCAATTGCTTTTGGTACATAACTATTTATAAGGTGAGTCTATATTTAAGAATGCCACAATAATATATGGAGCTTTTACATATATATAATAAAACTAGATACATGAGTGTCATGTCCAGCAAAAAGGGCACTCCTAGGTAAAAAGGTTAGTACTTTTAATAGCTGAAGAATATGTCTTTTCAGGTATAACTTAGAAGAGAATTTATCATATGAGGCACAGTCTCATTGAGTATGCAGTGTTCACAACCTCATTAAACCTGTAGTGTGGAGACATTACTTTCAAACAGGGTCAAAGGGGTGAAAAAGGTGAAATAAGAAGATGTTTGATTGGAAATAGTCTACTTACCTTACTTTATTAATAGTTAGTGACAATAAAACATCCCCACTAAAAAAGAATAATTTTTTGGAATCCTTCAGAGAATAGGGGAAAAAAACACTTATTAAAAGGGATGGAGCCTAAGAATCATGTTATGCTATAATTAGGTACCACCAATTACTGAAAAGCTATGTTAAGTAAAGTCAATAAGCATTTATTAAATAGTTACTATGTGTCAGGGACTATGCTACATTCAGGAAATGCAAATATAAGGAAATAGAAAGACAAATCCTGCCCTCAAGGAGTTTATATTTTAATGGGGAAAGGCAACATATAAAAGAGAGATGAAAGAGAAGAGAAGGAAGACTGTGGGCGTAGCACTTTTGGAAGCTAAGTGGCACAGTAGATAGATTACTGTCTTTGGAGTCAGAAAAACCTGAGTTTAAATCCAACTTTAGATATTTTCTAGTTGTGTGATCCTGGTTAAATCCGTTGTCTTCTGTCTGTCCCATTTTCCTCCTATGTAAAATGGAGATAATAATAGCAAATACCTCCCAAGATTACTGTGAAGATTAGATAAGATAATATTCAAAAAGTGCTTTGCAAACCTCCAAGTACTATGTAAATGCTAGTGGTGATGATGATGATGTCTGCAGAGTAAGTTGCAGAATGGAGAAAGAAGTGAATGAGGTTGCCATGGGCACTTCCTAAAAATTGAGTTTCTTAGAGAAAATTGTCAATTGGAAGATCAGGTTTTGGAGGCAGAGGGATCTGAAAGGAATGGTGATCAATTAGGAACTATCTTGTAGTATTATTTTCCCTATACTTTAGCTATACAGTTACATCTGACATAGATTTATTAATTATCCCAAAGATATATATATGTATATATATAGACATATATATAGACAAAGATATAGATAGATAGATAGATAGATATAGACAAAGATATATATATGTATATATATGTGTGTAGATGATTTTTGCAAAATAATCAAATCATATGCATGTATATGTGCATATGTCATACATATGCATATTATATATGAATGTTCGTTTGTTGTTTGTCCTTCATTTTCTAAGAGGACCAATGACATCCTCAGATGATGTCTTGACTTGTGCTTGAATTGGATTTAAGTGAAGTAGAGTTGTACAAAGTTGTCAGCCTTCACTCTCTTCCAGAGTCATTGAAGTCCAGCAGCAAGACAAAAGTCAGGATGATTAGCAATGGCCTGGAATGCAGTGGATGGGTGACCTTGGTGTCTTTGATGTCTGACCAAGCTCTAAGCAGTCCACAGTGCCTGATTCAGTGGCTTCATGGCCATTGCAACAAATTGTTCTGGTACACCCATTCAGGAGAGGAAGTCTTCACACACTTGGGGTAGACACCCCCCTAACTCACTGATGGGTTTATGTGTATAAATATATGTGTGTATAAATATGTTACTTAAAGTCAGAAAAGATTGATCTAGGGGAAAAACACTTTATTCAAAGATTCTTCTTTAGAGAATTAATTTCTCCAACAAGAGGGAAATATTTACTCAATTCAATTCAGTAATCATATATTAAGCTTCTGCTGTGTGCCAGGCATTGTGCTAGTTGCTGGTGATTCAAAGATAAAAATGAAATAAATGGTCCTAGTCCTTTGGGGAGCAGACATTCTACTGTACAAAAGCAACAGGCACACAAATTAGTAAATACAAAATATGTACAACTTAAATATACAGTAATTTATAGAGGCAAGTCACTGGCAACTTAGTAATCAGGAAAAGTGTCCTGCAGGAGGTGACATTTGAGTTGGGTCTTAAAGGGAGCTAGAAATTCTAAAAGGAAAAATCAAATGAGGAGAGAAAGCACTTTAGGCACAAGAGATAGACCTTGCAATAAGCCTCCTTGTTCCAAGTATTAATTCTGTTCGGTAACTCTCATAAAACATGCAACATTGGAATTTTAAAGCCCATCTAGTGAAATATTGAGTTCTTTATTTCACATGCTCCATAATTCAGATGCAAACTATGTAATTATTTTTATATTTTAGATTTGTATTAAACTGAAGGATGATCCCTTGTTCAAGAAATCCTATCAGAATTTGCAATATCTATAAAAATCTCAAACATACTTTTGCCTGTTTTTGACTTTTTGAGAGGCAGCATGGAGTTGCAGATAGATATCTGGCTTCAGAACTATGAAGACATAGGTTCAAGTCCCACATCTGGCATGATAGTTGTGTGACCCTGAGCAAGTCATTTAGCCTCTCAGTCCCCTAGGTATTGCTTTAAGACTATAATTTATGGAGGTGGTGTCAAACTGAATTGGCAAAAGGACTTTCCTCGTCTAGGGAGTTCCCTAAACTACTGAAATAATAGATCTGTTCCCTATCCCTATCTTGAATTTGAGTTTACTCTAGGGATTTATTTCTTTCTATATATCTTAGAATTAACTGACTATACCTGTGTGTCAGGCAGTGCTCATTTAAATAGCCTTTCCATCATCAATGAGAGAGTTGGTTATCAAGTTGTTAATGGTAACTGTGCATAGGTATTGACTGTATCTTAGGCATGTACTATTTGAATTAATATCACCCTCCCAGAATACTATAGCCCAATAATTCATCACTACATGATCAGCCTATTAGTGATGAACATCTCCATACTTCATTGATCTTGGGGAAGCAGAAATCATCTACTCATAGGACCATATTAAAAGACTTTTCACAAGGAAGAAACTGCCACATCTTATGATCTACTGGCAAAACCTCTGAGGACCAAGAATCACACTTTCACACACACACACACACACACACACACACACACACACACACACACATCTAGCATTTATAGTAGAGACCCTTGATTTGAGAGAGAACCATGTACTTTCATTTCCAACAAAGCATTGTGATCAACTTTGAATAATAAAAATTTGAATATGTACAACCACTTCAACAAATCCATTATTTGCACTCATCAGGCCATATTTAGATTTCATCTTTATTTTAATGAAAACAAATCAATAATTTGACAAGACACTGTTGTATATCATCTCACACTAAAGCATGTTGGTGACTATTTAGCCCTTCATAAACTCATTCTTTCTTTAGTAAAGACAGTGTTGGCCACTTCCTCTGAAGCTACAATTTTCTTTAATTTTTTTCTGTATACCCAGCTTTTGATTCCAAAAAAAGGAGCTAATTAATATTATCTCCAAGGTTTTACTATAAGGCGTTTGGTACATTAGGAATAGAGGTCAGATCCCTTTACTATTCTTGATCCAATGAGTATATATGACTCAAATGCATTCTGTATAAAATAAATTCAGCAACTTTATTAAATTAGAATATTAAATATATTAAATATTAAGTATAAATTAGAAAGGATCCTGTTTTATTTTGTTCTGTTTTATAGAATAACTAATCTAGTGATTGTTTTTCTTTATAATAAGGTGTCAAATTTCAAAAAGAATGAATTTTAGCTACTGAAAGTTAAAGAAGTGAAAGTTACCTCCCCCATACGTGTAAATTGTTTGGAATTTGCTTTGCATAAACTATTTTTTAAGTGGTCTTTTCTTCTATGATAAATAATTAATGTTTATAGTATAAGGATAGAGCAAGTATGGACCCAGCATGCCAGCATAGCCTCTGGAAGCATTCCCAATAGGCTTTCCTCTTCCTTCTAGGTAAGAACCATTGGCAGTGCTCTGCAATGGTATTAGGCTATAACAGCACATTTGAACTATTGCACAGCTATGGTTGATAGTAATAAGTAATGATAATATTGACCTTACTAATAAGGCTATCTACATCCCTCCCTCCCTAGTATGAATCACTGCAGGGACAGTGAAAGCAGGAAAAGACAATTTCAAATATGAAGAATCCACAGACAAAGAAACTTTGGGTCATATTAGCCACTGGCATTAGCACAGTCCACATCTGGACCCAGTTGTGACTAACTCCTCTATATTTGACTTTGGTGGTTCCACTCCTATTTTTCTATTCTCTACCCCCCTCCCCGCCGCCATGTTAGAAAGTCTGACCCTGCATCCAGCATCCTTCTGGAACCTTTTCTTCCACAGTTGGTTTTTCTGGAACCCAATCCCTGGTATATGTTCTCTGAAACTCCTTTACCAGACTTTGTTCTCTCCCTCCTACTTACCTTCAGTACAAAAGACCCTTGAAAGATCCAGCTTTTCCTTTATTAGCCAACACAGCCATTGGTTCTCAATCTATTTCAGTTCTTATCTAGGCCAGTTAAAAAGCAGGGAAGATGATGGTATGAGGTAAAGCTATCGCTTCTTTGATTGTGCAAACTGAATCAAAGACTTTTAAAAATTATCGAACTTAAGTTTCCAACCTTGATATGGTTGCTCAGTTTTATCTAAGTTGTAGTGTGGATATATCACTATTCTGTTCTGCATCTGACAATTATAAGTTTCCAAATGATGCCAAAATGTGATTGGATTGATCTATCACTAGCATAATTTCTATGTTTAATGCCAAACATATAACTGACTGGACCTCAAGAAATAGTTGAAATGTAAGTTTTGACATTAACTCATGATTTATTACCAACTTCTGATAAATTAAGTAAATAGTAGTAATGTCTTATTTTATTTGTTTCTCATAATCATGAGACAAAGGTTCTTTTAGACATTTTTATGCCTATAATGTCTTCTTAATAACATACTTATGAGTAGTGTTCCTCAAAGATTTACAGGGAAAAAGCTTTTCCCAGGATTTTCTTGTGCTTTCACTTGTTTCAAGGACCAATCTCAGGTAAAAGTTTGAAATTCAGAAAGTTTGTCCCCAATGTCCCCAGATTCCCATTTCTGTACTTGTCTCACTTTCCGCTTCTTATTAGCCTTTCCTCATTGCAATTGCCCAGTGAAAGACTTTAACATCAATGAAAATGGGAAACCATTTGTGTGGGTGGGTTGGGGGTGAGTCCACATTACTATACCCAGACATTTACACTTTAAACTTCTCCTTCCTTGCATCATGCAATGAAAAACTTACATTCCTCAAAGACATTTTAACTATGACTCTAAATTGGTGGAAATATTCTTTCAGGTCAGAGGGAGGGGTTCCCTATTTTTCCTCAAATCATAATAGCCTATTATTTACATTAATGTTGAAAGTAAACCTGACAATTCTTTCAGGGGCATTTTTCAATAATAATTACATAAAAGAACATTTTTCATACAACCCTGCAGGTGGGTTGTACAAATAATGTCATCCCCATTTTACAAAAGGAGAAACAGAGAGCTAGAGTGGCACAGTGGCTTTTCCAATTTCACATAGCTTGTTGTTATCAGAACCAGAACACAAACTTTGGTCATCTGACACAAAATTCATAGCTCATTCTACTATACCACTGTGATTTACATTATGTTACTACTCTTCAGATATCCTCTTGATTCTCTGGGAGGGTGTGTGGAGGATGGGGGGACAAAGTGGGGAGAAAAGGGTATATTATTAAACCTGTGACTGGCCTGGCTACCATTATTTGAGGACTATTTCCAATACCTACTATAGTCAGAGAAGCATTGATTTCTTCTAGACACATTCTCTAGGACCTGAATCCCATTCTGCCTGCTCGTGAAGTCACTGAAACAACAACTACCCTTCCTTGAGCCCTTCCTTCTCTTTCCTGAGCACTGGTTATTCCTACTTTTCTCTCCTTTCCCTTTTCTGTTTTCATCTTCTTTTATTTTTCTCCTTCTTCCTCTACACTGGTCTTTCTCCCTTTCTTTGTCCTAGAAGATGCTGAAAATCCACATGCTATTTTCATAGCCTCTTCTCCCCCCTGAACCAGCCTGACTTGGTCCCATTCTATCCTCTCAATGTGGCCAAATGCCTCATTGTCCATCTACAGCCTCAGGGTTTAGAGGGTTACCATTCTCAGAACAGGTAATTAGAAAAAGTTCTATTTTGCTAAAGGAACCCTCTAAAAGAATAAAGGAAACTTTAACTTTGTACCTGGGAAGTAAGTGATTCAGCCTACAAAGGAATCAATCTTTCTCTGCTTCACTGCCATTGCAAAGGTAACTACCTCTGAATGAATTCAAAGGAATTCAGATGAATATGGAGAGAGAGGAGAGGGAGAGGGGAAGTGTATAATGCTTTCGTAGGCTAAAAGACTGAAACCATTGGCTAAATTAAAATCTAGTATTTATCTGTGTACTTCAATTGTTTTATTGTTGTTGTTTAGTAATTCCAGTTGTGTCTGCCTCTTTGTGATCCCTTTTTGGAGGTTTTCTTGGCAGACACTGGAATGATTTGCCATTTCCTTCTCCAGCTCATTTTACAGCTAAGGAAACTGAGGCAAATAGAGTTAAGTGACTTCCCTAGGATCACACAGCTGTAAGTGTCTAAGGTCAGATTTGAAGTTGTATTTTCCTGATTCCCAGCCCAGCACTCTATCAACTGTGCCACTTAGCTGCTCTGTACTTCAATTAAGGAACCACATTACCACAGAAATGGCTATATAGAGTTGTGAAGACTATGGAATGAGAAGTTGATTAAGGGTGTATTTTTTAAAGAAAGTTTGATAAAGTACAATTAACAAAAACCTGAACTTTAAAAAGCAAATAAATTCCTAACAGTACCTGAGGGCTAGGGAGAACATAAGGATTTCAATTAAACCCACAGTATGGGTCAAGTATGATACAATTGCTATAAAAGTTAGCAAAATCCTAGGCAGCATTTATAGAAATTTATGTAACTGTCTTTTCCAGAGTGTAGAGTGAATTTGATTGCAGTTGGACAGGACAAAGTACATTTTGTCTGCAGCTGCTTTTGTCCTATGTTGTTTTGTTGTTCTTCTCAAAGAGGATCAAAGACATCAGGAAGGTGATGCCTTGACTTGCAAGTGAATTAAATTTAAATGAGGCAAGATTGTGCAAAGTGACCAGCCTTACTCTCTCCTCCAGAGCCATCTGGGTCCAGTAGCAAGATATAGGTCAGGATGACTGGAGATGGCCCTGGATGCCATAGGAGACTTTGGCCATTTTAAGCTAAGCTCTTTCCCAGGTGTCAGTTTGTCTGAGGCAACACCCATTCAGTGGTTCAGTGATGATGGCTTTTGGAAGGTCAAGGAGTGCCTCATCATGGGAGGAGGGACTTGATTCTAAAGCTTCATAGAAAATGAAAGTCACATGACACTGTGTCCATAGAAGCTCTAAAGAATTAAGGAAACACAACAAACAGAGTGTAAATTTTCATTTGACCTTGTAAGGAAGGAAAGCAGGGAAACAGATGTGAGTAGAGGTGTTGAGACCATAGCTAAGCTAAACTGAGACAGACTGGGGAGGTGGGCAGTGATTCAGAAGAGAAATAATAAACTGCTGATGACAGGACTTGTGCCATACTGTAATAAAGGAGAAAACTTTTGCTTCCCATAATGAGGGTCCAGTCCTAGGAGAATATGGATGTTTGTTTATGCCTGTTTTCAGACATCATATTCTCCACTTTGAAGCATGTGAAAACATTCTATGACTGTTTTCTATCCACTTACTGTGTGACAAAAAGGGGCCTCTGGAACTAAGTGTGAATACAAAATATCCCAATGACTTTATCTCAATTTCTTTTCATGGTAGCAATGAAGAAATTATGGTTTCAAGCCTTCCAGTAGGAGGAGAGATAACTCTGATGTTCTGCTCTATCCATCAGAGCCAACATGAGTTTTCTCTTCTCTTTATGATTATTCTTTCCTGTTCTTAATTTAAAAGGGGGGGGGGGCAGGGCTATTGGGACTTTGCAAACTCTGAAAGAGGTCCAGGAGCCATATGAGAGTTTGTGAGAAGTTGAGTCAGATGATGTGCCAAGAATCTGCTTGACCTGACAAAGTTGTGAATTTACATTTTAGTCAAGACACCAAGTCTGGTAGACAAGGTATTGACTCTATCTATCAACTATACTTCATTTGGAATAAACATGGTGAAGAAAATGCTTTGTAACAACCACTTTAAGTTTGACCCTTCTTTCCCAGGGCCCAGGGAGGGAAGGGGGGGTGTGGTTCATGTGTCCGTGCTGTTAAGAAAAGTGTTTGTACTCTTATTATTACTATATCTTCTCAATAAATACACCTATCATTAAAATAATAATAATAATAATTAATGTCAATTGGTTAAATGATACTGGGGTGCTAATCAGTGGTTCAATCATATAGGAAAGATACTAATAGCAACTGTTGATAGATTTGGGGAAGAAGACATTGAAATAGGGGTTCAAGCCATTAGAGAAGATGCCCTTTTGACCCTCAGGAGTACAGCTGAGGGGGAAATAAAGCTAGCCGGACCTCTGGAGACTTAACTCATCAGTGGGAGTGGGAGTTATGGACTCCCACCATCTATAAGAGCTACATTTAGAATGTTTACTAGCTCTTGGGATTAAAAAAACAAATAAACTCTTCTCTGTCCCAGGCCTTGATTACACAGGCAGAGAAAATCTCTCCAAGGTTCCCTGTTTTAGCAGGAGTCTCTCTCCCTATACAACTCAAATGCAAAGCTAGACAAATGATCTCTCTTATGAAGTTTCACTCTTATATTACAGTTCCTGACAATCTCTGTCCTAATAGATGTTTACATAGAAGCCAAGAACAGAACAGGTCTGCTTTACTCACAGGAAAGTGGGAATGTTGTCTCCAAGTATGTTGTTTCCTTTTCCTAAGGTATGTGGGTAATACTTCTCCTACTCACATAAATACTTACAAAACTCCAAATATTTAGAGTTGAAAGGGATATCAGTGACTTTCTAGTCTAGCCAATACACAAAAAAAGAATACCCACTACCACACAACCAACAAGTTGTTTTCTTTGCTTGCAGGTCTACCATGAGAGGAAACCTACTATCTCCTGAACCAGGAGATTCCACTTTTGTATAACTTGTTAGGAATTTGTCCTTACATCAAATCTAATTTTCCCTCTTGACAGTTTCCACCCATTTCTTTCAACTCAATTCTTTGAGATCAGTCCCAAGAACTCTAATTCTCATAGATTGACAAAACACCATAATTTCTCCATGAGTATGTTACAAGGCCCCTCAAATCATGGGATCATAGATCTTGAAATAGAAAGGACCTCAAAGATCATCTAGAACCACATTTTGGGGGAGGAGGGAGGAGGGTTGAGGCAATCAGGGTTAAGTGGCTTGCCCAGTGTCACACAGCTAGTACGTCTCAAGTGTCTGAGGTCGGATTTGAACTCAGGTCCTACTGACTCCAAGGCTGGAGCTCTATCCACTACACCACCTAGCTTCCCCTTAGTGCCACATTTTACAGATGAAGAAACTAAAGCTCTTTTAGGGGAATCTGGCAGAGTTAATCAAACTATTCAGTGCTCTTCCTCATCAAATCAATGCCAAAGAGAAAGAAAGAAAGAAATGACATAACCCCCTGTACTTTGTCATAATGAGTCAAAAAGGAAAAGAAATAGTCTTAGCTACCCCAGGCAGAACCAAAGATCTATTTGTGTAAATATTTCTAAGGCCTTTTGTAATATGTTGTTTGTTTTTGGTTTGGGTTTTTTTTTTTTGGATTGTGATTATCTAAACATTGTGCAATGATCATGAAATGATCTTCAGAGAAATTTGGCAACACCCCTATATCATTTTGATAGCTCAAATATTAAGAAATTCAAGTTTCAATTTTCTGACCTTCCTATAACCTAATTTTGTCATCAATCAATACTTTTGAATGAGGGGAAGAAAAAAAACAACTTTTCATGGTATCCTTGTACGTTTCCCAAATTCATCACCACTAGAGTATCAAAAAAGAACCCCAAATCTTCCTTGCTCTAAAATGAAAGGTAATGTTAGTGAAATGATGTGAGACCACAGCAATTGTCTTTCTATTCAGGCAATTATATGTTGACCAAAATGAAGATTCAAGTATTAGGTCAACTTTCACTGCCTTTCAATTCAATTTCAATAACTTTATTGGCATTGCAAAGTATGAAAGTAGTGCCAAAGCCAATATACTAGGACTCTATGTCTAGGCAACAGCTTTCTCAGTAATAATGGTGTTTTATGCCATCTGTCCATTTCCCATTAGAGTTCACTTTTGATTCAATGATCAGATGTCACACATTGTGGGGTAATTTCTTTAGTTTCTCCTTCTGCCTCAAAATCAGTTTTGCTCTTTTAATAGTGTTTATTATTATTTTCTAAGAGTTCTTTTTTTTCCCACATAGCATAAACCAGGATTTAAATTCACTTGCTGTCTCATTTGCAAAGGAAATCTTCAGAATATCTTTTTCTGGTCTAATTTCAAATAATGCTTGGTTTACTCTATCTGATTCATCTTTCTGGGATTTTGTTGTTTTGTATTTGTACCTTAAGGGTAAGGATGCAATTTTCTAGCATGAACAACCTATGTTTCTAATACTTCTAAAATCTAACCTCTCATATTTTTATATTGAAATTTATTAAGAAAGCAATTCTTTGGTGGATAGCAAATTAATATTCCATCTGCTTTCTCTGCGGTCTGCTTTCTTTTTTTTTTTCAGATATCTGCTGAGAACTAAAAGAAATCCAAAAAGGGCCAGAGTTGGAGTGGAGTTTAAGTCTCACTTGAGAAACACTGAGCTTTATGATTGTGGCCAAGCCTTTCTCAGAGGCCCAACAATTCTCAATGACAATAAATTTGCTTAAGAGTTGGCAATCTGCTTTGTTAAATGAACTTTCCTTACAGAGAGTTCTCTCCACTGATAAAACAAAATAGAACAATACAAACAATAAGCTCTACTTATTCTTAAATAGGGCTTCATATCACTAACCTTCCTTTCCCCAAACCTTGCCCTCTTTTCAGATAATGAAATGGAAGCGCCACTTTTGAAGAAATGGGATCAAATATAGTCTTCCTTCAGGTTTTATTGATAGCTATAATATTTAGAGGAATATGTTATTACTGTCAGTACTGGTTTTAATAATGGTTCTTGAATGTCATCATACTCCAGACCTGGGACTGGTGCCATTTTAAGAGTGGCACGTGTGTAGTGAACTGTATTTATATTCTAGTTTTGGTAATGGAGAGCTAGTTTACAACTTTTTGGAGGAGTTCTTATATATGCCTTGATGTAGTGGATACTAGATGTTTTGAAGGATTCAATCCAACATGGCACAAGGTCCCAGATTTCACTGTCATATTCCAAATATTCAAGTATTGGAAGTGGCAGTATTCTGGCAATGGAGAATAACCATTATATTTGAAACGATAGAGTCAGGATGGAATCTGATACAGCTTTCTAAATACATCAGAGTATATCTCAGCAAATAGCACTCCAAGCAATGAAGAATGGTTGAGGTTTTCCAGAGCACAGGTTCTGCTTAGGTCAGCTTCAAAGACTTCTACTCTAGTGTTGGTTGATTTAGCAAAAACTAAAGCCATTCTCAATTCAAATGATACCTGGAAGGAGAAATTATTCCCTAAAATGTTGTTATTTTAATCCCTGTTAATGCCCTTCTTTACTTATGTCTGAATTAGGGCATGGTAGAATTACCCTAACTACCCAATTAAAGCAATCTAAGCAGATTTATTTCTATCAACCAAAATGATGGACTATCCACCCAAAGTAAATTTTACTTTGATTAGGTTTTCCTTAGTATCTGTGATGGGGTATGGGCCTAAGTTGAGACCTATGCCTCTCACCCCAAACAGAATTTGGGTCCCATTTGTTTATGGCCCCAGAAAACCTTGAACTTTCCTTGAACTCACTTGCTTGGTCAAGGAAGTCTCTAGTGGTTACCTGAGGCTGTGATCCACTCAACTGGCCTATACCCAATCTCCAAATTCTTTGTTACCCTGATTAAACCTAGCCCTCCATTGTCCCAGTCACTTGCATCCAGATCCTCCCTAGACCTTCCAGTCACCCCAGCTTACTGGCCATTCCCATCAAGACACCCTTTCTCCCAGCCCCTGCTCCAGTCACCCCAAACCACTTGGCAACTCCTAGATCCTTCCCATAGTCTTTCTGTATATAAGATCCATCCTGGCCACCATTTAGTGACTGAGACTTCCTCATGCCCACTAGTCATTAGGAGGGTCACAAATGTTCTAAATCCTTAACAGTCTGGTCTATATAGCTCATCTTTAATAACCTTGTCTTTGGCTGAAAGAAGGCTTGGGTCGAATTCTTTCTGGCAGGACCCTCATGTCATGATTTTGGGGTCACAGCACCCTTAACACCTAAACCTCAACACCTGAATCTTCAGTGCAGCTAATAAGGCATGACAAAGAACTAAGCATCTTGCTTCAGAAAATTGGTTTTTTTTGTTTTTTTTTTCCTTTGTTCTCAAAAAGGACCATGACATCAGGGAGGTGATGCCATGACATGCAAATGAATTGGATTTAAGTGAGGGAGGGCTGTGCAAAGTAACCATCATCACTTTCTCCTCTAGAGCAATCTGGGTCCAATGGCAAGATATAGTTCAGAATGACTAGAAAATCATGGAGGGCAAGAACAAATGAGAGGTGACCTGTGCTATGTTTATGGTTTGTTTTTTTAATTTTGTTTTTGTTTTTTTGCTGAGGCAATTGACCTCAGAGTCACAGCTAGTGAGTGTTATGTGTCTGAGGCTGCATTTGAACTTAGGTCCTCCTGACTCCAGAGCCAGTGATCCATCCACTGTGCCACCTAGCTGCCCCTTATGTTTATGTTTCATCCAATACCAACTAACATCTGTATTCACACAAAGTTCAAGTTGATCTTGATCCTTAGGCAGAAGAAAAAAAGGATAGAGGAACATATCTCTATTTCCAGGTTATCAAGAAGAAGAAGTGTTCTTTGAAAGGATAGAAGAAGCAAAAAGAAAACAAAGAAAAAAAGGAATTAAAAAGGGAGGAGAAAATTCTGACCTGTATCATGATCTTAGAAGGTGTAGAAGTGAGATGCAATGAAGAATATGGAAGATTTATTGTTTAGAACTAACTGGGATAAAAAAAAATCAGTAATTTTTAAAAAAGGATATAAATAAAAAAACATTTAAAAAGAAAAAAAATTAATCTACTAAGGCAAACAAGGGGAACTGCTACTCTGGACCTGATTCTCTCAAACAAGGAAGACCTGTTTTGTGAAGTAGAAACAATGGGAATCTTTGGGGCAAGTAACTATTCCATTATAAAGTTAAGCATAGAGAGAATAAAAGGAATGGATTTAGGGTGAAAGGATCCAGAATCAAGTCCCACCACTGTACTTATTATATGTATAACCTTAGTCAAATAAAGTCTCTTGGTCTCAGTTTCTTCATCTACAAAATAAAGGAAGTTGACAGTCTCTGTGGTCCTTTTAAGGTCTATGGTTCTGAATGAAAACTAAGCAGAATTTAGTGTGCTTACTGGACTTTGGGAGAAAATAATTTAAAGTTTTGGAGAAAAAAGAGGTAAGATCCAAAGGTTAGATATTCTGTAGAAGTCAATCCATAAAGGTTGAGATTCCTTTCAAAATGAAGATCTACAGGCTAGAGAGTAGTTTCTAGGATCCTTTATTGTTCTTATGAGGAAGAAAAAAAGAGAATTGTTAAAAGAAACCAATGTCTATGGGAAACACATTGACTAAGCAAGATTTTAAAGACATAAAAAATGTTGAATTAAAAAAGATAACAAGATCATAAATAGGATCTGAATGAACTCAAATTATTCCATGAATTACAATAGCCAAAAGATATTTCTTAACTTTGTTGAAGGCAAAGTAATATCAAAGAAGGAATAGAGGTGCTGCTTGAGGTAAATAGGATAACAAAAATGATCAACAGTTAGAAAGCTCTAATACTCAACTCTTAGGTTCAGTTTTTTTCTAACAAGAATAATGGCAATTGGACTGAAAAATAGAACAAAAATGGTTGGCAATGAAAAAAATTACTTTTAGGGAAGGAAAACACTTTAGGGCCTGAAAAATCTGACAGATGTGACTGTTGAACAGCTATAGACAGTCTTTGAAAGATCTTGGAGAATGGGTGAGGTGCTGCAACAATAAAGAATTGCAAATTTCCCAGCTTTCCACAAAAAAGGAAAAAGCAGTCTGCAAAACAAAGGTTAGTACGTATGTGTGTATGTGTATATATATGTATAAAAGGATTAGTCTGTATTTTGAAAGGTAAGCAGTGAATTGTAAAACCAGTATGGCTTCATCAAGAACATATCATGCCAGACTAACTTCATTTCCTTTTCTGACACTCACTAGACTTCTAGATCAGGAGAATGTAGGTTGCTTAGATTTCAGCAAAAATTTAAGTTTTGCATTCTATCCTTAAAAATATGATGCAGCTGAATGACAGTATAGTCCTGCACATTTGAAATCGCCTGAATGATTGAACCAAAAGAGTAGTCATTAATGGATCCATGTAGATTTGGAGGCAAGTCGCTGATGGAGTGTACCAATCACCATCCTTGGCTCTATGCTCTTCAGTATTTTTATCAATAATTTGAATATAGCTGAAGGGTACAGGCTTGGGAAACCGCCCTCCCCTCAACTTTCTTTGAACTTTCCCACTTAGCCAAGTCTCTAGAGTTGGCCTGAGACATCAACCCATCCCAGTAATCCTCTCAACTGGCCTTTCATTGTTGGCTACACCCAATCTCCTAATCTTGTTACCTCTAACCTAGCCCAGCCCTTCATTGTACTAACCTTTGTTATGCAGACTGCTTTCTCCTTTTTTATGGAAAGGTGGAAAATTTGCCCTTCTTCAGTGTTGCAACACCTCACCCATTCTCCAAGATCTTTCAAAGATTGTCTATAGCTGTTCAACAGTCACATTTGTCAGATTTTTCAGGCCCTGAAGTGTTTTGCTTCCCTAAGGGTAATTTTTTCAAAGAGACTATTTAAATATTTTCAAATATTTGTTTTCCCTGACTCAAGTGTCTTCTCAGGCTCAACTCCATTCAACGGCCAATATGATTTGCCTAAAGCACTAGTCTGATCATGTCATGTCTCCCTACCTCAATCAACTCCAAAGGTTCTCTATTACCTTTAAGATATAAAGTCCTCTGGCATTTAAAGCTCTTTACAACTTGTTCTCTTCCTACCTTTACAATCTTTTTACCCATTACTTTCCTGCAGGCATTCTACTGGCTCCAGCCATTCGGGGTTACTTGCTGCTCTTCACATGTGAACATCTCTGCTCCAGCAATACCTGAAAAGTCCCCTTTACTTACCTCTGGCAGAATCAGCTTAATCTCTTTACCATCTCTGTGAAGCCTACTGGGACTCCCCACTTCCCCTTGCTCCCGCCAGCTACTTGTGCTCTCCTTCCCCAAACTATCTTTTCCATTATTTTCTATTCTGCACATAAGATCATAGCTTTAGAGTTGCCAGGGAATTTAGAGGCCAAGTCCAATCCTCTGTTTTAGATAAGGAAACAGACACAGAAAGGTGAACTGATTTGCTCAGGTCACATAGGTAGTAAGAGTCTGAGGTGTGATATCAGCGATTAGTCTAGGACTATTTGGATTTTGAAGGGTCATCAAAGTTCAACACTATCAATTACATATGAGAAATTAAGTACTAGAAATTACTTGACTTGCCAGAGTCACACTGCTATCTGAAGCAGGATTTGAATTCACATCTTGCTGACTCCAAGTCCGGTAGTCTCTCTGATGCAGTTTAGGGGTTCAGGGGTGCTGGGACCCCAAAATCACAACATGCGGGTCCTGCCCCAAAGAATTTGACCCAAGCCTTCTTTCAGCCAAAGACAAGATTTATTAGAACATTGTGATATTGGTCAGACTCTTAAGGAATCTGAACATGAGTAAGCAGTGGCTAGATTATAAGAACCAGAGCCATGAATAGATTTTAAGAATCTAAGCATTTTAATGGAGACAAGGTGGACCTTATATACAGAAAGACTGTGGGAGGGACCTAGGAGTGACCAGTAAGCTGGGGTGAACAGAACTCCTGGGACCTGGACCTGGGGCCCAAAGGAGAATGGAGCCTAGCTAGGATTAAGGGTGGGAAATGGCCAGGGCCCATAGGGAAGTAAGACAATGGAAGGGAGATTGGGTGTAGCCACAATGAAAGGCCAGTTGATGGGATTATAGCCTCAGGCTAATGCCAGAGATTTGGCCATGTGGGAAAGTCCAGGATTTTTCCTTTCTGGGACCCAGATCCCAACCCCATCCATCTTCTCCACTATACCACACTGCCTGTATTAAAACGACTCCAAGTAGAATGTAAGTTCCTGAGGGCAAGAGCTGATTTACTTTGATCTTTGTTTCTCCAGTACTCAGCATAAAGCCTGGTACATAGTGTGTACTTAAGAAGTTATTGATGGTTGATTGAAAAAAATATGTGACCAAATTGAATCAAATGCAGTTTCATAGGACTAAATGTAAAGTTCTACATTTGGGTTAAAAAAAAATCAATGTCATAAGAATAACTGGGGAGAGACAAGCTCATAGCAACATAGATTCATTTGAAAAATATCTAGGGATGTTAGTGGACTCAAGACAATGTGAATCTGATAGTATAAAAGCCCACCCTCCAAAAGAAAAAAATCTAATGGTGTTCTCAGCTACATTGAGAGTCACAGTGATGAGGTAGAAAGGAGTGCTTGAGACAGATGGGGCAAACAGGGTGTTGGATGTACCAGCCAAAAAAGTGCACATAGATCACAATCTGACTTCAAGAAGACTATGCACTGAAGCCCCCCACAGTGGGCTTATCTGTATGCATTCACAAAGCACCTCAGACTACCTGACATTCCAGACATTCTAGAGCAGCATTCCTCCTCCCCTCTCCTGTTCCCCCTCCCATTTTATTAAACTGTAGTAAATCTCCCCCTCCCCCTATCCTGTTAAACTGTAGACCAGACATATAACCTGGCTCAGTGCTCTACCTCCCATGGGGAGCAGGCCCCACTGGTGCTCTGACTCTCATGGAGAGCCTTTTTGAGGCATTTTGGCCTCCCATTAGGAACAGAGTCCACTGGGTTCATCACCTCAATAAATGCCTTTATTAACTTGGAGACGGTCTGAGTGAATTCTTTCAGGGCAGATACAGTGCCCCACACACCAATTCTTCATCAACAGTGTCCAGAATAGAGAAGATAATAATTCTGCTTCACTCTGCTCTGGTCAGAACCTGTGTCATTTCTGATTGTCATATTTTAGGAAGGACATTAAAAAACTGAAAGACATTTAAAAGAGAATCAAGTTGGTAAGAGATCAAAATGCAAGGATCCATTAAAGTACTAAGGATTCCTAATCTGAATATGAGAAGACTGAAAGAGGACATAAGTGTCTTCAAGAATTTAATGGACTGGCTAAGATTCTTTAAGAGTCTAGCCAATTGCTCAGATTCTTAAAATCCAGCCACTGCTCAGATTCCTAAAATCTAGCTAAGGGCTCAGATTCTTAAGATCTGGCCCACTTGCATTAGCAATACAAATGCTTAGATTCCTTAAGAGTCTGCCCAATATGGTGGATGTTCTAATAAACCTTGTCTTTGGTTGAAAGAAGGCTTGGGTTGAATTCATTCGGGCAGGACCTGTGTGTTGTGATTTTGGAGTCCCAGCACCCCTAAGCCCCTAAACTATTTTGGTGGCCCGGACAGGAAAGCTTCCTAATCCCAAGTTCTTCTCCAGTCAAGACTGGAAGGTATGTATGCCTCCCCTCCTTTCTTGTCCTTCAGTTGAGGTCACTCTCCAAGTACCTAGGAAGGTTTAGAGGTGCTTTTTAGGCAGACAGTTACAAGTCTGTCTCACACTTGGCCTGACACTCTCAGGCTCTCCGTCCATTGGCTGGGTTCCAGGCCATAGACCTGGGTACACCTTCCAAAGCATAGAGGACAAAGAAATACAGATACCCTATCTGGAAGCATATGCCCAATGTTAATTCTCTCGGCACTAGGGAATTAGGAAAACTGCAGGTGCTTTTTGCTTCCCTGAGGCTTACTTACTCCCTTCCCTCTAAAGCCCTGGATCCTCCTTCATGGAGGTTACAGGGAAAAGTTAGAACAGCTAAAAACTTTTTAGCAGATTCTGGAGGTTTTGTGATTAGATATTAAGGAGTTTTGAAACACCTCCTTAAAACCCTGGTCACTCCTTTCCTCCTCTACCTTCTAATTGGCCCTCCCCTACCTGGTGAAAGGAAGGAGGGGCAGCAGCTATATCATGGGCCTAACTGGCCTTGGGCCCTGGGGCAACCTTTTCCTGGAAGCATCACCCAGGTTCAGCACATCCTGCTCACTCTCCCACCCCCACCTCAACCCCCAGCAGCCATGGGGAGTGAGGGAAGGGAGATAGGTCAAGGTGCTAGTCAGACTCCCATAGTTGGGTAAGTCCTCTCTTTTAAAGTTATACTTTTAACAAGGTAATGATAAGATGCTGATTCTCTGTGTAAAAGTAATTTGGAGATGGCATTTAACAAAACTGAAGTCATCTGATTGGTAATGGGTTTGTTTCAAGTTTCAAATTGGTGAATTTTTTGTGTCAGTTATGTCAAGCAACTTTTCACCGTTTGGTTACCGCTAAAACAATTTGGCTATTGCTGGTTATTGTTTTAATGTGTAAATTTGCCAAAAAGCTTTTTTGGGTTTTGTCTTGCTGAGAATTTGTAAGTATATAGAAATCATCTCTAATTGATGGGGTTGGAATCTGGGCCCCAGAAGGGAAGGGCCCTGGACTTTCCCACCTGGCCAAATCTCTGGCATTCCCCTGAGGCTATAATCCCACCAACTGGCCTCTCATTGTGACTACACCCAATCTCCCCTCCATTGTCTTACCTCCCTATGGCCCCCAGCCATTTCCCACCCTTAATCCTAGCTAGGCTCCATTCTCCTTTGGCCCCCAGGTCCAGGTCCCAGGAGTTCTGTTCACCCCAGCTTACTAGCCACTCCCATCCAGATCTCCTTAGGCCTTTCCTCCTGTCACCCCAAACCACTTGGCCACTCCTAGATCCCTCCCACAGTCTTTCTGCATATAAGGTCCATCTTGTCTCCATTAAGGGGCTCTGATTCTTAAAATATATAGCCAATAGCCCACAGATGCTCAGATTCCTTAACAGTCTAGCTAATATGGTGAATCTTCAATAAACCTTGTTTTTGGCTGCAAGAAGACTTGGGTCTAATTCTTTTGGGCAGGACCCAGGTGTTGTGATTTGGGATTCCAGGACCCCTAACCTCTAGACCACATCATAATGATTGGCTTTTTACCTGGGACAAATTTAAATTTGAGATGTAAATCCTACAAAAGTTTTTCCTAAGCTGTGATTAGTGAAACTTGCTGTTTGAGGTAAAAGCTCATGGGATTTTATTTTGAGTTGTCCAATGGATCATAATAATCCACCATCTGAGAGAAATGCCACAAGCTACTCAGAGAATGTAATACTGGTGGGGAAAAGCTGAGAGGATAATTTTAGCCTCAGTCTAAGATGGGATCCTTCTGGTTCAGTTTCCCCATTATGTTCCTTTGAAAAGGAATGTTACCCACCTGGCTATTCCTGAGTCTGGCTATAAGGTGGATTTGATACTGCATGGTTGGAAAACTGAATTATCTGAATCTAAACAGAACTAAGGATATTTTATCTTGTCATATTTGGGCCCTAAATCTAGTCCCTGTTTTATCCTTGTGTAGCAAATTTCTATGATTAGATCAAGTGGTCAGTAAAAGATAAATGCAAGTGTGTGAGATCTTGCTGTTTTGACCTGAATGTGTAGTCATTCAATACCCCCAAACAACTGAAATTAAATCAGAAACATCTTCAGTTTGGTTTGGGGAGGAGAATTTAAGTGATAATTGAAGTGAAAGTCAGCCTCTGGCAAATTCATTTGGCAGCTACTGAACCCAGGGGTGGGAAACTTCTACCTACAAAAGTGTTACTTAAACTTTAGAAAAAGTAATAAGATCAGATAATCCTGCAGGTCAAATGTAAATGATTTTAATGGGACTCTTACACTTTTACTTCTCCCTTTATATGGGCCTGCAGTCTTTTCTGTCAGATTTGTGTCTTCTAGACTACAGGCCATTCACCTACATTTGGTAGCAAACAGTGGATACTAGCCAATGTCCCCCCATCGTTCCCTGGATGCAGCCTGTGCTCTGTTCCAATCAACCTTCTCTTTGGGATCCCTTGAGGGAGGGACAGCTCTACACCCCTTGCCAGCAGGAAACAGTTTCAGAAGCCAAGACCTTTGCCCCTTACCCAAAAAGAATTTGAGTCCCATTTGTTTGAGGGGGGAATGATGAGGATGGGATCTGGACCCCAAAAAGGAAAAACTCTGGACTTTCTCACATGGCCAAATCTCTGGCATTTCCCTGAGGTTATAATCCTATCAAATGGCCTTCCACTATTGCCTACTCCCAATTCTCTGTTCTAGCCCTCCATTATGTTACCTCCCTATGGCCCTAGGCCATTTCCCACCCTTAATCCTATTTGGATTCCATTCTCCCTTGGCCAAGTGGTCCATGTCCCTGGTCCTCTGTACACCCAGCTTACTAGCCACTGCCATCCAGATCTTCCTTAGACCCCTTCTCCAGTCACCCCAAACCACTTGGCCACTCCTAGATCCCTCCCACAGTCTTTCTGCATATAAGGTCCATCTTGTCTCCATTAAGCGGCTCTGATTCTTAAAATCTAGCCAAATGCTCAGATTGTTAGGATCTGAGTCACTTGCATTAGCAATACAAATGATTAGATTCCTTAAGAGTCTGCCCAATATGCTGGATGTTCTAATAAACCTTGTCTTTGGCTGAAAAAAAAAAAGAATTTAATGGACTGATATGTGCAAACAGGATTGAATTTAATGTATTTTATTCCAGAGGGAATATGTAGGCTTTCTACTTGGTGATTGCATATACACAGATTTTAAGCTTGATGTAAGGAAAAATGTTATAAAATTAGAACTGCACAAAAGTGGAATGGACTGCCTAGGGAAGTAGAGGGTCCCACTAACTGGAGGTTTTTAAGGGAACAAGCATTTATTAAGCACCTATTATAAGCCATTCACTGCACTGTTTTACAAATAGTTTCTCATTTGATCTTCATAACAACTTTGAAATATAGGTGCTACTATTATTCTTTTTACAATTGAAGAAATTGAGGCAAAAAGAGGTCAAGCAACTTGTCCAGGCTCACATAGATAGTAAATATTTGAGGCCAGATTTAAACTCAGGTCTTCCTCACACTGATGCGGTTTTGAGGTGCAGGGGTGCTGGGGTGCTGGGACCCCAAAATCACAACACACCGGTCCTGCCCAAAAGAATTTGACCCAAGCCTTCTTTCAGCCAAAAACAATGTTTATTAGAATATCCATCATATTGGGCAAACTCTTAAGGAGTCTGAACATTAGAAAGCTATTGGCTAGATTTTAGGAATCTGAGCCACGACTAGATTATAAGAATCTAAGCAGTGGCTAGATTTTAGGAATCTGAGCCATGGCTAGATTATAAGAATCTAAGCATCTTAATGGGGACAAGGTGGACCTCATATACAGAAAGTCTGTGGAAGGGACCTAGGAGTGACCAGTAAGCTGGGGTGAACAGAACTCCTGGGACCTGGACCTTGTGGCCAAGGGAGAATGGAGCCTAACTATGATTAACGGTGGGAAATGGTGGGGGGTGGGGCATACATAGTGAGGTAAGACAAAGGAGAGAATATTAGGTGTAGCCATAGTGAAAGTCCAGTTGATGGGATTATAGCCTCAGGCTAATGCCAGAGATTTGGCCATGTGGGAAAGTCCAGGGTTTTTCTTTTGTGGGGCCCAGATTCCAACCCCATCAACACCAGGTTTAAGACTATCAGAAAGCTGAGTGACGTTTTGCCAACAATGTTGTAAAGTGGATGCTCTTTCAAGTCCTGGTTGGACTTGATGGCCTTCTTTTCTCTTGGAATTCTCTTTTTCTATAAAGTAGAAGATTCAAGATAATCTTTAGTATATAGCCATACATTTCAGATTTTTGTCTATTGAAATTATATTTAGATTTGGGAGGGAGATTTCTGGTTATATGATATTTATAACTACATAAATTTCAGCAAAGATAGAATGCCTGTTCACAGAATAGAATGTAAAGTAGGTGCATTTTGTTTTCTGTGATTTTCTGTTCTTTATTTTGTTTATTTACCGGATCCTCCCGTATCTTTCCTTCCATTGTTCCACCCCACTCTCCTACTTCCCCAGCAGGTCTGGCTATGCCTAGGAGTATTCTGATACTGTCCTCTAGAATGCCTTCCTTAGCCTGTCCTCTCTCTCAGTGTTATGTGCTCAGATCTACTCATGACCCTCAGTCTCTTATTAAAGCTTATCTTTCTTACATTCCATTCCTTTGGCTAGCAGATAAATTAATTCAAGCCAAGGTGTTAATGGCTGATAGTGACTTAATATATTACCCTCTCTCACAAAAATATTTGCATTTTAACAAGGGCCTTTAACCCAACAAAATGACAGTAGTGGGAGGGCCTGACTCAGGTTAATCCCCTGGTGATTTAAGTAACATATTGTAATAAAAAGATCCACTTGTAGGTCATTCAGCAGTTAACAGAAAGAGACTTACTTAGCCACATAGCACAAAAAGACTACTCAGCAAGGATACTGCAGCACTCAGATCTGGTAGACATGTTCCTCCTTTCTCTACCTGTCCCCACTAGTGCCTTGTAAATTCATAAGGCATCTGTCCAGCAAGGCAATGTGTGGTTATGATGAGGTCTAGAGGTTAGGAGTGCTGGGACCCCAAAAATCAGAACACGTGGGTCCTGCCCCAAAGAATTTGACCCAAGTCTTCTTTCAGCCAAAGACAAAGTTTATTAAAGATCCACCGTATTAGTCAGACTCCTAAGGAAGCTGAGCATCTGTGAACTATTGGCTAGATTGTAAAAATCTGAGCAGTGGCTAGATGATAAGAATCAAGGGCACCTTAATGGAGACAAGATGGATCTTATATACAGATAGACTGGGGGAGGGATCTAGGAGTGGCCAAGTAGTTTGAGGTGACTGGAGGAGGTTTCTAAGGAAGATCTGAATGGGAGTGGCTAGTGAGCTGGGGTCAACAGAACTCCTGGGACCTCAACAATGGAGTCTAGCTAGGATTAAGTGTGGGAAATGGCCCCGGGGCCATAGGGAGTAAAGACAATGGAGGGGAGATTGGGTGTAGCCACAATGAAAGTCCAGTTGATGGTATTATAGCCTCAGGGGAATGCCAGAGATTTGGCCACATGGGAAAGTCAGGGTTTTTTCTTTCTGGGGCCCAGATCCCAACCCCATCAGTTATATCTGCAGACTTAGGATATCTGTCAAGTTTCTAAGAGCTCAAATCTACATGGCTGGGCTTTTTGTGCTCTTAGATGACTAGGAAGCCACTACAACATTGATGGGATGCTGCTTCAATGGAGACATGGCTTAAGCTTTGGCTTCCTAGCCTCATCAAGTCAGTTTCCTTGCCTCTTGGGAAAGAATGACCTTAATCTCCATAGTGTGGCAGAGGGGGGAAAGGAGGCTGGTAGATATTGATCCTATCACAGAGAGTAATATGATAAATTTTAGATACTTAGGTCCAATTTGGGAGATATTAGGAGGCAAGGGCTGACCTACTACATAATACAATAAGATTAACTCTATTTGATCTAAATATTATATTCCATTAACTTGGGAAGGGTTGTTTAGATGTTTTCTCCTCGAAGCTGCAGTTAATTAGTAGTTTTTCAAACACTAGATTATCTGCAGAGAACTTGTAAAAAAAAATGTTGAAATTTATATTCCAAGAACATTGTGTAAGATATTGTTTTGTATTCCTAGAATCCAAAACTAAGGGTAATCACCTTTTCATTTTGCATTTCATCTGATTTTCATAAAATGAGTTAAGAAATTCAATAGGGAAAAGATAGAAAGGAGAAGATGAAGCAATTTATAAGGAAGAAACTAATAAAGTGAATAAGACAGCTAGAACAAATTGACATTTTTGCTGCTCTGATGAAACTTCCAATTTAAGGCTTGTTTATTCATTTACTTGGTTGTTTATTCATTCATTCATTTAATTATTTTTGGAGACTAGGTCTCTCTGTCTTACCAGGCTGGAAGTGCCACAGCCACTCACAGACCCAATTCCAATACAGATCAGTACAAAAGATTTAAATTGTTCAGTTTTCCCACATGAGGCAGGTTGCCACTCCTTAGGCAACCTGGTGAACTTCTTCCACATTGGGGCTGCAGTACCTGATATACACGATTGGCTTTAGCCCTCCCAGGACTTAGAACTATGGAACTTAAGTTGTCCCTTCAGCCTACCTAGTGGCAGAGATTATAAACTTGTATCACCATACAAGTGATTTGGACAATCAAATTGAAAGTTTGAAAAAAATGCAAAATATCAAGATTAAATACTTATCCATGTTAAATACAAAATGACAGACCAAAAATGTTTGTGTTTTATACTCAAAATTGGTATTTAGGAATAAAATGTATTTCAGCATAAATAAATGAGAAAAAACAACAATAATAATAGGAATAATATATTATTTCATAGATTTATGCTTCTTTCCTGTAGTCACTGTCTCTGTCAACATAGCTCAAAACTTAGCAGATGGTCTTAGAGACAATACTATACTAAACATACAATGACTTAGATTTACAGTGTTTTCACAATTCTATGATATTTTTTACATAAACAATACAAGTATTATTATATTGTCTAAGGTTAAGGCTCAGAGAAGTGATTTTTACAGGGCCACATACCTCAGTAGTACCACAAATGGGAATCAACCCCAGATTTCTTGATCTTTGCTTTTTATACTATTCCATTCGACTTAACCAAACTCCTCCTCCTTTTCCTCTTCCTCCTCCTCCTCTTCCTCTTCTTCCTCCTCATCCTCATCCTCTTCCTCTTCCAGGGAGTCTTTGTTTTTGCATTTCTGCAATTCCACCCAATGAAATGAAAAGTAAAAAGAATAAAAGAAAAATAGTCATCTAGATTGGTTTCTGAAACACATGTTAAAACTTAAAGACTTTGGGTCTTTTATTAAAATCCCTAGGAATGATCATGGTTAATTAAAGTACATATCCTGCTACATAAACCATAGCTGTAACTAGGAAGAGACAACTGGAACTTTCCCTGAGAGTGTGAAAATTAGCAAACAGAAATTTAGAGGGCACAGAAATTCAACATTCTGCATTGCTTCACCAGAATTGAAGGAGTTGAAGTGAGCATAAGTTCATATGCTGACTGAGAAGCATGAAAAAGTTGATTAAGGTTCCAGGTAGCTATGATAATAGCAGATTTTTACATATATATATATATGTGTGTGTGTATGTATGTATATGTATGTATATGTGTGTATATATACACACATATACACACATATTAACAAGAGTCAGAACCTCAGTCCAACCTTCCAACCTATATATACCAAAGGAATTCCAACATGACCACAGTCATTCAGGCTCTGCTTGAAGACTTCCAAGGAAGGGGAACCCATTACCTCTCAAGGCAAACCATTCTACTTTTAAATAGCTGTAATTGTTGGGAAGTTTTTGTTTGGTTGGTTGGTTTTTTCCCAACATCTAGTCTAAATTGCCTTCTTTATAACTTCCACTCACTATTCTTGGTTCTCCCCTCTGAGGTTAGCAGCACAAGTCTAATATCTTCCCTACATGACAGTCTTTCAAATACTTCAGAATATCTGTTATTTCCACCTTGACTGTTCTTTTCGCCAGTCTTTGCTTACTCACTTTTTTTAATTAATCATTAAATGTCATGGACTCAAGCCCCCTCATCATCCTAGTTGCTTTCCTCGGTAAACTCTCCATCCTCTCTTAAACCTTGGTGCCCAACACTAAAAACCATACTCCAGGTTCAGTCTGATGAAGACAGAGTACAGTGAGAACAATCCTACCTTATTCCTAATGCAGTCTAAACATCACACTAACTTTTTTTGGATGCCGCAGTACACTACTGGCTCATATTGAGCTTTCACTTCAATGAACCCCTCTCTGCCCATATATTTTTCAGATTAACCAACATCTAACTATTCTTCCCCATTTTGTACTTTTTCAATTGATTTTTTGGACCCAAGCACAAGACTTTAAATTTACCTCTTTGAAATTTCATCTTTTTTTTTCAATTCACTACAATTCTCTAGGACCCTTTGGGTCCTGAGTCTGTTGTCTAATTAGCTATCCCTCCTACAATGGGGTCATTTTCAAATATGATCAGCATACCATCTATGATTCTATCCAAACCATTGATAGCAATGTTCAGTAGCACTGGACTATGCACTGATTCCTGTAGCACTGCACTGGAGACCTCTCACCACATTGACAATGAACCATTAATAACTCCTCTTTGAGTCTGGCAATTCCACCAATTCTGAACCATCTGATTGCGCTATTATCTAACCTACATCTCTATCTTCTGTACGAGAAAAGTATGAGGCACTTTACCCAAAAGATTTGTTAAAATCTGAGTAAAATATAACCACAGAACAACCCTCATTTAGTAATCTTATTAAAAAAAAGGAAATGAGGTTATTTTGGAACTGATAAATCGTTGCTGGATCTTTGCAATCATGGATTCCTATCCAAGATGTTTGCCAATAAAATAAATAAATGGATAGACAGATAATAAAATCTCTCTAATGATCAATTCTAGAATTTTCCCAGAAATCAAAGTCCAGCTAACTGATCTATTGCTTGTAGAATTTGTTCTCTTTTCTTTATAAAAATAGGAACATTGGCTCTTATCCTTATTCAGTGTCATTGGTCTCCTGCCCCTTCCACGAACAAGACACTCCAACTTCTCAGCTATGGACATTGGTCTCCTGCCCCTTCCATGAACAAAACACTCCAACTTCTCAGCTATGGACATTTCCTCTATGCCTGAAATGTTCTTTCTCCCCCACTGCAACTACCTGGCTTCTTTTAAGTCCCAACTAAAATCCCTCCTTTTGCAAGAAGACTTCTACAACTCTTATTTCCAGTGCCTTCCCTCTGTTAATTATCTCGCCTTTATTTTGTATATAGTTTGTTCTGTATGTATTTTTTTACATGTTGCCTCCTCAACCATTAGATTATAAGATCATGGAGGGCAGGAACTGTTTTTTGCCTCTTTTTGTATCCCCAGCCAAGTACCTGACACATAATAGGTGCTTAATAAATGTTTATCGATGGTTTGATTGATTAATTATCCAACCTAGTAACACCTTTCCTTTACCCACAATCTTTCAAATATCACTAACAGGAGCTTACCCACCACATTTGCCAGTCAGGACAACAGGATGTAGCATATCTGGCACAGGTGAGTTGAATTTATTGAGGACAGCTGGTAACTCCATTACTACCTTCATATTCATTTTTGGTATCAACACTTTGTTAGTCATTTTTGTTTTGTCATGTCTAATGTAGAGGTCATTCTCCTTCACAAAGAAAAAAGAAACAAAATAAGAAATAAAGACAACTCTACATTCTCTTTTTTTTTGTCAGTTATCATCATCCCATCCACCCCAAGTGAAGGTCCCATGAACTCTGATTTTCTCTTTTCATCCAGCATAGCAAAACAAGATAGGACACAACAAAAACAACATTTTCATTATCTTTGGCCTTCCTTACCAGCTTCTCTTTCTCCCACTAAATGAGTAATAATTCTAGTGATAACTTCCATCCAGTATCTTACATAATAAGGACCCTTGCTTAGGCCTCTCTAGAAGAATAGAAAGAACACAGAGCATCAAATCCCACAGATTGGACTGACTCTTCTAACTCAGAGATTTTATGCTCTATGATACTATAGCAATTAATTCTTCCATCCATTCAACTATGTTTGTCTTTGTTACTTCCTGTAATATATTTACATGATGAATTACAGAATTAATGTGAGTGCATTTCATAGGATCATAGAATAATAGATTTAGAGCTGGAAGAGATGCTAAAAAGTCATCTAGTCTAAACTCCTCATTTTACAGATAAGGAAACCAAGGCCCATGAAGGTTAAATGGACAAGGTCATAGAAATAATGTTGGAGGTGTGATTTAAATATGTTATATTACTACCTCAGTGGACACTGCTTGCCCCAGGGTGAAGTTACCATGGACAGTAAAGTTACTAGATATATCTCTGATATAGGAAAATATCCAGATGAAAAAGTAAAGCCGATGAAGCAATCATCCCATTTTGCCTACATGTGCCAGAGTTCAGAAGCTTCATGTGTTTCTCTTCAACTGTAATAACTCCTTGTGTATTAGTAAGTTTGCCTCTTACTAACTGACATATGTCCCTGAAAAGAGGCTAGTCAAACTTTTTTAAATTGCATTTTATCATTGATTTACATTGTGGTTTTGGAGATTTCCATGGGGGAAAATTTGACCCAAATCAAAATGTATTGCTTGCTGTTAAAATGTCCCCCAATGCTAATAGAAAAAGGATGAGAAGTCCTTACAAAGTTGATCACATGATCTTCCCATTGCAGGATGCATTATTATCATGCATAGTCATGCTGTGGGTGATAGGTAATAGCTTTATTAACTACTGTGGGAACCAACCTGAATATCTATTTAAAGTCGGAGGTTGTGATCAACATCATAATGTTATTGTCCTCTGTCTTCCTTTCATTCTTGTCTTCCTTAAGATTTCTTAGCTCTGCCCAAGGCTGAAAGCATCATTGCTTTGAAGAGTGGCATTGTCAAGGGGAAAGTGCTTGTAACTCTTACAGCACTTCATAAATGAGAATTGTTCTTATTATGTTTTTGTTGCCATTATCAATAGCGTTATTTTCAAACCAACAAAAAGAATTTCAAATTTCTCAGAACAGTCTGGCTTTATTGGAGCTTAGAAATTTTTATTTAGGTCTATTCCTGCATCTGAAGAGTTGTTTAAAATTTATTTATTTATTTTAATAATGAATTTAAATGTCCCAAACAGAACATTTCCATACATGCAACAGAATACAAAAAAGAGGATAAGAGGTTTCTATATAAAGTCATGAATCTCCATTTTATACTATTTACCTTTTAATATAAATGTACATATTTATACCTATATATGTAAAATTCTATACACTAATTTCAAAACTTCCCAGATTGTCTATTCTTCCTTCTGAATTTCTCTTCTATGCTTTAAAAAGAAATGCTATAGTGCCCCTCCATTTTTATATCACTATTGATAATTGCCTATCCCCACCGTCAAAAAAATAGGAATTAAAAAAAAACTTATAACAAATAAACTTAGTCAAGCAAAACAAATCAGCATAGTGGCCGTGAGAAAAAAGGAAGGGTTATTTCCATATAAGGAAATGGAGAGCAAAGTAACTCTGGGTGAGAAGCTTCAAGAATCACCTAAAATCAGGTGAAACTGGTTGTTTGATTAAAGAGGCTGTAAGTAGACCAAAGGTTAAGCTTTACTTAGAGTGGGCATGCTTAATAGGCTCATGAACACTAGCTTCTCCACCTCTGGGAGGGGTTAAGACACCATTTTCTGAACATACAATGTATGAAGAGGGAGGAGAACGTACCAAGGGAAACATGTGGGGGTGTTTCGGAAAGTCTGTGACCTATGCTAACTTCTACCATGGAAGTCAACTAGGGCCTGGTGGCGAGGAGGTATATCAAGTTTGCTCTCACTTCTGTGGGATGTGTGTGCTCATCTCAAGTTCCACACCCACTTTCCAAAGGAAGTGTACTAAAGGTTTCAGCAGCTTCACTCATTCTGAGTCTGTCTAACTTACTGTGTCTATTTGGGCACCAGAGGTTATTTCCAACAGTGGGCTGGTCCCAGGATGACGTCATCAGATTGGGGATTGACCACCACAGGAGAATGAAAATGGGCATCTCCACGAGATTTGGCGGTTCCGTTACCTGGGTGGTGGCCTCTCCTCTCCTACTTCGGAGGACCAAGAGTTAGGGTGAGTGAACCAGCGATTAACTAAGAATAAGAAATGGCCACCATTACGTAAGTCTGTACACAGGGCAAGGTAAGGAAAATCAGGATCTTAGTACTACCTTGATGGTGATCCTGTACAGGGCTAAGAGGGGTTAGAGTTCCCATGAACAGTAGTCCATCAAGATTGGGGTTCAAGTCCCTGAGTCCCAGGAATTAGAGTCCCCAGAATGGGAAATAAAAGTAAAGAAAAGGTGCCTAAGGAGGGAGGTTCGAGTCCCCCAGAGATTCCTCTGAATAGCCCATCAGGGAGGATGTGGAACATAAAGGAAAAGGATCAGCACTGGTGTCTTTTAACAGGTCAAGGTTACTTTAAAATTAAAGTTGTGCACGCTTTGTCTTGTCAAGATACCTCGCCTGTGTGTGTTTATAAATGTTTCATGTGACACAGCCAGGAAAACTTCTAAGGTGTATAATTAGAGAAAGAACATGGGGAAAGAACACTCACCTTAGGCTTTTAGTGGGAGATTAAGAGCAGAATCAAAAAGCAGGGACTCCCCTAGAAGCTAGAATTGAAATCAGAGCAGCAAGCAGCCTCCCCTGATGAGAATCTACAGCATACAGCCCAAGATAGTGAGGGCTGAGAGAGGAAAAAGCTAAGGATTTGAATTCAGGTTTAATCAGATCCCAAAGCCGAGAGTTTAAATTACTGTCTTTGTACCCCTTCCATCAATATATCTGATATGAAGGCAATGTGTTTAAAATTCCAAAAATAAGAGTTTTTCTGTCTTTCAATGTGATCACTTTAAGATTTCAGTGATTGGTTTAAAATGCATATTAATATTATAAAAGCTGTTTGTGAAGAAAGTGGGGGAAATCCACTTCTTAATTCCCTTCAGATTTTAACAGGGTGAAGAGAAGCAGACCGGAAGTGGGGTAAGTGTAATTTTTTTTTTTTAATCTGGAATGTAAAGGAAATTGGAGGTAGTCAGGGGAATGTGTTTAAAAGATTAGGAAAGAGGAGTCAAGGTTTTGAGCAAAAATATGATGGGCAGGGAAAAAGAAAGAAAAATAAAAAGAAAAATGATATATATTATATCTATATGTATTTATATGTGTGTATATATATATAGTGTGTGTGTGTGTGTATATAGTTTGAAAGTGAGTGGGGGTGGGGTGTTCCGAGGCAAGTCCATGTGCTCTAAGTTCCCCATCCTTGAATGTTTTTTCTAGGTGACTTTGCCAGCTTCAAGGGGTTTTAAATAAAATGTGAGGAAGTTTGATTCTGTTTTAGGTAGAAAAAAATTGAAAATGAAAATTTTGTAGCTTGATTTAAAAACCAATGAAGTCATAAAAGGCCATCCACCTCTCAGGATAAACCTGTAGGAGGGCTTTATGAAATTTGACCTTGCATAAATTTTAGCTATGGTAAAGATATTGGTGTTTGTGATTGGAGATTGTTACATAAAATCTTAAAATGTTTTCTTGGACTGTTCAATTAATTATTGGAACTCTAGAGGCTTTCTTCCTGCAGGGAAGAAAGTTATTCAGAGCAGGAATTGTCATCATATGACTTTTTTTAAGGGAATATATGGATTTGTGGCCCTTTTAAAGGGCCAAGAATATTGGATTTAAAACAATGTTTTTAAATGTTTATCATTAGCGATTATAAATTCAGAACTGATTTAAGTTTACTGTTCTGTAAAGGAAAAAAATAATAATGGTTGTTATGGGATAAAAATGATATAATGATTGTAAAGTGCTTGATACAATGGCATGTGTTACACTTGGCATTATTATTATTTCTCTAATTTAATATAATTGTTAAAGATACCAAGAGTAATAAGATAAATTATTTCTATATGTGGTAATTCAGAAATGCAATTGATGTTATCTGAAGTTTATAGTTTGTATTTTTAAAATTGTATTGTATTTCTAAAGCTCTCTTAGATTGTAAAATTTGAGGGACCATTGTGAGGTAGAAATTGTGTTAAAGCAAATCTTAATTTGGAATGGGTCTTTTAAAAGGATGTGATAAAAATAAAATAATTTGAAAACTGTTAAATATCTAGTGAGATATATTTGGCTATAAGCAGGTAATAATAATATTGATATTTACTATGATAACAGATTTTTCATTTAAAATCTTGACTATCATAAAAATATATGGCGGTTTAAAGTTATAATTTCAACATATTAATTGTGAGATGAATGATTTTCTGTGCAAAGTGACTTGGAAGTGCATTCATCTAAATCAATAATGGGTACTTAAGTACTTAATGTTCTTAAAAAATGTTATAACACAGGATCAGATAGAATGACCTAACAGCTTCCCAACCCATTCCTTTTTTTCTTTCTCTGACAGTACAATTCTTAATCTAACAACATTCTAGATTATAAGAGAAATTGCTTTTCTAGCAACCTAGTTGATACAATTTGTTTACTAGATTACACTATATAAGAAAATTCCAAAATATAACCATAACATGAACAATTACCAAGTATTTAAAACTTGAAACAGAACCAATTAATTACTATCAGGTGACCTTAATTTAGTTGGATTGAGTAAATCAAATCTGGATTCATAATACTAATGATAATAATGGGGTCTGGGCCCAAGATGAACCCCTCCCCAAAATAATCCTTTCTTGAACCTTCCCTGAACCCTTCCACCTGGTCAAGGAAGTCCAGCAGTCTCCCAAGGCCATTTCCATCCCTATAAAATGGCTTTTCCCTATTCCCTATACCCAATCTCCCAGTTCTCTGCTAACTCAACTGAAGTCCAGCCCTTCACTGTCCATTACTGGCCTACTAGCCCCAGGCTATGCTTCCCATCCTTGGTCTTATCCAGACCCCATTCAAACTCCCAGACACTCCCATTTGCATTCTCCCTCAGTCATCCTGGCTTACTGATCATTCCCATCTGGACACCTGGCTACTCCTAGATCCTTCCCACAGTTCCTCTGCATACAAGATCCATCCTGGCCACCATCCAGGAGCTGAGACCTCTCCATGCCTGCTTATCCCCATAAGCACAATAAGTATTCAGACTTCTCAAGGGTCTGGCCCATATGGCTCATCCCTAACAAACCCTGTCGATGGCTGAAAAGAGGCCTGGGTTGAATTCTTTTGGGCAGGACTCACGTGCTGCTACCTAGGGTCCCAGCACCCCTAACTTCTAAACCTGAACAATACTTAAGTACTTAAGAAACATGAACTTACAAGTTTTGTCTATATTTAAAGGAAAGTTTCTGCTAAAATTATTTGGTTCTCACTTATGAAATTTAAGATTGTTAAATAAGCTATTTGGAGTTATTGTTTAAATTAAGTACTTGTAAAAGCATTTTTTTTTTTTGTGAAAGGAAATGGTAATTATGCAAAGAAAAGACCTAGTAAAATCTCATAATTCTTATCAACCCTGTGCAGGAGTTCTGTGTTGTGGAATTCTTACTGAGTAAATGGCTCATTACAAACACCTTTTCGACTAGAGAATTTAGGTAAGTAGGAATTTTGTAGTAATTAGGAAACTGTAAGCTGTTTTTAAGAAAGGGAAATACTTTTATGAAGAAATGTTTTGGTGAAATCTTTGTGTGATTTGTAGAAGGCCTACTAAATTTCTATGTGCAAGTTAATTTGTTGCAGTAATAATTTGTTATTGATGACAATTATGTCCAAACCAACTGTGAATTTTAAGTTTGTTTCCTCGGTTTGTTGTGTCCTGGCCTAGTCTTAATGGGTGCTTTCTGAGAAACAGAGTCAAAATCAGGAACTCTATGGGAGCAGCATCAGAGATAAAAGGCTAGTGATTAATACTAATGCAACTATTGTAATGAGTTGTAAGTTGGGGAGATCTTGCTATTTTGATCTGAATTCATTCCATGGCTTAGCAAGGGTTAGAATTAGTGTTTTCTATAAATAAGCTTGAGAAACAGAGAGGCAAATCTATTAGAGTAGCAACTTATGATCTTAATGGAAATTTGATTTTACTCAGGATGTTGTTAGGAACTCGAACATGTATAGGAAGGTATACAAACTACTTAAGGTTCACTTAAGGGATGTTCCCTAATTAATGTGAGATTATAGTCACACCTGAAACTCTGATGAGGGGAATTTGCTATCAAAGATCTTGGGGGCTGTTAATGAAGTATTATTCTGTGTCTAACTCCAGGTATAGTTAACAAGGAACTGATTGAGCTGCTGACCCATGATTCCAGCAACGCTTTGAGGGGTTTGTGAGCTGCATCAATGAACTGCAGAGGCTGTTCTCATGGGAATATTGGGAGAACGACTTTTCTGCATCGCTACGATAGGATTCTCCTATGACTCAATTTGCCCACTATGACACCTAACAGACTTTAAGCATGACCCAATGCAGTTGGCTATTGTATAACTTCTGCCTGGAATTGACATGAAGGGAAGAATTGTTCCCTTACTTTAGTTGTGTCCCTATTCTTTCATGGCTAATTTCTATAATCAAAGTTTTGTAAGCATTATATCAAATCTCTTAAATAATAGATTGATACAGGAACATCTGAGGTTATTATAGTAAGATGCAAGTATAAGATTGAATTATTTGGCCTAGAATTTTACAATTAAGTATTCAGTCTTGACATCTGTTACTAGTATATTCCTGTATAAGTCAAGGTCCTTTAATTTCTAATAATGGTATGGGGAGGGAGGTCTCAGTAAGATCCACAAGATGGAAGAAGTGAAAAGGAAAAAAAGTTTTAAGATGAAACCAAGTGTGTTACATATAAAGCCAGAATTCCAGAAAGTACAGTGAAAAGTTTTAAAGTGGGACATTGGGGAGGGGAAGAGGGGAATGGGAATGAGGCATCAGAGGGACAGATAATAATGAGGCTTAAATGATGACTTTGTGATACAGAAACACAAAATGGAAGAGTATGATGAAACAGAGGTTTGTTAATCATTGAGGAATGAATTTCATTAGGTTATAAATGTCACTAAGGGTTTGACCTCAAGGTAGAGTCCTCCTCAAAGGCATTTCAGGTGAAAAGGACCAGTAGGGGTAGAGGGTGGGAAGTGGAGAACTGATAGGATGGTGCTTCTCTCCTTCCCCTGCAGGTAGGAAAAGCTTAGACAAATGGATTGGCATTCAATGGAACCATGCTCCCCCTCTCCTGTAGGTAAAAGGAGGCCAGTGGCTCCACATAATTTGTTTCATGGCTTGCTTCCCACTTTTTGAAATAAATAATTTATAAAAGGTATTTCTTGCTGAAAGATTTTTTTTTTAATCTGTCAAGGATGTCTAATTGTTTTAAACTGAAAGCATCTTTTCCAGTCTGAGACCACAATTTGTATACTATTTGTTTATATAATATATATATATATGTAAATATATATGCACTTGAATAATATGCCTAAAGTACCACTGGCAATGTCCACAGAATTTATTATTTTAAAAAAATTGGAGAACTCATACCTAGAACTGTTCATACATCACAAAACTACCAACTACCATTTAGAATGAGGGTACAGAACAGAAGTAATGATTCATATAACCCATTTCTATTTAATTTATTTTGGTTTATTTGTGCTAATTCTTTATAGTATCCCTTCAGTTTTCTTTGTAATTCAATTTCTCCTTTGCTTCATAAATTTTTTCTTCCTCTACAGCTGACCAAAAAAAAAAAATCAATCTTTAGGTCTGATCTCTTGTCAGCCAAGAAGAGAGTTAGGTTTGGTTTACTTGAAAATTATTACACTGAACAAGCAGAAGTCCACGTTTGAGTTTTATGGAGTGATAATGTGCAGAGTACATAAAGCAAATACACTCACCTGATGGGGAGTTCTACTAATTGGACACAAGCCTTGGGGTCTGACCAGGTAGGGGAAACAAATAGAATAAACATTTATTAATTGTTTATTATTTACAAGATGCCATCATAAGCATTTTACAGATATTTTATCATTTGATTCTCACAACAACCTTGTGAGGTTGTTGTTGTTGTTATTATTATTATTATTACATTATGTTGTTTATATTATTATTATAATTTTATAGTTGAGGTTAAATGACTTGCCCAGCTAATAAATGCCTCAGGGTGAATTTGAATTTAGGGGTTGAATATATAAAATAATTTTTTTTTTTGGCTTGAATTGCATTGGACTGGTAACTTCAAGAGAAGCCATGAAGAATTGTGTAAAAAAAAAATTTAAAAAAAGAACGTAATAATTATTCTGTATTTACCATGGAATTGCTTCTTGAAGTAGAGAAATGAGGTTCACAAGATAGAAGCAGTCATATTAACAACTTAGTTATCTATTTAAAGTGAATCACCTCCCAATACACACACCTTCTCTCCTTCTACCTCTTCAGAGAAGGGGGACACTTGAAACATTGTAATAATTTATGACTTCAATGTTATTAATTTATTACTGTTAATAAAATCAATTGTGGATCTTCCCAGCAGACAGTGATATTGACAATTTGAACACAGCCATCAAGCAAGAAGTGCTATTTGTTCCAAGCTCAATAGCTTCATGGGATCTTGGATTGCTACTTAGAGATACCTTAGAGATCATCAAAGCTCTCATTTTACAGATGAAAAAAACTGAGGCTCAGGAAGTTTAAGTAATGCCTAGGGCCACACAGCTAAGCAAGTGTTTGAGGCAGGTTTTATGTTCATGTCTTTCTGATTCCAAGTCCAGTACCTCATCATTATATTATGTTGCCCCCCCAGTTTTCTCAGATCCCAACTTGCAGAGTCCTACTAACTACAGAAAAAGCTAGATCTGTGGTACTTCTAGTAGCATCAAAACCTAGATGTCTCTTTCAACAGACATTGATTAAGGACTTATTATATATAAGGCACTCTGCTAGGCACTGGGAAAGCCCCTCAAGAAACTCACAGTCTAAAGACATAACATGTACACAGATAAATATGATATAGAAGATCAAGTGAGAAATCAAAATGAAACACCATGATAATTTTTTTTTTCCTTTTGTTTTGTTTTAAGGAAAAGATTGAGCTCATTAAAAGCAGTGTGCAAATATAATCCATCCCACTCCCTTATTTGGGTTCAGTTCTAGGTCCAGTTCATAGTTCTTCTGTAGTGTCTATCCAAGCTAAAACATGTCTATCCAAGTGTACCTGTATTCTTACATTGATGCCATATGGCTACAATCATAGATTATAATAATCTCTGAAAAATTTAGATTTCAGGACACTCAAAGAGCAATGAAGAAATACCGGTGGACATAAATAAAATAAGCCTGTGTAATCTATTGGCAACCAGGAAATGTCAAGAGACCCAGAAAATGGTCTATAGAATTGTGGGTGGACCCTTTCTGAAGGATTAACAGGAAAAAATACATAAGAGCTATACAGAATAAGAAGGCAAGCATATATTGTGCTTGGCACCATTGAAGGGAAGGCCCACATCAATGGAATTATAAATATATTGCAGTTTTGAAGTGAAAAACCTGGAAAGACTTACATGAACTGATGAAAAGTGAAGTGAGCAGAACCAAGATAACACACAGTACACAGTACACAGTCACAGCAACTATGAATGACGGAAATATTCTCAAGAACACAATGATCCAAAATAATTTCAAAGGACCCATGATGAAAAAGGCTATCCACCTCCATAGAAAGAATGGATAGAGTCTGAGTACAGATTGAAGCATACTATTTTTCACTTTTTCTTCCATTTTTTTTTGTCTGTGTATTTTTCACAGCATGACTAATATGGAAATATTTTGCATGATTGCACACATATAACCTATATCAAATTGCTTACTGTTTCAGGGAGGGAGGGAGAGAATTTGGAATTCAAAATTTTTAAAAATGTTTAAAAAATTTACATGCAATTGGGGAAAAATAAAATATTGTCTGAAAAAATCTATGTGGGGAAAAAAAAGAAAGTGTCACATTGCATTGGTAGTAGTAGTTGCCCCAACAGTGAGTTTTCTATACCACTGAAATCTCAAATCCAATCCCTCTCAAATTGCTACAAGGGGATTTTGCCTCTAAGAGATTCTAAAAGGCTATTGCAGTTGGACCTATTCCTCATCTTTCCAGTCCCATTCTTTCAGGATCTCCTCTCTAAAACTGACTTTCTTTAGTACCCAAACTAGATGTTTGTTGAAAAGGGATCTGGGGGAGGGTTCCCTTGGACACTACTATGACAAAACAGTGAAAAGCTTTTGCAGTTGAGTCTCTTCTCCATCTTTCTCACACTTTTTTTTTTGATTTCCTATTTCCTCCCTTGCAGTATTAATTAGCAGCAACCACATCAGCTTTTCTGGGTTTCTCTCCTGTCCTCTTGGTTCCACACTCCTTTTCACCCTCCTTTTCTTCCACTGGAGACTCAGATTTGAACCTAGTGTCATTCATAGGCCTCAACACTGGAAGGTTCTCTAACCCCCACACTTGTGATAGATTAACTCCTAAAGTCTGTGCCTTAAGATGCTGCTTGCATAAGAGTTAAAAGGTGGCAGCTTCAGGTCAAGGCAATTGGGACCTATGAGACGTAGGGGGAGGGAGCAGCACCAGGAGCCCAGGAGCTAGCGAATTGGTCTTCTATTATTGTTACTGTCAGAATGACCTTAAAGAAGTCCTTTTCATTATCATCATTGTGCTCCATTTGGGTTCATTTTGCTATTTGTTGGCAATGTAGGTAGAATTCCCTGTGAGTTACTTGATATTCCATCATTGCTCTTACATTCTAAAAATTTTGTCTTAAAAATCTATTTATGTTCTCTTGAGTACATTTTCATTCATTTTACAGCTAGCTAACAAATGCCTTTTTTATTTTTCAAAACAACTTTCCATTATTACAGTCAAAAAAGGGTAACATGTTGATATATTTGTTGATATAATTCACCAATACACCAAGTTTCTCAAACCTCAAAAATTCTATAATTTAAAAAAGTCTCTCTGCCAACAGTCTAATTTGTATGTATAGTCGATCACGTAAATCTATCATGGTGTGATTTATGAACTAAGTTCTCATTAAAATCAATGGGAATGTTACACAAAAAATCTTTGGCTCAAATTATTTTGAGGTAATAAAATCATTTGTGTTGATGTCTACAAATAGGTGTTATTGTGTAACCTTTTATTTAAGAAAAATGGCCTGCCAAATTTTATTTAATGTGATGAATCCACCCCTGAACCTTCTTATATCTGTACTTCAGTGTAGGTGTAATTCAGAGGATCTGTGGATTGCTCAAAGAATCATATTCACTGCCTGTGTATGATGAATTCAATTTACTCTGGTATAATATAAAGAAGAACCCTGGAGGTATCTTTGATTCTGAAAGTTTCATTGAGCTGTTTGTCATTCTGACTCATACCTGAACAGATGTTCAATTTGGCAGTAGGAACACTGAAATGGTGTGTTGCTAATGCCTATTACAAGGCTTTAAAGTGTCAAGATGGTCATCAATGCTATCAGTTGAGACCCATTCTTTTTTGAATGAGGACTGTTACCATTCTCTGACAATGAAATTCTTGTTGAACAGAATTTTGTTTCCCATTGGGTATCTGACTACTTCCTTTCAAGAAGGGAATTACAGCCTTACATATGAATTTAGAGATTTCAAATACCTCCTCAAATCATTGACATATTTCTTATTCTTCTGGGCACAGTTTCTATTCAGAAAGAGCAATTCTCAATTACTCCCACTAAGTATAACTTTGGTCTATGGTGACCACAGGCAGTTAATCAATTTAACTCTATGAGTGGCATTTTGTGCTACATTTGTCATAGAGGAAAAAAAAATCAAAGATAAAATGATCTTTGGCACTGAAATATAAAATGTGCCAAATTGCTTTTCTAAATACTGGGGGGAGGGGATTAGAGGTTAAACATCATGCCTCACATTATGCTAATGAAAATATCCAGGATATGTCTTTCCCAAAGCAAAATGCCATTTTAACGGCTGTGTTCAATGTCATTTTGGTTAATGCGACATCTGAGCAAGCATTCCTCCTGCAGCTATAATCTACATTCAAGGACAGAGATCAAAATAGCAATCACCTCAACCACATTGGGGACTGACTGTCCACAGAGCCCAGCATAAGGGTAGTCATCATTCATTTTAGTGTCATTCTATTTTTTAATGAGTTCCATTGCCATTCTCTGGTAATTAATTTTTTTTTTCTCATCAGATATTTAGCTATTTCCTCCCAATAGGGCTATGGATGTATATGTGGATTTCAATTCAATGAAGTTAAGCAAACCTTTTTTAACCAAGACACTGAGTTAGGACCTAGGGATACAGAGAAGAAGAGAAAATACAAATAAACATAAACACTAAAAAATCAGCAGACTGGAACAGAATGTAGCATTTACACAGTTGAGTAAATACAAGATCATTTGAAGAAAAAGCAAGTGCTAACAATTTTAATAAAGAGTTCTTATTAGAGATGGTACATGAACTGAACTTTGAAGGGAGGTGAAGATTTGAAGAGAGAGAAGTGAGGAGGGCATACATTCCAGGCAATGGAAGATAACCTGTGCATTTGTATTTACACCAGGCTAAGTCATAGACTTGCTATTGAAAGTGATGGTATAGGAGGCTCCTGGTGCCAAAGGGTTGTATAGATAAATGTGGTCAGAAAAATTATAAATGATGCAACACAAAGAGTATTTTTATGTCATAGAACATGAAGGGCATATGCAGGGCTGTACTAGTTAATGTTAAACAACTAGCTCTGGGAATAGGTGGGATGGTAAATATGCAGTAATATGTTTTATTTTTTTTAATTAATAAAATTTTACTTTAATCCATTTAAAGATTAAAACTTTTTTTAAAGTTTTGACTTCCAAATTCTATCCCTCCTTTCCCTCCTCCCTTCCTGAGATAGTAAGCAATCTGATATAGCTTAAATATGTGTGATCATGTAAAATATTTTCATATTACTCTTTTTGTACAAGAAGACTCAAAAAATAAAAGAAACAGAGAGAGACAGAAAGACCACCTGCTTCAGTCTGTGTTCTGGAAGTAGATAGCATAATTCATCATGAGTCTTTTGAGATTGTCTTGAGATCATTATATTGCTGAGAATATCAAAGATAACTCACAGTTCTTCATTGTACAATGTTGCTGTTTCTGTGTACAACATTTTCCTTCTGCTCACTTCACTTTGCATTAGTTCACGCAAGACTTTTGCATGCAAGATTTTTCTGAAATCATCCTGCTTGTCATTTCTTATGGCATAATAATAGTCCATCACAATAATATACCACAACTTGTTCAACCATTTCCCAACTGATGGGCATCCCCTCAATTTCCAATTCTTAGCCACCACAAAAAGAGCTGCTATAAATATTTTTTATGCAAGTACATCCTCCCTTAACCCTTTTTAAAATATGTTTAGGATATAGGCATAGCAGTGGAATTGCTGAATCAAAGGGTATGCACAGTTTTATAGCCCTTTGGGCATAATTGCAGATGGTTGGATCTCCAGAATGGTTGGATCAGTTCACAACCCCACGAACAGTGCATTAGTGTCCAAGTTTTCCCATATCCTTTCCAAAATTTATCATTTTCCTTTTTTGTCATATTAGCCAATCTGATAGGTGAGGTGGTACCTCAGGTTTGTTTTGATTTGCATTTCTCTAATCAATAATTACAGAACATTTTTTTCGTATTATAGATAGAATTGATTTCTTTGTCTGAAAACTGCCCATTCATATCCTTTGACCATTGATCGGCAGGGGAATAACTTGTATTCTTACAAATTTGACTCAGTTCTCTATATATTTGAGAAATAAGGCCTTTAATCAGAGAAACTTGATGCAAAACTTTTCCTCCAGTTTTCTGCTTTCCTTCTAATTTTGGTTGCATTGGTTTTGTTTGTACAAGAACTTTTTTTTAATTTTATATAGTCAAAATGATCTATTTTACATTTTGTGATATTCTATATATCTTGTTTGATTCTAAATTCATCTCTTATCCATAGATCTGACAGGTAAACTGTTCCATGCTCTCCTAATTTGCTTATGGTATCACCCTTTATATGTAAATTATGTACCTATTTTGACCTTTATCTTGGTATATTGGTGTGAAATGTTGTTCTTTCTCTAGTTTCTGCCATACTGTTTTCCAGCATTTTTTGTCAAATAGTGAGTTCTTATCCAAAAAGCTTGGGTCTTTGGATTTACCAAGCACTAGATTACTATGGTCTGTGTACCTAATCTATTCCACCAATCCACCACTCTTTTTCTTAGCCAGTACCACATTGTTTTGATAATTACTGCTTTATAATATAGTTTGAGACCTGAGGCTAGGCCACTTTCCTTAACATTTTTTTCATTGATTCCTATGATTTTCTTGACCTTTTTTTCTTCCAGATGAATTTTGTTATTCTTTTTTTCTAGCTCTATAAAATATTTTTGTTAGTTTGATTGGTATGGCATTGAATAAATAGATTTAGGTAGAATTGTCATTTTTATCATATTGGCTGCCTATCCCAGTGGCCTGCACTGGATCTGGGGCTGCTGGGTCGGGACCTTGCTGCCCTGCCCAAACTGTTGGCTTGCCTCCTGGGATGGGGACTTGCAGGAGGTCAGGACCTCACTGGTGGATTGGCCGTCTTGGAGCTTTGCTGCAGGCCCCCTGCTGTGAGAGCTGCACTGCTGCTCTCAGACCTCACTCCCCTCCCACCCCAGTGAGACAGACCTTTCCCTCTGATCTGGTTAGCAACTCCTAAATCAGTTTTGTGCTGGCTTTCAAGTTGTTTGGAGAGGAATTTAGGAGGGCTCCAGGGACTTTCTCCCTCACTCTGCCAACTTGGCCCAAGGAAGGGTACGTTTTTAAGTTTAACCTTTTTCTCCTTCACTTTTTTTAAGTCTAGACAATTAACAAAACAATAAATAAAGCCCTGATTTATAAGCATTTACCCATTTGGGGAGTATAAATGCTCCCACCTAGATCTGGCTTCCACACAACCTAGGCATACCTACATTTTAAAAAGCAACTGTGATCCATGAAAATAAATAAGGTAGAAATAAAAATTGAAGTAAAGGACTTTGTTAAGAGAGAACCACAGCCCTAAGGAAAAATTGCATGTCAACTTAATTTCTCTTTGGCATACAGTCTGATTTCTACTTCTTCTATTCTTTTGTCCCTATGTAATATCCCATTTTTCCTATTTTGCACACCCTGATTTCAAACAATAAGAAAACTTTCACATTAAAGTATAAATAACCTTTTGGCACTGTGAACTCATACCAAAATGTAACTAATGTAACAAAATGTAACTAACATTAGTTAGTTCCTCCCTTCACACTTCACCAGGAAGGTAGACAAGCTCAAGTAATGAAATGTCTATGGTATAACTTCAGGCACTAGAAAGTATAACACAATTTGGGGGACAGTATTTGAGGGGGTTGCAAAAGGAACTTCCCCAAACACCTGAAATCAGACTATGTGTGTTTATTCTGCCTACAAGTAAAGTCATTCTTAATTAAATATCTGAAACTGTCACAGTGCATCTAGTTTAACCACATTTATCTTGCTTTTTTGCTTAGCAATTTTTTCTCTCACATCCAATATTTTACTATAGTTCTTGCATTCAATTTTTTGTATTTATGACATTTTGCTTTAGAGAACTTTGCAAGTAATGTGGTCCTTTAAATGCCCTTTTAATTAGAAGCATTATTAGAAATTGGTTCAATTATAGAAAATTTTTACAATTACAGAAAAGATTTTCCCTGATTTATCATAGAATGAATCTGGGTACTGGGAAGAGCATTTGTAGACTGTTTAATTCCCAATCATTAGTTCAGTTCAGGTGGTAGGAGGTAAGAATCATTATCTACCAGGCATATCATCATTATTCTGTATGAACTGAGTACATGAAACGGTCTGTTCTTTAAAAAAAAGAAAGAAAGAAAAAGAAAAGAAAAAAAAAACAACTTGTCCATACCATAAATTCTGCCATCACTACTGACACTAATTGGCATCCTTGTTAGTGGTTTCAAAAGAGAGGTCAAATCTGGAAGCTCATAGGAGCTGGATACTTCCCCTCTCACTCTCTAAGTGGCTCCTCTGGGTTGAAGAGAAGGCAAGAGGAAAACTCAGACAAACTGGTATGTGCTCAGTGATAACAATGACAGGAGAAATGGAGATGTTGAACTGTGAATATGAGCACTTTGTTTGAGAGACCATTAACTGATTAAAATAATCTTTAAATTGTCAAAGAAAATGTAAAAAGCTTGGAAAATAAAATATACAGGGGATGGTTGGAAGTGTTGAGATTTATTGGCCTATACAACAGGAGGTTGAAAGGTGACTAAATTTTGGTCATCTGCTCTAATTAGATTTCTCTATCCTCGTCGGAAGTAAGAACAAGAAAAGGCTTTAACTATTGCATTAAACATTTAGGTTTGAAAAGGAATAATTTTCAATAAAGTTTATTGCCAGGAAGGTCTATAAAAAAAAAAAGAAAAAGAATAATTTTCTTCACATGAGCAGAGATGTCATCAAGGAAAAAGAACCAAGATGTAAAATCACATGTTCTAGAAACCTTCAAAGAGAACATAAATATTCCTTATAGGGTATTGAGTATTTGATTTGTTATTCTAGATTATCAGTTTTTTTCTGTGTATGTATATGTTTCTCTGTGTGTGTGTGTGTGTGTGTGTGTGTGTGTTGCTTTCATTAATGATGCTGGCTGATCCTAAAGCTGAGCACAGCTGGAAGGGGTTGGGGACAATTATGGTAACTTCAAAAATATGCTACATACTGAAGGGAAACTATTTGGCATAAATAAGAAAAAGGGGTGCAGATATATTGTTTTGCCAGATAAAGTAGTCAGATTATTTTTTATCATCCGGAGGTGATTCAGAGTCAGGATAATTGACAAAATGGCTTTTGGGGGCTCCTTATCAACCAACAATACTGTTATATCATTTTTTTCAGTACCTGATGCAAATGAGTTCTAAATATCTGATAGAATGCTTCATAGTCCAAGGGCCCATGTCTCTTTAGAAAAAGTGCTTTATTTTAACACCATCAAAATAACAACAATTCGCAACATAAGATTCACGTAAATCAGCCAAATTCTAATTTACTTTCAAATGGCTGAACTGCCTAAAAATAATTAAGGGTAAACATAAACATAATACTTAAAATGTACATCCATGCTTTTAGATGCCAATGAAATTCATTCTGAGACTGATAGACATCGTTTTTATTAAAAAGGGCTCCTGATAAGACCAAACAGAAACATTTCCTCTATAACTTTTGGTTACCCCACTGACCATAGTAACAATACAAACATGAGCACCTGGTAACACTGAAATGAAACAAGTCATCTTCTTGGCCAATTGCACCACAGCTAAAAAGATCCTTTTTTTTTCCTATTGATTTCTCAAAGAAGTGACTAAATGTGTGTCATCTTTATAAATATAACAAAAGTGCTTTGGCCTCACTCTCTCAGGGTAAAGCCTGGTACATCTCCATCTCAGAATTTTAGAATACCTAAAAGGTTTAAGGGGTTTCACTACCATCCTCTAAAGCCCTTACAAATGTTCTTCTAAGCACCTGGATTCCATTTAACCATTGAACAACAATTCCTTTTACAGAGGCATATTTACTTTAAAATAAGAAAAACTACAAACATTTCCCTCTAAAGCCTGTGGGGCATACTCAAACCTATCCCATCTTGGTCTCCAGGGACAGTTGTCTCAAAATTAATTCAATTCCTATCCAGCATTGGTCCCAACAAGATTACATCCAAATTCAGCATGACTGCCAACTGAGTCTTTATCTCAGCTACCACTAGTCTGGGTTCTAAAAGTCATTCCTTACTCCTGCAGGTAGCAATGCTTATTTGACTATGAAACTTTGGATGCTGGAACACTGGAATACCAAGGCACCAGGATACTCAAATGCTACCTCTCCTGATTTTTCAAGACTCACAAGATCAGAATTTCCAATCCCTTCACCTAAGTGGCCAGCGGAAGTGGGGGGAGGGGAAGGAAAGAACAAATGCAGAAGCCAAAGGCTGAGGCTTATTTCATTAGATCAGATTCCAGCCCCAGTGGAGAAAGCCTAAGGCCTCTCCCCTTACAATATTACTTCTTACCGGATGCCTTCAATAAAGGAGTCAAAGAGATCCAGTAAAATAGAGTAGTCAAACAGAAAGAATATCTAAGACCCTAGTCATTAGTGCCTTTTTTGAAAGCATTCCTCAAAATCATGTGGCTGATAGACCAGAACCAGTTATAGAATTTCTTTCTATGCCCGAATCTCTCCAGCGCACTTCCATTACATGTCATAATGACTTTCCTAGAAATAGGCTCTTCAGTCTCTCTTACTTGAAGAGATACCCTTTGAGGCACTCTGTGTGTGTACCAAACCTTGTTACATAAATATAGGTACCAGAGTTGTCTACAGAGCCTCTAACTTCTTTCTCCCTCTACCTTAACTAAATTTCCTCAGTCCCTGATATTTGCCGATAGTATTTAAAGCTGACTTATAGTCATCCTTTCCTATACCTTTCCATAATCTCCCAGGACTTCAATATTTAAACTGATGACTCCTCAAAATAGCTAACTATTCTTTAACATCTTCAGCATCAAGGATCTTTCCACCCCACTTCAACCACAAATTAACATAGTCATGCATTAGATCAAACCATATTGTAAAATTAGAACCTCTAGAATGCTATAGTTCCACTATCCTATTACAATCTCTTATTTTTCTAATCTCCTACTCTCTCACTGATATAACTCTACTCTTGCATTTTATTATGAAATTTGATCCTTTGAATCAACCTTAGCTGTCCTAGCCAGTTTCTATAACCAGTCCTGACTCCATGATTTGCCACTTTATTGACTTAATATGTACTATTCTAGCATCCCTTACTTCCCTAGTTATTGCTGATCACAGAACTCTCAAGTTCTGATTGGATGGGGGGTTGAGGAAGAGAAAGGTTTCAAATATGACATAGAAATTATAAGCCTGGCTGACTCTGAGAATATAAGTGTCACCAACAGAAATATGAAAGTTTTGGGGGGCAGGTTTTGGAAGGAAAATATTGAGGTCAGTTTCAACATTTTTAGTTTGAATTGTATGAAGGACGTCCAGTTGGAAATATGTAGCAGATAGTTGGAGATGCAGAACTAGAGCTCAAAGGAGGCAGTGAGACTGGGGATATATATTTTGGATTCATTAGCACAGCAATAGGAGGTGATGCACTTTTCAATTAATAGAATTGAACAGTCAAGTAGAATTCGCCGAGGACATATCCTTTGGAGAACTTAGGAGAAAAGAATAGAAAGAAGAATCAGTGAAGAAGACTATAGAGAAATCAAAATCCCAGTTGTAAAAGTACAACTAGGAAATGCAACTATCTCAGAAGATGAAAAGAGGAAACTGTATGTGAGATGTGTGAGTGGTGAATTTTATTACTAAAAGGTGGGCATGATAGTGAAAGGATCTCTGGATAGGTGTCATATTCAGTACTATTTCAGATGGCAACAGTCCTTAATGCAGTCAGCCCATTTCTTAACTAGTTAAATGGGTGTACTACAGTATTTGGTTGCCATATGATGCTTTAGCTACCTATGAGCATTCTCATCACCCGTACCCTCCTCACCACTACTTCACTCCTTTAAGACTGGTGATGATCAGTTGAATAGAAATATAATGGCATGATGTGTAATATTGTCCAAATTAGCAAATACACAAAACTTTTGTTTTCTAATTCTCTTTGTCTCCATTTCCCTGGGTTGGATTCATCCTCTTAGCCATGACCTCTTCCCTTCAAACATTCAAAGGATTTAACAATTCATTTTTAATAATTATTTAATTTATTAACATAATTATATCATAAAACCCAAGAAAACAGTAAAAAAAAAAAAAAGCAAGGTTTTTAAGTAGGAAACAAGTAACATTGCACCTTGGGTAGATACCCTTTTCCTTCCGTGAATCTTCCCAGCTAAACTATAAGGGAGAGAGAGAAAGGAAGAGAGAGAGAGAGAATAGGATTAGGGGAGAAAGGGAAAGTTAGGTAGAGGATATTCAAAGATGGAGAATGAATCAATGAAATGGCTGGCCAGTGACTGAGGGAATAAGAAGTGACTAGGATACCAGAGACCCTGATAAAGTTAAAGAGCAGGTTCTGGAGAAGTGAGAAATTTGGAGGGATAAAAGAAGAGACAATGATCAAAGAAGGGGATTTTAGGATTCACAATCTTAGAGGCTGAATAGATTCATGTGACAGTGAGGTCTAAGGTGTTGCCACCCCACTTGGATATCAGTCAATCAATAACCTTTTACTAAGCACTTATTTGCTACGTGTGAGGCAGTGTGCTAAACATTAGGAATAAAGGAAGAAGCAAAAAAAAAAAAAAGTCCCTGCCCTCAAGGAGAGCATAATCTTCAAATGGAGATCAAAGTGAGAGGAGTTGAAGAGATTGAGAAACTGAGAGATTGGAGTATTATAAGGGTTATTATATGAGTATTAAAGTTGCTGAGAATAATAGCAGGGAATGCAAAGGAAGAGAAGCCAAATTATGGTTACTGAGAAAGGTGGGAAAATACCCTGGAGATCAATAGGTGTTACAATATTGACAACGATAAGGAAAAGGTAGTATACTTGGGAGATATAAATTTCAAAAAAGGAGATGCTACTGGGGGACAGTGTCAAAGGTCTGGAATTATCAATATAGAATAAGGAATTTTCCAATCTTTCCTGCTGGTTCTGTGAGCTGAAGTAGGAGGAGATGAGTGTCATCAAAAAGCAACAGCAATAACAGCCAGCAATGGAGATGGTGTTAGCAATGTGGTATTCTCAGGAGTTCCAGTTGTACAAGAAGATAAATATATATGTATATAAAAGGAAGAAACAAAATGTGAAGGGAAGTTTGTTGACAACAGAGAGTTGATGGTATTCCAAAGTCATAGATAAAGAGTTAAGGTAGAAAATGTAAGAATTAAAAAGAGATAGAGCTAAGATAGATTGAGATGAAAGTGGAAGGAGGAGTAGCAGTTTCTATGTTGATTTAGAGTAGTAGTTTGGGAAGACAGGAATTAGGAATGGAGTATCTTGGAGAGTAATCTCTAGACACTTGCCAAACATACTAGCCATAAGAAAAGAGTGGTAGAAAGTAGGCAGGGTCCTCATAGAGATAAAAACATAGAGAAATGTACAGAAGCAGCAGAATGCTGATCCCTTTTTTCTAAAGGCATATTTATAGAATTAACCAGGACTAAGGCTCTGACCACCACCCCAAGAAACAAAATGATTTTTGCATATGGAAGTTGACATTTTACCCTTAAAAATACTGAAAAAAATTTGAAGAGATGGATATAATTCAAATTTGGAAGGTATTTGAACTGTGGGCATGAGGGAGTGGAGAGATAGAAGGGATAGAAAGTGACTATATAACCCTACAAACAGTTTGGAAAAAAAAAAGATGCATTTAAAGAGGATAATCTATATAGGATACCTTTCTTCTGTTTTCTTGTTTTTATCACCTTTTACAAGGAGTGAAGGCAGAAAAACAGGATAAAGGATGATTTTGTTAAACAAAAACTCAATAGTAAAAGTGAACATGTTTAATACACATTCAAACAAAAAATAATAATAATAATAATAATAATTGAGGCACCTTGAGTTTCCACCATCCTTTGGGAATTCAAGGATATATACCTGTCATATGTTGTTTAACATTTTTATCAATGAGTTGAATAAAGGCAAAGATAGAAGCTTATCAAATATGCTGGTGACAAAATTGGTGGAGACAGCACGGTAGGAAGAAGAAGAAGAAGATGACGACGACGACACTGGCTATGAGACCAAGCAGAAGACATTTAACCTCTCCCAGTTTCAGTTTTCTTATATGTAAAATGGGGACAATAATACTATATTTCATTGGGATGAGATAATATATGTAAAGTGCTTTGCAAAACTTAAGGCGATATATATATGTGTGTATATATATATATATATATATATATATATATGTATGTTAGCCATTATCTATAAATGTCTTTAAAAGCTTAATTCCTTCTAAAGTCATGGAATCATAGGGACAAGATAAAGAATAAGATTCACCCTTAAATGTTTATTTAGGGGAAAAAACTCAAAGACTAAAGGATGTATGCTCTGAACTTACAACAAAATAGAAAAAAATATGTTAAATGAAAGGCAGAAATTCCCCCAAAATCCAACTTTATTCTTCCTTGAATGAGTACAGTAGATTTGTTTTTGAATAGAGAAATATGTGATTTTAAATACTGGCTCATAATTTAAAGGCAGATCTTGTATTTCTTGTAAGAATTAAAGTAAATTCTTGTGATGACAACAATTTTCACCAGACGGTTTTTCAGAAGACTAAAAGGAGTCCCTAATTATATTTGCTTCTTTTCTTCTTTCAGTCCCTGAACATACTCTCAGAGTAAAAGATAAAGAAAAATCTGAATAATTGCCAGCTTCCTTCATGCATCTTAAGATTCCACAGATATTCTCAGTGGTCTTCATTATACATATAGCATTTCTAGAAATGTTTTAAGCCCCAGATTCAACCAGTCATCCTTTACACGCACTCTCTTCTTGCAGAGAAAAGTCAATATCTGATACTTCTGGGGTGAGCATAAACTCAACCATAATCCTATGCCCAGAGCATTGTGGCATCTTCTTCATGCTGAATGGAGCAATGGATAACATGAAGCAGACCCATTACTGAGAGTTATGTTTCAGCTATTCTAATTTCATTTATTTCACTTTTGTTTCTGATATGCAGAAGTTGTTTGATGAACTCCCTTTGAGGAATAGAACAGAACTGGAAAAATATACATAAAAAGTTATGAAGAATGTATGATTTATAAAAATGAACTCATTATCCCATACTGTTCACATGTATTCCTTTAATAGTAACAATTTGGTGAAGAAAATAAGTGGTGTTTGGATGTGATCAAATAAGCTTCAGCATAATTTTCCTTATCTCTGATGATTTATATAACATTGAGCTACACAAATACTTGCAGACTCTGCTTAGTTCTGGGGAGGAAAAACATTGCATAGCTTCTCTTATTTATTAATGACAAAGAATTTACATTTTACTTTACTCTACAACAAACGGGATACTTTCCAAATTGATTGAATAGGGTATTCAGGCACATCTCATGCCAATGAGGCAAAGCAGCACAGAGAGACTAGATATGAGGTATACTAGAGTCAGTAGGTGCTCTCATATCTAACAAGGTTCATTTAATCAAACAAATGCATTTACTAAATGTATATTTGCTTTGTTCCCCCTATGGCTCTACATATTTTTAGATCTAAATCATGGGCACATAATGATCAGACCCATTCAAATTCCTGTGGAGAACCAGGAGAAGGGTAACAGTCATATTTCTATGTTTTAATCTCATGTAAGGGAGTTTTATGGTAAATTTTTATTGTTTGATTTCCTCTGTGCTTGATCATTCTGAGACAGGAGTTCTTAACCTGAGGGTACATAAATTAAAAAAAAAACAATTTGATAACCATGTTTCAATGTAATAGGTTTCCTTTGTAGTCATTTGTATTTTATTTTATGCATTTAGCAACATTATACTGAGAAGAGATATATATAAGCTTTACTAGATTGCCAAAGGGGGTCTAGGACATGAAAAAGGTAAAGAATCCATGTTCCAAGGGATGTGGAGTTAGTATTTTTTTCCCCTAGTCTGCCTTTCTGTGCCACCATTCCATCTACTAAACAGTTATCTATTCAGTATTTGACACTTTCATACTGAGCCCATTTTATCATTCTGTGGGTGTATATATGTACCGTCCTGACCTCTGGCTCATGTTTTGTCACATGAAAAATACATATTTAAGGCCCTGCCCCCTTTCCTTCTAGGCTCCTCTTGCTTACTCTCCCTCAGCCCTCCTTCCTCTCATCTGTTGTCTGGTGGTTTCTCCTCCTCTGTGCTCCATTTTATGTTCTCTCTGTGCTCGCCAAACAGCGTGGGGGAGCGCTACTTGCTCCCTTTGGGTTGTTTTTTTCTCCTTTTCTAGCTTTTGGCCCACCCCCCCCACTTTGTTTTTTCTTTCTTCCTCTTTCATCCTCTGATCCCCTCCATGAATGAGGAGTACGACATGATCATGCTGGGCACCAGCCTCACAGAATGCATACTTTCAGGGATCATGTCAGTAAATGGAAAGAAAGTCCTTCACATGGATAGAAAACCCTATTATGGAGGTGAAAGTTACACCATTATACCACTGGAAGATTTATACAAGAGATTTAATATACCAGGATCACCACCAGCCTCGATGGGAAGGGGAAGAGATTGGAATGTGGACCTAATCACCAAATTCCTTATGGCAAATGGTCAGTTGGTTAAGATGCTTCCTTTATACAGAAGTCATTCGATATCTGGACTTCAAAGTAACCGAAGGAGCTTTGTCTACAAGGGAGAAAAATCTACAAAGTTCCTTCTAGTGAGGCAGAAACCTTGACACCTAGCCTGATGGGGCTGTTTGAGAACCATGGGTTCAGGAAATTCTTAGTATATGTTGACAACTTTTGATGAAAAAGACTCCAGAACTTTTGAGGGTGTTGATCCTAGGAAGACTATAATGCAAGATATATACAAGAAATTTGATTTGGGCCAAGATGTCATAGATTTCACTGGCCACACCCTGGCCCTTTACAGAACTGATGATTATTTATTTAGATCAACCATGTTATGAAACCATCAACAAGATTAAACTTTATAGAGATTCTTTGGCAAGATATAGCAGAATTCCATATCTTTATCTGCTCTATGACCTTGGAAAGCTGCCCCAAGGATTAGCAAGGCTAAGATGCCATTTATGGAGGTACCCATATATTGAACAAGCCTATTGAAGAAATCATTGTAAAAGATGAACAAGTGATTGGTGTGAAATCTGAAGGAGAGATTGCCTGTTGCAAGCAGCTTATCTGTGATCCTCCTTAGGTAAAAGAGAGAGTATAAAAACTAGGCCAGGTGATTAGAATTATCTATATCCTAAGCCACCCAATTAAGTACACCATTGATGCCAATTCGTGCCAGATCATCATTCCACAGAACCAGGTCAACTGGAAATCAGATATCGACATTTGCATGGTTTCTTCTGCACACAATGTGACTGCTCAAGAAAGTATATTGCCATTGTTAGTACTGCTGTGGAAACTAGAGAACCTGAGAAGGAAATCAGACCAGCATTAGAGCTTTTCGTGCCAATTAAACAGAAATTTGTTAGCATCAATGATCTGTATATTCCAACTGATTTGGAACAGAAAGTCAGATCTTCATTTCCCATATTTACGATGCTACAACTCAACTTTGAGACAACTTGTGACAATATTAAAGATATTTACGAGAGGTTGACTGGGTCTGAGTTTGACTTTGAAGAGATGAAACAAAAGAAAAATGACATTTATAGGGAAGACTAATAGCAGTAATATACTACTATCAGGAGAAATTTAAATTTGAGCTAATACAGAGTTATATCAAGAACCTAATGAGCATTATATGAAATCAATATTGTATGGTCTGCTTTTGTAATCACTTCTCTGAGATTGAAGAGTACTATGCCCCTAAATGTTTCCCCCTCCCTCCCCGTTTAATATCATGTATTACTATCTTTCTCCGGGGCTGACTGTCCAGAAGTGACAGATTGCTAACATTATGTTCAGTTTCCCTGAGTATACGTGAATGCATGTATGTCTGTGTGTTTTTAAGGGAAAGCACAGTTTAAACATACACTCACTGATGCAGACAAATAGTACTTGATACAGTATTTGTATCTTTTAATACTGTAGCCTTTTCAATTGTATGCTTATTGGGCTTGTATTGATTCTATAAGTTCATGTGTTCTCTTAAACATTAGGAAAACTTTAAATTGAATACTCCAGTGTTGGGCAGCATCCCTCCAAGTCCCATAACCCTCAGTTTTTGTCTCATGTCAAGTATTATGACAATGCTCAAATACCATAGTCATAAGTTACAGGCATAGATTTCTAACTGAGCTTTAGCTTTCAAAACCATTTACATCATTTAGGAGAGGCCTATGTGCCTAAAGTCTCCTTTGGTGTTTTAATCTAATAAAACTGATGAAAAAAAAAGTAATTATAGCAGGCAAGAAGTGAAAGTACCTTCTATCCCCCTGGCTTTTTGGATGGACCAAACCACAATGTAGTATTAATTTGACAGAGCCTCTAAGTCCATGAGGTTTCATAAAATGGCTCTAAATGATTTCTGTACTGCAAAGTAAAGCCAAAATCTGGAAACCAGTACCTGTTTATTGGTCTATTTGGTTCCCACTGTAACTAAGGCTGTCATTGGCCAGACCTGCTGTTTCCCATATTAGACTTTTGCAAATAGCATTCTCATAAGCATACACACATACCAGTAATGTTCAAATTTGGAGGCAATAGAACTATTATGTTGTACCAACTATATAGGATTCCTCTTTCATGTGATTCAACATAATTTTATCATAAAATTCCTAAGCAGGCATCATTTGTCTAAAATGATAAAACTAGGTTAGTTTAAGGAGAAAGATTCAACAATCTTTTAATGTGGAAGTTAGTTAACACAAGAGGAAAATCTGTTTTTGTTTGCTTCCAGAAGATCTGTTAGAATTAATTGTTAAGGGAGGGAAGACTGACCTATAGCCTTCCCCAATGAGCCTTCTCCAAATTTCATGCTTTTAGCTAAATACCATCTTAGATAAGGAAAGACTGCTTAAAGGGGATTGGTATAGAATAGGAATGCACAGTTAAGATTGCCAAGTGCTGTGGGAAATCTGAATAGTAAAGGCTCATTTATTTTATTTGGACATAGTTGTAGTTAAAGGAATGCTGACTCAGTGTGTTGACAATAGGCAGTAGGAAGAGTATGACATGGAAGCTGATATTGACTCTTCCTTTTTCCAGTATTCTTCCTCCTACCTCAAGGAAGAAATGACTATAGCTAACCCTGTTAATTTTTCTGTCAAAGTCACCAACTGTGAATTTTATATCAAGAGATTAGTCTGCTCTTCACTGCCTGTAAGCCCAAAAGATGTAATACAGTGGTGTAAAGTCATTGTTTTATAATACGTCATTTGAGTCATGTCATGTAACAGCCACCCCAGTTAAAAAGTACCTGGTAAATTCATGCAATTACAGATGTGGAACACAAATAAAAATTTCCTTTATAGGGATAATGGCACTCAGGTTAAATATATATATATATATATATGTATATATATATAGTATATATGTGTGTGTGTGTATATACATATACATATGTAAGATCAAATTCATAAATTCACAGATAGAATCTTCTCAATGTTCTAGCCAATATGTTTTATTGAAGCATAAAAGGGACTCTGTCCTAGAGGTTACTGCAGTAGTGCACAAGCCCTGTCTGAAAAATTCTCCTTTTAAGGATCAGTTTAATTCACAGAGAGGATAATCATCAATAAATTGACCCTTTTGTCCAAGGACACTTAGAAAACAAAGAAAAATACAAATTTGGCCTTAGTCCTCCGTATCTCAATTCTGTTTTTGAAGTAATGGTGATGGAAGAGTAAGAAAGAGAGGGTAACAAGTGTTAAGAATTATTTTTTCCTACCAGAAGGATTCAAGATAGCAAAGTAGAGGCAGCAACTCAGCCAAAGTCACACAAAATTTCCCCCCAAACAGCTGTAAAATAAGGTGTTAAATTGAATTCTGATACCGTATAGCCAACAAAAGACTGGGGTTACACATTAAGACCAAAAACCTTAGGAGATGGGCAGGAAAGGTCTGTGACACTGGGGTGGGAGCTGGTACAAAGCACATGTGGGGGAAACATCAGCAGTGGGCTTTGGAGGCTACTCTGACAGCAGCAACAACAGCTGCAGGAACTCTCAGCCCAGAAACAGTAAGGGGATTTGATGGGACAACTGATCAGAAAAAGATTACAGAGTACAGAAAAAGATTACCCTGAGCAGACACCGGGTGCAAGACCAGGGACTGTTTGGCAATTCCATTACCCATATGAAATTCTGGGTCAGAGTTCCAGGGCAGATAGGAACATTTACAGTGGGTCACAAGCGAGCAGGAGCCCTGATCACAGTTCCAGGGCAGAGAGGATAACTGGCACTTGTGTCTACAGAGGAGCAGGGGCCTTGGTCACAATTCCAGGGGCAAGAAGGACACTAGCACCTGCAGTTACAACACACCAGGGTCATTTCCTGGATAAAGATTAGAGTACAGACCAGGAGATCAGTGACCATACCTTTCTTAGGATAAGACCACCTTGGAAGCACTGAAAATTTGCAGATCCCCAGAATTAACTCTGAAAATATCCATGCCAAAAAGTCTAAGGCTTAGGATAGTGCCTCCCCACCCTAAGGTGAGCAGAGCCCAACTTTAACATAAAGTACAAAGTTAAGAAATAGGCTGGAAAATGAGAAAAAAAAAGAAACTAATAATTATAAGCTACTATGGTGGCAGGGAAGTTCAAAATATAAGTTCTGAAGAAGACAATGACTTGAAAAACATCAACAAGCAAAAACCTCAATGAAAAAAATGCAATTTAAAACAAGCCAACAAAAATTACTGGAAGAGTTAAAGAAAGAAATAACAATGGTAGAGGAAAAATTGAGGAAAGTAATGAGAGTGATGCAAGAGTATTATGAAAAGAGAATTAACAGCTTGGTAAAAGAGGGACCAAAAATACTGAAAAAAAAACATAACAAAAAACAGAATTGGCCAAATGGTAAAAGAGGTACAAAAATTCACTGAAGAAAAAAAATATCCTTAAAAAGCAGAATTGGCCAAATAGAAAAAGAAATTCAAAAGCTTACCAAAGAAAATCATTCCTCAAAAATTAGAATTGGACAAGTGAAAGCTAATGACACCATGAAATAGGAAGAAATGTTTTTTTTAAGCCAAAAGAATGAAAAAATAGAAAAAAATGTGAAATACGTAATCAGAAAAAAACAACTACTCTGGAAAATAGATCAAGGAGGAGTAATTTAAGAATTATTATACTATCTGAAAGTCATGATCAAAAAAAGAGCCTAGGCATCATATTTCAAGAAATTATAAAGGGAAATTGACCCAATATCTAAGATACAGAGGATGAAATAGAAATTTTAAAAATCCACAAATCGCCTCCTGAAGAAGATCCCAAAATGAAAACACCCAGGAATAGTATAGCTAAATTCCAGAGAAAATACTGTGAGCAACCAGAGAGGAACTTTTCAAATACCATGGAGTCACAGTTAAGGTCATAGGAGATTTAGCAGCTTCTACATTAAAGGAGTGGTGGGCTTAGAATATAATATTTTAAAAGGCAAAGGAAGTAGGATTGCAACCAAGAATCACCTACCCAACAAAACTGAGTAATATCCTTCAGGAGGGAAAATGATGATTTAATGAAATAGAGGATTTTCAAGCATTCCTAATGAAAAGACCAGAGCTGAACAGAAAATTTAACATTCAAACACAAGACAAAAGAAACCTAAAAAGGTAAATATAAAGAAGAAGTCATAAGAGATTTAATAAGGTTAAACTGTTTTATTCCTAGATGGAAAGAGATACATAGAACTCACAAGAACTTTATTATTAATAGTGTGATTAGAAAGAGGGCATAAGTTGACTGTGAGGGATGAACTTCAAAGAAATGAGAGTGAGAAAAATGAATGCACTGAGAGAAGTGGGAAAACCAAGGAAGAATGGAAGAAATTACCTCACATAAAAGAGATTCACAAGGAAGAACTTTTACAGTAGAGGGGAAAATGAGGGAGAGGGCAACCCTTGAACCTCATTTTCATTTGAATTGATTCAAGGAGGGAAGGATATATATTACACAATTGATTGGGTATAGAAATCTATTTTACTCAGCAGGTAAGCAGGAGTGAAAGCGGGTAAGAGAAAGGTAGAGTGATAAAATGGAGGATCAATTAAGAGAGACAGTGATCACAAGTAAAACGGACTTTTGAGAAGGGACAGAGTAAAAAGAGAAGAAATGGAGGAAAATAGGATGAATGGAAATACACATTGACTCATCATAACTGTGAATGTGAATGGAATGAACTGATCTATAAAAGAGAAGTGAATAGCAGAATGGATTAAAAACCCAAATCCAACAATATGTGGTTTACAAGAACCGCATTTAAATGGGGAAGACACACAGAGCTAAATAAGGGGCTAGAGCAGAATTTATTCTGCTTCAGCAAAGGTTAAAAAAAAAGGCAGGGCTAGCAATCAGGGTCTCAGACAAAGCAAAAGCAAAAATAGACCCAATTAAAAGAAATAATTAAGGAAACTATATTTTGCTAAAAGGTATAATATACACTGAAGTAGTATAAAAACAATTTTACATCAAGTTTCTCTGTTAAAAACCTCACTTCTCAGAGGCAGCTAGGTTACACAGTGGATAGAGCACCGGCCCTAAAGTCAGGAGGACCTGAATTCAAATCCAACCTCAGACCAAACGCTTGACACTTACTAGCTGTGTGACCCTAGCCAAGTCACTTAACCCTAGTTGCCTAAAAAAAAAAAACAAAAAAAAAACACCTCATTTCTCAAATATATAGGGAAGTGAGTAAAATTCATTAAAATAAGGACCATCCCCAAATTGATAAATGGTTAAAGAATATGAATAGGCAGAGTTCAGGAAAAGAAATAAAAGCTATTTATAGCAGCTCTTTTTTGGTGGCAAAGAATTGGAAATTGAGGAGATGTCTATCAGTTGAGGAATGGCTGACCAAGTTGTGGTGTATGGTTGTGATGGAATATTATTTTGCTATAAAAAATGATGACCAGGAGGGTTTCAGAAAAACCTAAAAGACCCATATGAATTGATGTAGAGTGAGGGGATCAAAACCAGGAGATCATTGTATGTAGTAATAGCAGTATTGTAATGATGATCACAATGAGAGACTTAACTATTCTGATCAATACAATGATATAAGACACTTCTAAAGGACCTATGATGAAAAACTCCAGGGAGAGAACTGATAAACTTTTGGTGCAAATTAAAGTATATTTTTTCACTTTCTTTACTTTTCTTGCTTTTTAAATTTTATGACATGGTTGATACAGAAATATGTTTTGCATGATTTTACATGTTTAATTGTTATTCCTTGCCTTCTCAGTGATAGGGAAGGGTCTGGCATGAGGGAGAGAGTTTGGAATTCAAGATTTTTTAATGTTAAAAGTAAATAAATATTTTTGGGGGGAAAATAATCTTTTCCCAATGATCAATAAATAGTTTATATTACTAGAATAAGTATTTCCTATCAATTTTGAAATCTTTGGTAGAAATGCAACCAGAAGACAAAAAGAAGATAATAGTTAATAAAGAAACAGGAAACCATTTCTTCCTGGAGAGACAAATAAAAGAGTTGGTGAAATTGGTTTTATTAAACAACAGGAGATGTCATTCCATGAGATATCTGGTTGTTTCATAGTACAGACCACATGATATCTACTGGCATAAAAATCACTATGAAGATAATTTCATCTTGTGTGCCAGCATTTGTTTTAAAGGATGATGGGAAATGTAGAGAAATTCTACAAAGAACTTAATATGATTCTTTAAATAAAATTGCCATCTGCCTTAATATTTCCATGATATCAATAAAAGATAGGCATAGAAGAAGGAGAATAAATTTTGAAAACCTGTTTCAGGAACAAGCAAAAGAGAAGGCAAAGGCTTTTAGATAACAAATATTACTAAATTGATATATCACAAATATATCTTTTGTAAAAAAAAAAAGAGAGAACACTAAACAAGGTGTGCTGAATAACATAGCTGAAAATTAAATTGATTCTGTTCTAATAGACTGGAATAGAAGTATTTCTGAAGAACTTTGCATGACAGAGGACATGCTGACAAAAGACTGCCCAGCATAGTGTAGCTGCATCAAAAAAGGTGCTGTGCTCTATGAGCAAAGCAGAATTGAAATAGCTAAAAAGAAACACAAGATGTGCAAATTTAGAGAATCTATGCCAAATGTTCACATGGAATATTTGTGCCAGAGCATTGGCACAATACCACAGGAATATTCTGTGGTAGAGCATTCTGAGCTCATCTTGATCTGATCAGCCACACTGTAACTTGACTCTAACATAGTGATGTCATTTGGAACAAAAGACAACAATCAACTGCTGCAATCTTGAAGTCTGCTCTTATCAAAGACAGAATCTTTGTTCATGGTGAGATCCTAGTTGTTATTATTTGCAGCTCATTTCTGTAGATTATACCAAGCCTTAGAGTCTTACAAATCCATCAAAATGAGATTCACACTCAATCTAAAGAGCTTGCCTTGACTATTCACGCAAGAAAAACTAAGTGCGTGAAGAATGTCCATTGTTCAAATATATGCAACCAACAAAGCTTGTCCATCAGTAAATATATCTTGTCTATATATTACAGATGCATAATGACCTAAGCTCAGAATCAAGGAGAAAGAGGAGAACAGCCTAGATTGCAGCTAGGAGATTGTCAATGCTTTTAATGGTCCAAGTTTCTCTTTGAAATAAAAGGACTCATATTTTTAACATCAATATTTTTCTGGTGATGCTACATGCCTACTGATATCAGTTCATATAAATCTTCCCAGGTTGCTCTGATAATATCTTTTTTGTCATTTTTTTGCAGTACAATAATATTTTTTTATATTCATATACCATAATTTGTTCAGCCATTCCCTAGTTGATAGCCATTCCTCCCCTTTTCATTTCTGTCTTTCCAATAACAACAAAAAGCTGCTGTGTTTTTTTTGTATATGAAGAAAGCCAGGAAAGCCAAGAAGTGGAGGTAAGCAAAGAAAGAAAAGAACTCTAGGAATGGGAGAGAGAGAAATAGAGAGAGAGAGCAATAAAAAGGCAAACAGTTGGGGGAAAAAAAGCTGTATTGTGCACAAGGAACAGTAAGAAGGCAGTGCTATTGAATCTAAGAATATGTGGTGAGTGGATAAAATAAAAGGAATCTTAGAAGGTAGGAAGAGATCAGATTGTGGTAGGCTTTAAAAGCCAAACAGGGAATTTTATATTTGATCCTTAAGATACTAGGGAGTCATAGAAGTTTATTGAGTAAGGAGGTAACAGTGAGACCTGAACTTTATGACAATTTCTTTGGCAATGGCAAACTCTGAACTTGAATGAGGAAAGATTTGAGGTGAAAGATCAAACAACAGGTTATTATAATAGTCCAGGCATGAGGTGATGAAGGTCTGCACCAGGGGGAGCAGCTGGGTGACTGGAGAGAAGGGGACATATATGAAATATGTATACAAAGATGACCTTAAGGTTGTAACTGGGAGTATTGTGGTACTCTTAAACAGCAGCAGGGAAATTTGGAAGAGATTTTGAGAGAAAGATTATTGAATTCTGTTTTGGAAATATTTTGTTTAGATGTCTATAGGATAACCAGTTCAAGATATCCAAAAGGTAATTGGTGATGTGAGACTAGAGCTCAGAAGGAAAGCTTACACAAGTCAGTGAGTGCTTGGATCCCAAACCTTTCTAGGTACAGAATCAACCCCAAGTCACTTAGCCATTCTCTGGCTTTCTACCTATGAGATTATACTGTTTCAGTTAATAGCTTTTCTCAAATTTACAGAAACAAGTGACTAACATTCAAGTCATCAGTGCAAGAAGCATTTCTGCTACTATTTCTAATAATCTGACATTTTAATCCAACACGAGTAAGGAGTTAGTAAGAAGATGCCTTGGCTCTCCTGCCTTAATTGTTACCTCAAGCACTCTTAACTTTGATGGCTTAGTCCTGCTGTTTGTTTTTACATGCAAGCATGCCCTTTCCTGAATACATACCATCTTATTTGCTTTCTTGTCCTTACTTACTGTGGTTTACTTTCTGCCTAGTGTCTGTATCTCATAGGAATTTGAGATGCTAACGTAGAGCATGGTTTAGAATGTCTGACAAAAGGATTTGGAGGTAGTGGAATTTTGAGAAGGAAAGAGTCTGAATTTGAATAAGGGAGGATCACCAGGTACTAGTTTTTAGGATGAATTGGACCCAGAAGCATAAGTAAAGTGAAGCACTGAGATTTTGCCCACAGGACACTCATAATTACAGGGTACTGATAGCACTTACACTCTTTGGTAGTGTAGAAGCAAATAAGCACCATATAAAGTTAGTAAAAATAATTTAGACAAACTAGGAAGCTATTAAAACCTTTCTTTTTCCCCCTGGCAACTGGATTCCATGTAAGTTGGACTGGCCCCCCCTTCTCCCTCCCAGGCAGTACCTCCAGAGCAGCAGTTTCAGGGTCTCCACCACTAAATGTTAGTGTCCCAAGCTCTCTGTATGGCTTAAAAATTGAAGGATTGGTGACACAATACCTCTTCCCCTACAGGGCATTGAATTCTGGAGTCACTTCTTACAACTCAATTTGTCTTAATGATTTCATTTTCACTTCATGATTTGCAAAGTTGGTTTGAGGGTACTCAAGCTGATTGCTTTAGTTGCATTTTCTTTTTCTTCCCCTGGGTAACAAAATTCCTAGTCATAGTTCTTATTGGAATTTCTAGTTGGAAGGTGAGTTGATTGACAAGAGAACAAGCAAGAGGTAATGAGGAACTAAACTACGGGTATATTAGCAGAAAATGTAAAAGAATGTAAGAATGAGGGAAACATAGTTGAAATGGCATTGGCAGATTCAATCTGAGGGATTGATTGAACATTAGAGGAGAGAGTGAGGAGATAAATATGACACTTGAGACTGAGTAACTAAAGTAGTTTTACCATGAACACATGTATATTTGAAAAACTGCTAGACTTTTCCATCATTCTGAAACTGTGCTCATTCATATATATACATATATATGTATATATATATATGTATGTATGTGTATGTATGTATGTATATGTGTATGTGTGTGTGTGTGTGGGTATAGTGTATATGTGTATGTACATATATATATATATATATATATATATATATATAGTTTCCCTTATTAGAGTCCTTGACAACATGGAATCTTTTTTTTTCCTGTTTTCCCAATGCTTAGCATGTTGCTTGGCACATAGTAAGCACTAAAAAAAAGGATTTTTATGTCACATTTTTTTTTCTGTTTTCAATTAAATTTTATTTTTGATTTTGAAATTTTATTTCTCTCAGACTCATCACAATTGAAAAGAGAAAAAGAAAATCCTTGTAACAAATATGCATAGTTAAGTGAAACAAATTTCTTCATTAGCCATGTTCAAAAAATATATCTCATTCTGTACTATGAGTCTCTGTATCTCTCTGTCAAGAACTGGGTACAATGTTTCATTATTGGTCCTATGGAGTCAAGGTTGATAATTCTATTGATAAGAGTTCTTAAGTCTTTCAAAGTTATTTATTTTTATACTATTGCCATTCATAACAAAGTAAGCTTAAAATGTATACATGCTATTGATTTTTTAAAAGTCATATTATAAACAAATCAAAATAAAAGGGAAAGAGATAACTTTCAGACTTTAACAGATAGTGGAGGAAAGGGCCTGGAATGTTATGATGCATGGCATCACAAAGAGTAAGAAATGACTGAACAACTGAACATCAGCAAGATAACTTTCACAACTATTGGCAAAATAGGCAATTTTTATTACATAAAACTGAGAGGTATTTATAAAACAACACCAATACAGTTAGAATAAAAAGGATAGAGATGCAAAAAGAGAAAAAAGTAGAAAATGACAATGAAACACTTAAAAATTCACAGAAGAAAAAGAATTTCAAGAATGCACAAAGACAAGCAGGGTAGTACTACTATATTAAATTTAACATAAACTTTTAAAAAGAAACAATCTCTACATGATAGAAATTCCTATGGTTTCTTACAAAAATCTTTTCCCCTATTTTTTGTAAATTGAAGTGTTCATGTTTATCAATATTTATCAAATTCATAGTAAAAAAGATTTGGGAGAAAATCATACTTTAATAGGAATAATATAAAAAAACAAACAGTTTTTGGAAACAAATAGTAAAAATATGATGAAAAACATGGCTAAGAAATCAGGAATGGGAGAAATCAAAAGTTTATGAACTACACAGAAACAGGAGCAGCTAGACATTGCACGCTTCAAAAATTATCATGAAAATTGAAACTGATAATATTTTACCTGACAGAAAGACTTGTTATGGGTGTGAGTCATTTCTGAGTTAGTTGTCTATGTGCATTCAGACAGCCAATAAAGCAAAATAAAATTGGATTTGACTAGAACTTAAATGTGAAAAATGAGTGAAGTATAATAAAACACCTCCAACCTGACTAAATTAAAAATTATTAATAAGAAAAAATGAGAATTAAGTGTAAGAGAGACATCAACATGAATCACTATTTTGTAGAAAGTTTTACTAAGTTAATTAATGAAAATAACAAGTAGCAGAGAAAAAAGCCTAGAAACTACCTCAACCATCCTGAACAATTAATCTCCTTACCAATCAGAGGGACATAATAGCCAAGGACAACATTGGTTTAAAAGAAAGTTTATTTTAAAAATCTTATGAGGAATGATGGGGGAAGATTATTCACCATATCACCACAAAAAATAGCAATAACTATTGGAAGGAAAAACAAGTTAGTGATAGCTTGGCAAAAGACAACTAAACAAATCTTGAGAAAACTTAAGGATGAAACTTGAAGAACAATAAAGAGATAAAAAATTGAAAAGATCACCATGAAGAATAATGGAGTCACCCCACTAGTACTCTAGCATTATAATCCATGAATGTGCTTCTAGAAGAAATGGAAATTGTGTTGAAGAAAATGGAAAAGTAGTTGGATCCAATCTAATACATACAGAAGAGATCTATTCTGGAAGTGCCACTATTTTGAAAGAATTGAGTGATCAATTTTAAAATAGCTTTTAAAAAATACTTGGAAAATTAAGAGCTTGGAAAAAAATCTTGGACATTATTACAAAATAAAGGTAACTAGGAAAATATCAAATAACTACAGAATAATATTCCTGCTTTCTCATATACATAAAATTTTATGAGAATAATCTTCCCATGCATAAAAGGCATCCTTGAGAGGATATTAGAAGAGAGTGCAAGAACTAATCCATGTTCAAACAACTGATTAATCGCACACTCCACACTTAGGAGAATGCAAAATCCCACTATGCTTATTTTTTAGTGACTATAAAAATTGTTTTGAAAGAGCAAAAAGATATTTTAAAAACCTCTCTGCTAATGAGATGTCTTCCACACACAAGACAAAAATCACACAAGATTACTTGAAAGATTTAGCAACAGAGATGACTTTTTCAACAAGCCTCTGATTATTAGCATGAGTAAGGTGTCAGAGAGCTGTCAGAAACAATGTTGGTTGGTAAGCACAGAGTCCACATAAATGAAGGATTACCTAAAGATGGTGAGATCTTTCTGACACTTTTATTTAAAAATAACAATATATTGCTTACATGAAGACCAAAACATTTCAGAGCTTGGTCTATGTAGTCATGGGGAATAAATGGATAAAAGGTATCTATTGTTCAGACTGTGATATGCGGTAAGATTGACGACCTACATAGCTGTCAATTAGCCCATATCTCTGGGAAGGAAACTGAAAAATGGATAATGAACAGAACCAAGAATGAATAGGAGTACAAAAGTGGCCTAGATTACATCTCCAAAACCGCACAGTTCTTTTATTAACCCCAGGCTCCTTTGAAGAAAGACCTGTCTTTTCAAAACCAGCATCCTTTCATTGACATTAGATGACTGTTCATTAAGCAATTCTATAGTCTCCAAAAAAAAGTGAAGTTGAATCTCACTCAAAGGGCAATGGAGAGGCACATGATGGTATTAAGTGGGTTGCAACACATTACAAATGAGAAATTACCCTGGAGAAGTGATATAAGGGATGTCATTAGAGAAAAGCATGAATAAAGAAAATGGTAGTCTAGTCATATAGGGAGAACAAGTGACAACTGATGGTCAGTGTCTCACCTTCCCCAATGACAGACATGAAAAGAGAAGAGGTCACAAAAAAGTGCTAGAACATTGAGTGGGCTACAAATTCACCTGCAGTGAATTCATGGGAGGACATGAGTGAGTTTCAGAGGATAGGTTAGGCATGTATGAATCTGTGTGGCTGGAGGGAATACCCAAATTGATGAGCTCTAGATACACTGGAACAGTAGAGTATTAGAGCAATATATTAGGCAGATGATCCTCCACTAAAGTGGTATTCCAATGTCTCAACATGGCATGGTTTTCAAAAACTATTCCAGTTGAGCCTAAGCTCTGGCACATCCTACCAGGCCGGAAAGGCATCTGAGTATGGGCCAAGGGATAAATTGTCTTTATCTGTAGATTAAACTGGTGAACATCAGAAAAGTTCATCACCAATTTGGCAGCAACCCAAAAATAATAGATAAATAGATAGATATAGTTGTAATAAGACTGCAATACATTAATGAATGGAGTATGCAAGTCACTGAATTACATACCCTTAAAATTAGTATACATTATTTTAGGTAATTCATGCCTCACACATATTCTAATACTCTGAAAAATAAAATGAAACACTTTGAGCTCTTGGGCTTAAAATGTGCTATTTGTATTAAATACACACACACACACACACACACACACACATACACACAAATGTATTAAGTACCAATATAATACACTCTCCTCAGAGATAATGGAAATACTAGGAAATAAGATTCAGACCCTTTCATTAAGGAGATTGTAGTCTAGTTGATAGAAATATGAAAAGTAAATAGATAAATGTAATACAAAAAATTGTAAATAAATCAATCAAACATCATTTAATGAATGCCTGTTGTGTTCCAGGTATTATGCTAGGATCATAGACACTCTCTGTATGTTAGCCAAATTAGAAAAGTAAGTATAAATAGATATATAAAATATTTTAAAGTCATAATTTACCAATATTCCATTAAAAGTATTATTAAATTTCTGTACATGGCATATTGTCCTATTACCTCTAATTAGTCATATCATAACCACCAATACTAAAATATTGATTACATCCAGGCATGATCTGAACTACGCTCCCTATTAGAAAAAATGGCATTAACTAAATGAAAAAAAAATCAGTAGAGAACTATTACCATGCAAATATATTTCTTTATTCTAAATACAGAGGATTATTGTTGTTCTTAATGTGAGTAATTAAATGTAAGAGATTTTGGTGCCTGTAAATTAGTCCAGGGAACTTGGCTTTCGGTATCTCCATCAGAATTTTAATCATGGCTTTTCCTGGAAACTTTAATTCATCTTTGTTGTCTCATCCTTGTATTCATTTTTCTTCTTATACTTTTCATTTAAGTAGTTCTGGCATAATTTCTAGGCAAAGAAAGTCAATTGGAATGTTTATTATTGATGTTACATTAACAGACTCCAAAGCTAGCAAAGTGAACCATAAATACTGTGGCATAAAATACAAATGACCCCAAAGTTTTTTGTTGTTATTGTTGTTTTTTAAGTAAAGCATAAATAACAACTTTAAAATTGTGTGAAACTAAAATAAAACATCATTCTAATAAATTAACAAACAAGACCTATTAGACTTATAAAAATGCAAAACACTATGTGCTTAAAATGAAGTTAATAAAACCAGCTGGGGAGATTTTCATTAACAAGCTGTGCAAATGACTAACATTGCTGTTAGTTGGAAGCTTACAAAAAAAAAAAAATCCATATGTATGTGTTGGAGGGAAGAAGCCAAAGGAAAGAATAGAGAATAAGTGAACAATTTGCCTTGACAATTACTATGCAAAGAATACTCAATGAAATCAAGAAAAATGCAATCTAATTTTTTTCTGCTAAATGATCTAGAGCAATTCAAGCCACCCCATTGCCTCTTTGCCCCAGCCCACAATAATAAATTTCCTGCCTGGGGATATTTAATTCTAAACTTAAACTTCCCAGCATTCTGTTCTTCTCTTCTTTTTTTCTGATTAATGGGACCCTCCAAATTAATAGGAAACCAGCTCCATAAATCCTTACAAGTAAGAAAATCTATGAATATTCTACTGTACCTATGGTACATGAAGAAATAGCTTGAATTTAAGACCACACTATGAGGTATTTAATTATTTAAAGAGATTAATAGCTATCAACTACTACTGCTGCTGCTAAATGCACATTTGGAATATTGGCTGTTTCCAACATTTCCTCTGAAGGTTGGCTATGCAACTCAAACATTCACAACTATGGAATGTCCAGAACTATGAAATTATGGAGGTTCCCTTTGTTTACAATTTCTAATAGAAATATCTATTTCTAATGATTATTCTAAAATGTTACATTTTGTCAGGAATCTCCTGATTTAACTTGCTCTGGATTGAAAATTCCTTAAAATGCATGGCTTTCATTATTTTAAATTGATTAGTTCCATAGCTTGTAAATAATACAAGTTTAAAATTATAGTTTTAAAAAACTAAGTTTATTTAAAATACGATTCATCTGTAAATTCATTCATTCAGGCATGTTCATTCAACAAATATTAAATGACCATAAGTACTATGTTAGGTACTATAAGGGAAACAAAGAAACAATCCCTGGTTCCAGGAGCATACAAGCTATTTTTGGACTTGTTTATTATAAGAATTTGTTTTGATTGACTATGAAAATTTGCTATAAAGTTTCGTTTTACCTTGTTTTTCCCTTGTTGTTCCTCCCCCAATGGGGAGGACAGGAAAAATGGAAAAAAAGAGAAAATAAATGTGTTAACTGATAAAAAAATTTTTTTAAAGAGTTTTTGTTATAAAATGGCCTTTTAGACATGGTCAAAACAAAGTGATCTTCAAAGGGTTATGGTCCTATTGTTTTGTTTTGTTTTGTTTTGTTTTGTTCTACCTTCAAAGAAATAAAAATCTATTTGCCTTATTACCATTCCTGTGTGTTATTTTCCTATAGTCCTCCACTAGGTTTTAACTCCAGTACCCCTTGTGATATGGAAGTAACTCTGAGTTCTTGAAGGCTATGTCAAAATAGTTCAAGTTCTAATAGGTGCTACCTATGTGAAAAGGCTTCAGATACAGACCCAGTGACACACTAGCCAGTCTAAATTTAAAGAAACTCAGCACCAGGAGGTTAGGAACCAAGTGATAAATATTTTAACCACAACAACTCACCAAGATCATGTTCTAAGATATGGAAAAGTTGTCATATGTTCCAGAAAAGGAAGTACCCTCCAATGAAAGCACAAATGCTTGAGCAGCTAAAATATTGAAGTATCCCTTTATTATATTCTATAACCTAGAAAGCACCTAAACTATTTCAATAGCCTCTATTTGTTCACTCATGGAGAGGAAGTATGTCATAATGGAAAAAGTATTAATGTCAAAGTCAGAAATACATATGTTCAAATTTTATTACTGTTGCATAATGGCTTTATGAACCCTATGCAAGTTACATAACCTCTCCAGTGTCCTCAAGCAACTTTAATGTCATGGGCCCTAATTAGAGCAACTAATGAATCCCACGAAGTGGTGTTATTATTCTAATCTTCATTACACACACACACCCCTATGTATATGTATATAAATGTTTGGTACGGACTTCCCCTGGAGAACTCTGTACCTTCCCAAGGGCCAATATCTCCATGCACTGGGATATTCTCAGCTTCTCCATTCAGAGGAGTTAAATGGTACTGAAAAAAGAGTTTGGGAGATCCAGATTGATTATAGATAATAATTTAAAGATCATAATTGGTTACTGACACTAGGGGCCAGTCTGGGGCAGTTGCCAGATGAAATAGTCTCAATAATGGATTGATCCCCACATAGAGACCCCAAGAAAGCCAAGTGATAATTATAGAAAACAAAGGGAGGAGGAGCTATAGAGTACACCACTACTTGATTGGTAGATATTTTTGGTTTTCTGCTGAGTAATGAACTCATTTTTGAACTTGAGCACTAAGCCAAAGTTGTTGGGTAAATGCCTAAACACAGAATTGTGTAATGGTCACAAACTGGTCACTGTGTTCATGTTATGGCTGTTACTAGACACATTATCATAACTCAGTGTCTGAATTATGATTTTAATAGGTTACCATGTCCAGGCTTCCATCTTACACAGAGTTTAAATTATGGCTTTCACTTCTTACTGTGTTTTATGACTTTTCCCTAATAGAGGTCCTACAATAGGTATATGCATGTGTACATACACACATATATGTAGTTGTTGTTATTCATTCGTTTTAGTGATGTCTCACTCTTTGTGATCCAATTTGGTGTTTTCTTGGCAAAGATACTGGAGTGGTTTGCCATGTCCTTCTCCAGCTCATTTTACAGATGAGGACACTGAGGTAAACAGGGGTAAGTGACTTAGCCAGGGTCACACAGCCAGTAAGTATTTGAGGCTAAATTTGAACTCAGGTCTTCTTGATTCCAGGCCAAGTACTCTATCTACTTCACTGTCTAGCTGCCCCATATGTATGTATGTATGTATATTTATGTATATGTATAATTAATTCTTACCCAAATAGCAGTATGCAGTGAAAATTGAATAATATTACCGCTTCACAAGATTCACTCCAATTGGGACCGAGCTATAAAGAATAGGTGTCAATCTGTATTGATGGAGAAATTTACTCACTAAGACTCCCTATATCCATTAAATCACAGTTTGGTCAAATATTATATTTGTTGACTACAAATATCCATTTTTCTTTAAAAAATGCCAAAGGACCACATACCTGTAATTTTTACTTCTCTTCAATTACGTTATTTCAGCTTAAGAAACATTTGTTAAAGCATAAACTCCATGTAATGATAAGTTGCCTTCATTGAAGAGGCCAAAATAAATGGATATGTCAAGATATGAAGAGCCCTTTGTTTAAAAAAATAACAATTATCTCAGTAATGGCAAGTAAACTGATATTAAACCAAGCAAAATATTTGAACATCAGAGTATTACATAAGAACATTTGAATTCTAGGGCTCTGAATGAAATAAAACCAATTCAGTTTTGTATTGGGATTTTTTTGGCTTTCCAAAATTAATGAAAATTCAATCTTCTATGTATATGACAAAGATGATACTTGTGACTTCTGAAACTTTTTATCTGCTTTTTGTTATATAGATTATGAATAATTGTGAAAATCTAACTCTTAGGTAAGAACATACACATAAAAACTTTAAGGTGAAGGCCTTCACAATACCAACATAGTTACTAGTAATAGTTCACATTAACAAAGTATGTTAAGATTTGAAAACCAATTTATATGCATTTTATTACTTGATCCTTACAATAAACCCATAAGGTCATCATTATTATTTTCCCCATTTTACAATTAAGGAAACTGTGGATCAGAGATGTTAAGTGTCTTATACAAAGTAGCCCAGCTAGAAAGGATCTGAGTATGGATTTGATAATACTGCCTTACTCAAAGTCTAGCTGCAAGGAAGGAAGAAAGGAAGGAAGGGAGAGGGAAGAGGGAGGAAGAAAAGAAGGAAGAAAAGGAAAGTGGAATTTGAGGTTCTTTGTTAAGAAGGAACAGAAGGACATGGCATAGGAGGTCTGAAAAGAGGAAAAAGTTGTAATTCTTCTTTTCCTTTTATACATCTCTGAATTCCCATTTATTCATTCACTTTGCTACAGCCAAGTTTTCTCCAGGACAATTCCTTAGTTTTCTTTACTGCATGAAACAGGAAACTTGAGAACAGACAATCACAAATTAGTGAAAGTCACGAAGCTCTGAGAAGCAGAGCCGTGTTTTCTACAGTGCTCCCTTGTCTCCAGAAATAAAAGTTACAGTACAGGTCCATACAACTAAAATCTACTGAGAAGGCTACTATCCTCTTGGTAAGAATAACATTGTAAGGAGTTCAATACCTCAATAACTATAATTTCGTTGGTATGGGTACTTCCTGTATAACCAGATCACATCTCATCTATGATTCAGTAAATTTGCGGAGGGTCACTGTGACTGAAAAATTCATTTCCTTACAACACCTGTAGATGAGCCTCTCAGAGCTAAGCCAAGTCTGTCATGACAGTCATAAAATTTGACACTGGGTGTCTACCCAACACATCTCCATACTGATAGAATCTACCTTATGCTCCACTATTATAACTTTGTGGAATTTAGGGTAATGTCTATACCACAATGAGGTACCAGAGTAGTGCTGCAGTGGAAGCTAGTAATTACCTTGGCCATATTTGGGGAACAGACTTAAATCTGGTACAAAGGCACAAAACAGGAGAGATGGGAAACTTCAATTATCCAGAGAGCTGAAGTTCTCTCCCTCTGCTAAAAGTAGAGAATGAAAACATTTCTTGGCTTGCCTTCATGATAATTTCATCTTTCAAAGGATGAAAGGATCAGTAAACTGAACCTCCTATTTTGAATCTATTTCTCATCAACATGTCAGTCAGTCAACAAGCATTTACCAAGCACCTGCTATGTTCTAGGTACTGTGCTGAGTGCCAAAGCCATAAATAAAGCCAAAAGAGAATCCCTGGTCTCAAGGAGCTCACAATTTGATGGAGTGGGCAAATGTGGGCTGACAGAATTGATAGGAAACTTGAAGGAAAACTAACCACTAGATTTTAGAATTCATAATACAGAAAGGCAATAAATCAATAAATATCTACTAATCACTTAATCACATTATTTACGAGACATTGTTTGAAGTGGGGGTGGGGGTGGGGGTGCAAAAACAGTAGTCCAACAGTCCTTGCTCTCAAAGAGTTTAGATTATAGATGCAGGGGTTCTAACCTCATATGTGTCATGGACTCTTTTTTTAATCTGGTTAAGTCTATAGATGCCTCTTCACAATAATATTTTAAATGCATAAAATAAAATACATAGGATTACAAAAGAACTATATTTTTTTAAGAGAAGGAAGCAGAGAGATGGAGACAAAAACAGAAAAATGGGGAGAGACAGAGGGAGAAACAAAAAGAGAGGGACAGAGAAAGATGTGGTCCCTTGCCAGGTCCTGCTGTTGATTCTATCTCCCAAAAGTCTTTGGAATCTATCCCCTCCTCTTTATTTCCACTGTTACCATTATAGTCCCAGGCCTCATTGCCTTTCATCTGGACTGCTGCAATAGCCTCCAAACTCTAGTTCTTGTTTCTAGGCTTCCTCCTTTTCTAATATACTACTGCCAGTTTCAATTTACTAAAGCACAGCTCTGTGGATTGTCACATCCCTGCTCAAAAGCCTCAAGGTTATCTTGCAAGGTCCTTGATAGTAAATAACTGAGATACCTTGGACTGCCCACTCCTCAAGACCTGATCCACGTAATTTAAAATTTAATTTAGATCTTAAATTACCTGTTCTGATTTTTTAAAACATTGTCGATTCTGATAAAAAAATTACATCTTTCGCTGTTTTTTTGGGGGGGGGCAAGGCAATGGGGTTAAGTGACTTGCCCAGGGTCCCAGAGTTAGTAAGTGTCAAGTATCTGAGGTCACATTTGAACTCATGTCCTTCTGATTCTAAGGCCAGAGCTCTATCCACTGCACCACCTAGCTGCCCCAAAACAATTGTGTCTTAATTCTTCCTTAGGTTCCCATCATGAAGGGACAACCTGGAACATAACTCCCTAATTCTATTTGCTGAGTTCAGTTTCTTTAAACCTTCTATATAGAAATAAAAACTGAAAACAAAGAAACCAAAGGTGGCCAAGTCCTTGGGTTTTGTATCCAGTTCAAATTATGTTTCAGTCAGGTACTTCTTTTAATTATTCTTAATAACTTACTCTTTTTTTGCTTCCAAGAATGGTCATTTAAATATTATAAATTGTATTCATTGTTACCAGAAAGACACTATTCAAATTCATCTTACAGGCTTTAAGTTACATTTAAATATCTTACTTTGGAAGCACTTCTGCAATTAATTATGTTCCTGATCACCATATTAATTTTCATGAAGTTTAAAAAATGAGACATCTTTTTCAACTAAGAGTTCATAAGACTCTATGTTCTCCATCACAAGTGTGCACATATACATTAGTTTGAGCTTAAAATCTCAAAGTCTATGAGAAGGAATGCATGGTTATTAGAATTCAGGCCATACAAATCTCAAAGCTATTTTCTACTAAAAATCTTTAGACAGGACTAGTAGCCCATCTGTCTCTAGCTTTAGAAGCCCTCACCATTTTTTTTCCAGATTCAGAGCAAGGTATTTGAGGTAATCATCTATGCAAATCATGGCCTGAGCCATGAACAGTATAACACAATCTATTCAAGCGACAAATAAAATGGCAAGTATTTAAATACAATACAAAAGCAATGCAAATAACAAGAGGGAAATAATTATGCAATGAAAGCTATTCTTGATCTCCACCTCCCCCCTCCACAGTCGCCTACTGTCTCACCCCCAGAACACACAAACGCTCAAATGAGCACAGCCTATTATAAACTCAATGGAATTATAATCTAGCCCCATCCTGCCCCCCATTATAATATTTCTAGCATATTAGGGGAAAGACAGTCTCCTCTAAAATCATGAAACAATGGTTAACACAAAATTATGCCCTCTGCTTCAGAGAGCTACTGAAGTTTCTCAGGGTAATCTGGAGAATATACTAAGCAAATGAATAAATAAACAAATAAATGAATGAATAGATAGATAGAGAAAGAAGGAAGGAAGGAAAAAGAAAGATAGAGAGAGAAAGAGAGAAAGAAAGAAAGAAAGAAAGAAAGAAAGAAAGAAAGAAAGAA
>NW_020954552.1:9550009-9732892 GCF_900497805.2 Vombatus ursinus | reverse complement strand
AAGGAAGGAAGGAAGGAAGGAAGGAAGGAAGGAAGGAAAGGAAGGAAGGAAGGAAAGGAAGGAAGGAAGGAAGGAAGGAAGGAAGGAAGGAAGGAAGGAAGGAAGGAAGGAAGGAAGGAAGGAATAAAGAAAGAGAGAGAGAGAGAAAGAAAGAAAGAAAACGATGTAAGGAAGGCTTATCAGAGTTCTGCTATCACTTCTAGGTTTAGGGTTGCCATAGGAATAACACTTCACAGGTTCGCTGCTCTGACTGCAGCTCACAACTTCTTTTCTTCCTAACATTTCTTCTTTCAGTCCCACTTTGGTTAAACCTCCCACCTTTTAACTGACTACCTGCAGAGTAAACTCCTGGCAATGTCACCATTCTGTGGACAGACATATAGACACGAGGGAAATGGACAATGGAGTCCTGTGGATTTTTCACTTTGGCTATGCCATTACACTTAATTTAAAAAAAAAAAAACACTACAAGGACAAAGCATGGCCTTCAAATCACTTAGGTCAAGAGCATATTTCATCCAAAGGAATAAAGAAGAAGGCATATAATTTTTGATTAAATTATGTTTTAAGGAATAAAACAAAGATATAAATGCAAACTGTTTATATTAATAAATTAGATACATATATGTTTATACAACTCAGTCATAAAAGTTAATAAACAAAAGGCTGCAGTCTAACCAGTGGCTATAGCTTTTATCATCAAAAAACTCAACTGCATTCATGGTGTTCAGCCCTCCTTGTGAGAATACCACAGCTTAGGAGTCACTTCTTGCAAAAGCCTGAAGATCAAAGATTTTACACGAATTCTATTCATAGAGCAATGCCAAACTACTTCAGGTAACCCTAATTTATCAGAGGAAAAAACCTTCAAGGATCATTTCAGTAGCTTATACCTAAAGGGGATAAATCTACCCACTCCATCCTCTCAGAAAGAAAAAAAAAAGCCAAATAAAAGAGATAAAAGTCTAATATATGCTTGCCAGCTAACAATATAGTATAATGTTAGCATTTGTTCCTCTAAATGCCCTTATCTTTATAGGCAGTAATTCATAGAATAAGCAGGGTCTGTCATTTTTTTTAATGACAAAATACAATCATGTTGAAGTCTTAAACAGTTCTCACCTATTTTACCAATATCAACTTACCTTATCTGCTGATATCTCATGTCAAAATCATTGGGACCCCCATTCATTTTTAAGTTTACAATCATCACTCAATTGATAATCCTAGGAGCCATGTTACAAAAGTTGTTTGTTCATTCCAGCTCCTCCATGAGAAATTTCCACTCATAAGTACAAAGGTGAGATTCAAAATTAATTCATAGCACTAGGAATCCAGCAAGACCTCATTCATAGTCCTGACACAACTTTTTTTTTTCAATTTTTATTCATTTTGAACTTACATATAAAAAGAGCAAAAAAAGAACATTTCCATGTACACAGCACTACATAAGAAGAGAATTCAATATAAAATCATGAATTTCCATCTCACACTGTTTACTTTTTTAAAAGAATACTATGTAATAAATACTACATATCATTTTCAAAGCTACCCTGCTTTTCTGTGCTTCCTTCTAAGTTTTCTTTGTTCTCTGCTGTGCACTTTTTATTTTTTTCTCCCTTCCTCCCCATCCCATGCTAGGGAAGGCTACTATTAGACAGAAATATGTGTATCATATGTAAAAGCATACTATCCATACTTTATTCATCACTTCTTTCTCTGGATGTGGATAGCATATTCCTTCATAGATCCTTTGTAGATGATTTGAGTATTTATAGTACTCAAAATTACTTTGTCATTCAAAGTTATTCTTAGAACAATATTGCTATTATTGTGTACAAAATTTTCTTGGTTTTACTCATTTTACTTCATTATTTCATGCAAGTCTTTTCATGTTTTTTTCTAAAATCAACCAGGTCATCATTTCTGATAGCATAGTAGTATTCCATCACAATCATATAGCACAACTTGTTCTCAGTTTCCAGTTCTTTGCCACCACAAAGAGAGCTGTTATAAATATTTTAGAACAAAGAAGTTTTTTTTTCCTTTTTCCTTAATCCTTAATCAACAGACATAATGGTGTTATTGCTAAGTCAAAGAGAATACACAATTTTATAACTCTTTGAGCATAATTCCAGATTGCTCTCCAAAATGGTTGAATCAGTTCACAGTTCCACGAAGAGTGAATTGATGTCCCAAATTTTTCCACATCCCCTTCAACATTTGTCACTTTTCCATTCTATCATTTTAGCCAATCTTATAGATAGAAGAAGATATCTCAAAGTTGTTTTAATTTGCATTTTTCTAATCAATAGTGATTTAGAGCATTTTATATGACTATATATAGTTTTGAATTCTTTGTCAAAAAACTACCTATTCATACCCTTTGACCATTTATCAATTGAAGAATGACTCATATTCTTATAAATTTGGCAAAGTTCTTTATATATTTGAGATATGACACTTTAATCTGAGAAATTGTCTATAAAATTTTTCTTAGCTACCTTAGTTGTATTGGTACAAAAACTTTTATTTAATGTAATCAAAATTATCCATTTTGTACCTCACAGTGTTCTATATCACTTATTTATTCATAACTTATTCTCCTATCCATAAGTCTGATAGGTAATATGTTCCATGTTGTCCTAATTTTCTTATGATATCTCCCTTTATATCAAGTATTCATTTTGTCCTTAGTCTGATAAATGGTGTAAGATATTGGTCCATGCCCAATTTCTCCCAGACTGCTTTCCGGCTTTCCCAATGACTTTTGCCAAATAATGAATTCTTGTTCCCAAAACTTAAATCTTTACATTTGTCAAACTCAAGGTTACTATAAGCATTTGCTGCTGTGTATTATATATCTCCTCTGTTCCAATGATCTACCTTTCTATTTCTTAGTCAGTACCAAATAGTTTTGATAATTACTGCCTTACTACCACCTTTCAAGTGGTGATCAATGGATTTTTTTCTCTATTTCTATTTTACCCTCTTGTTCTAGAACTTCAGGACAATTACCTTTAATGATTTCTTATAATATCATATGTAGACTCTTTTTTAAAAAATCATAACTTTCAGATGGTCTAACAATTCTCATTTTGTCTCTCCTCAATCTAGGTCAAGTACTCTAGATCAGTTGTTTTTCTAATGAAATGTTTCACATTCTCTTCTACTTTTTCATTCTTTTGATTTTGTTCTATTATTTCTTGGTGTCTTATAATGTCATTAGCTTCCCCTTGCCCAATTCTGGTTTTTAAGGAGTTATTTTCTTCCTTAAGTTTTTGGATGTCATTTTCTAATTGATTGACTTTCTTTTCACAATTTTCTTGATTTTCTTGGATTACTCTAATTTTTTTTTCCCTAATTTTTCCTCAACCTCACTTATTTGATCTTTAGGGACCTTTTTAACCTCTTCCAAGAACTCTTTTTGGACTTGTGACCATTTGACATTTTTCTCTGAAATAGAAGGGGCTTTTCTAACTTCACTATCTTCTTCTGAGTATGAACCCATGTCTTCTCTATGCCCATAGTAGCTATCCATAGTCAAGTTCTTTATCTTTTGTGTACTCATTATTATTTTTTTTTTCATTATTGTAGTCAGGTTCTAGTTCCAAAGTGAGGGAAAGGGAGAGATGACTCAGCCTTCAAGTTTCTCTTAGTGTTATTTTCTAAGCAGTGTCTGGGGGTCGACCTCCAGCATTCCTCTCCACTCCCAAGCCATGGCTAAGGCTCCGAGCCAGGGGGTCACCACAAATGCTCTTCCTCCCTGCAGTCCTTCCCGCAGCTGCAAACTTCAGCTCTCCCTTCTGCCCTGGAACTGAAACCAGAGACTCCACTCTCCTGGGAGTGTTCACAGCCACCAGGGTCCCCATCCTTCTGCTATGGCATTCACATGGCATCTGTTTGTTCCTCCTCTCCCCCAGCCAGAGCCTCTGACTGCATTTGGTCAGCATAACTGGGTCTGGCATCCTGTGACAATGGATGGTTCTTCAATCTTTCCCTACTCCGCTGTTAGACCCCCACACTGTCCTTAAGGTGAAAGTTTTTAAAGCCAAAGCTGCATGCAGCCTGACCCAGATGACTCCAGAGCTTTTTTGTTTGTTGATTCAATGGAGTCTTCCTAGTGGTGTTTGCACTTCACTTGGGCTAAGCTTCCACCCTTGGAAGTCTGATCTTTCCTAGGTCTTCCCAAGTTGTCTTAGGAGGACAACTCATATACCCTTACTTTTAATGATTTCTGCCACTCAGAGTTCACCCTGGGGCTATATTTTATCATTTGTGGGAGAATCTTGTATAGCCGGTATTTCCTGTTTTATTCTGCCACCTCCCCAGAATCCTCTCGTCTGCTACAACTTTCAAGCAATAGCTAAATCCAGATGAAATTTTATAATGATGCACCATTTGTGATGATGCTTCCATATCAACTCCCTGGTAAATTTATATAAAAATGCCTAATGTCATTCTATCCTAAGTGATACTGATTGAAAGGGACAAAGAAAAAGACAAATGTAAGACTGGTACATAAATAAAATGTAAATAACATAATATATTATTATTATGTGATAAATATAAATGAAAAATATAAAATAAATGTTTTAAAAAGAAGTGGGGGCAGCTAGGTGGCATAGTGGATAGAGCACTAGCCCTGGAGTCAGGAGGACCTGAGTTCAAATCTGGCCTCAGACATATAATACTCACTAGCTGTGTGACCCTGGGCAAGTCACTTAATCCTAATTGCCTCACCAAAAAAAAAGGAAGAAAGAAGTGAGCTCACAGACACAGTGCCCCTAACCCAGACTGACTTCTTAGGTGCCTTATTTCCTAGATGCTCATTTGCATATGACCAGCAAGAGAACTTTGGAGTTGATAACTAGAGAATGCTAAACCCCAGAAATGCTCTGTGGTTATTATACAAATGTATACTGTCATTACTATTACAAAAAATAAGGAAAATTCATTGTCATGAAGCTGTCGATTTGTGCAACAATCCTGGAAAAAGATTCAAAAGGAGGAGAAAAAAAGCTATTAAAGAATTCATAACCTTTGACCCTGCATTTATATGACAGGAGGTTACTGACAGAGAAAAAACTTTATTTGCAAAAAAAAAATAATAAGACATTTAAAATAGCACTATTTGTACTAGTTATGATTAAGGAGTGGCTGAACAAATTGTGGTATGTGAATAAAAAATACATGATTGTACAGTTAGAAATATATATAAAATTGTCAGTAAGAATTTATGAAACACCTACAATGGGCCAGGCACTGTGCTAAATGCTGAGAATGATAATAATATATAACATATAATAATAGCTAGCATTTATATAGTGCTTTAAGATTTGCAAAGCACTTTACATATATTATCTTATTTTATCCTCACAAAGTCCTTGAGAGGTAGATGCTATTATTATCTTCATTTTACAGCTGAGGAGAAATTGGGAAATATGAGGATTGGTGTGAAAATTGTGGTATATACATGTAATAGAATATTATTTTGTCATAAGAAAAGATGGACATGAAGAATTGAGAGCAACTAAGCTCTCAATTGTATGCACTTGTATATACTGGCTTGTATGCACTGATATAAAATGAAATAAGTAGAATTCAGAGAATCAAAAAATGTGATAAGTACAATATTATTAAGGAAAATAACTTTAAAAGACTTAAAAAGTCTGATTAATACATTGACCAAACATCATTTCAGAAGCATATTTCCTCTTAACAGAAAGCTAGTGGATTACATAAAATGAGATGTTTTCAGACATGGTCAACATATTACTTTGGTTTTGCTTGTTATTTGGCTATTATTATTATCATTATTATTACATTATTGTGTACATTGTAGACATAATATATTATAAGCTGTTGTTGAGTCGTTTCAGTCATGTCTGACTCCAGCTTATTTTACAGAAGAAGAAACTGAGGTAAACAGGATTAAGTTACTTACCCAGGGCCACACAATTAGTAAGTGTCAGAGAGCACATTTGAATTCAGGTCTTCCTGACTCTATATCTGTGGTTTAATCTACTGGACCACCACGTTGCTATATTATTATTATTATTATTTTAACAAAGAAGCCTTCTATTGGGGTAGGGTTAAGTTAGTGGAAAGAGGCAGAGGAAGGAATGAAGGAATGAAGGAAGGAAGGAAGGAGGGAAGGAATGAAGGAAGGAAGGAGGGAAGGAAAGAGGGAAGGAAGGAAGGAAGGAAGGAAGGAAGGAAGGAAGGAAGGAAGGAAGGAAGGAAGGAAGGAAGGAAGGAAAGAAGGAAGGAAGGAAAGGAGGGAGGGAGTGAGGGAGGAAAGGGTAAAATATAGAAAATGTTTAAATATATAGCCACTACCTATTTGTGAAATACAAATGACTAATTAACAGCCTTTTAAATTGTTTTATGTCCTAATGAGGTTTAACTACCAGCCTCTCAGGAGACTGTAGCCAAAGCTCTAAATCAGTTACATTATATGTTAATTGTTCTGTGAATCCCTGCTGTGATTCTCTTAAGCTTAACTTTCCTTTTTGTGAAAAGAAATAAACTACCTGTCCCACACTCCATTCATGTTTGTACCTTAAAAATGATTTTTAGCATTTTCTCCTTTTGGGGGTAAAGTTTAGAGTTGTGAATCCTAATTTTTACTATAATTAGCATCATTCCTGGGAGAGGTAATTGGTTAGTAAACCTATGAGAACAAGAATAGGGTTTCTAATCCATCTAATTAGAGTCCAGGCTTCCTTAGTATTGAGCCTAACACATTGCTTAACCACTAAGAACAAAAAATAGTACAAGACTACAAGCCTTGTATGTCCCAGCGGTTCTTTACCTCTGCTAGAGTGTGTATGGGGGGGAGGGGATGGGAAGAGGGAACTGGAGATGGGAACTACCTAGGATACTATTATCCAAATAACAAATAAGAAAGCCAACCTTAGGATGATGTCAGTGGGAATAGAAAAGGAGAGCACTGAGACAGGCTTTTCGAGATATTACTAATCAAAAAAGTTGATCAAGAAGACAGTAAACAATGATTTATATGCCTATTTTTTAACCTTTACAAAATCTTTGAAAAAATATATGTGCACAAATTTTAAGGGCATTCTTAATGAAAATGCAAAAAGGAAAAAGACAGACATTTGGAAAGAATGTCCTGTAGCATATCAAATTTTTACAGTCATACATGAACAAAAAGTGTAGAGCAGAGGTGTCCAGCACAAATAGGAATGAATCACTGTGAAAAACAGGTTAATTTTGAAAATCACAAATTAACATTATATGTACTATATATAATATATGTTATTATATATTATATATTATATGTATATTTTTACTTATTTTTGTTAAACATTTCGCAATTACATTTTAATATGATTCGGGTGGGTAGCCTTGAGTTTGATACTTCTGGTATAGCGAATACAAGATTCCACTCTGGTTATTTTTCACTGATTATAAGAAGTGTTTAGTTTAGTAAGATAAACAGAAAATGTTATTTGCATATATTAAAACATTATACAATTCCATGAAAGATGAAACAAGAGAGATAACTTTTTGAACCATCTGATTATTAATATGAAATAAGCCATAAAAATATGAAGATGTATACTTGAGTAGCTAGGTGGTATAGTAGATAGAATGCCAGACCTAGAGTCAGGAAGACTGGAACTCCTTGAGTTCTAATCTGGCCTTAGACAGTTACTGACTGTGGGACCCTGGACAAGTCACTTAACCCTGTTTGCCTCAATTTCCTCATCTGTAAAATGAGCTGGAGAAGGAAATGGCAAACCACTCCAGTATGTATCTTTGCCAAGAAAACCCCAAATTAGGTCACAAAGAGACTACCCATGACTAAAAAATGACTTGACAAAGCTGTTTGTCACTTGTCATCTTGTCATGGAGAATGTCCAGTGTCCAAATGGAAGATGAGTTCTCCATAGATAGTCAGACTCTCCTAAAGCTCCTGTTTGTGGACACAGTGCTGAATGCATCAAACCTCAGACGATTTTCCACACATCTCCCAATGTATGTTCCCAATGTACATGCCGTTGTCTTGCTCAAAAAAACTTCAGTGGTTCCCAGTTGCCTCTATAAGAAAATACTAAATTCTATTTGGCATTTAAATGCTGCACAAAATGGTTTCAGTGTATTTTTCCAAACTAATTTCATATTATTCTCCCTCATATAATCTATGTTCCAGTTATAGTGACCTGCTTGCTATTCCCTACATACATCACTCCATCCCTCACCTCTATACCTTTGCAAAGGCTGTCCCCTGTGTTTTGAATGCAATCCCTTCTTACCTTCACTTCTTAGATGTCTTAACTTGTTAAAAGATTCATTCTTTGTGTCTCTTTCTACTCAAGGTCTTTCCTGTTTCTTCCTGTATTAGGGTTCTTTGCAATGTGCATGTGTTATTTTCCTTTCATGGAAAATAAGTTTCTTCAGACCAAAGAATAATTTAGTTTGGTTTTATATTCCTCATTGTCCAGCACAGTGCTTTGCACATAATGAGGTCCTTAATAAATTCTCATTGAATGAATAAATTCATAATTTGAGAGTTACAAAAAAAAATAGAATTTACAAAGATTCAACAAATGATTGGAGATTAGACAGTGAAAGAGGTAAACATTTAGTGATAAAAAAAGGTTTTAAATGTGAATGACTTAATGACTGGCATTTCTACTGACAAAGATAGGAAAGTCAGAAAAATGAGTTAGTTCATGACATTACTTTAACATCTTAGTGCTATGATAGCAGAGGAAGCTACCAAGAACCAAATGAAAGAAAGTAGTCCAATGAATGAAAATATACTATTTTGTTCTCTTTGTTACACAGACATATATTAAACCTATTGAAAGGCTGAGATGTACTATATGGATAGATAAATAGATAGCTAGATAGATAAAAATGGAGACATATGTATACTCAGATTTGTAAATATATAATTATGCTATCACATAAAAATATACCATGTATATGATTATACACTTATACATATTCACATGTCATAGGCATGTGGATGTGTATATTTACATATTATTTTGTGCTTTATAAATGTATATATATATATACACAATGCTATGTATGATGAAGCTCAAAGTACTTAAATATGGATGTAGTCTAAAATGTAGATGGTTATTGTTTAGTGTAGTCTGAAGCAAGGAAGGCTTTTGTTTTTTGTGCTACATGGAGACAAGTTTCATGTATGGAAAAGTATCAAGCCTTAAGAATCAATTGACATATGTAAATATCGCCTTCTAACTGGCACATAGTCATCTGTTTACAATTCTGTTCTGTCAAAGACATCTAATACTCATTATTTCCAGAACAGCAGCTTTTAGGAACTACTATCATATGACTCACTGAGAAGACTAAACATTTTCTTTGATAAATACACAGTTATACATATTTCAATCTTAAAAAGACTCCTCTATGTTTGGGATTCTTTTCTTGCTCTTTTCTTATATTCTTTCTTTTTCCCCTTAAAGAAGACAGAGGACAGTGTATGTTTGTTTATGTATACCAATTGGTTGTTAAACATGTAACTTGTGGTACAATGAAAAGCACCCTGGCTCTGGAATCAGATAATCTGGGTTCAAATATTATCTCTGAAGCTTATGCTGTAACCTCTCTGGGCTCCAGTTTCCTCATTGGTAAAATGGGTTTGGGTGGACTAGATGGCCTGTGAGGCCCCTTCCATAGGATGATAGCTCCATAGAGGTATAACTCTATGATTCCTTGTTTCGCTCTCAATCTCTTTTAATTATTATATTTTCCTGAAATCAGGGAGATGATTCACAGAAAAAGAGACTGATAGAAATTTTTGATGATCCTATCAAATTCCTCAAACTTCTTCCACTTCATCCAGGGTCAAAAGGAGTAACTCAGTAAGATGAGATTTTATTTGTACTCCACGGAGACATCTTATTGGTTTCCAATCTTTCTTTCAATTACCTTTCCTTACTGGGCTTCTATGAAAGAGATAAGAGAGAGTATTCAGTGACCAAAACCAAATGGGGTAGTGTAGAGATTGCAACCAGCACTATCTTGAATGTGTGGCATCATTAGAGCAAGATGACTGAAAATCAATGCAGCGGGAGAGGTCTTGATCCTGCCACAGATCTTAGCACCAGGAGAGAAGATCCAAAATTGTCAAAACTTTCAACTATTGTGAATTCCATTGGATTAGTGAGCTGGAGGTTGGAGTGGGTGGATGTGGGAAGTAGTACTGATTTCCCCAATCATATCTTCTTTCCTTTGTTTCTAGTTCTTGATCCTAGATCAAAATACTCTACACTTATTCTCCTCTAAGAGCTGTATAGAGGTATATAGTTAGTAGACTCCCCCCACCTGTCCTGCTTTGATTATAAGATTATTGCTGTGAGACAAATATAGTACAGGAATAAACATGCAAATGTCACTATAGATGAATCCTTTGACCCTGTCAATTATCCATGGTTCAATGTCATAAACAAATTCATCTTTCTGACTTCTCTACTTTTGTTTATGGCAGAGCCATTCATTCAATCCCATCCATACTTTAGAGAAAATTTAGGAGATAGCTGGAGAGGGATCTATTTACTTACTATGTATAATTAATTGTATGATCACAAAATGCTCAGTCTTTGAATCTGGAATTGTGGGCCAAGATTAGAGACAAAAAAACCCAGATGCCACTGGAGAAGTAGGTTATGAGCTAGATAAATGCCACAGATTTTCACATGCTATTTCATCACATAAATACATTTTGAGCCTCATGAGCAAAAGTTAATCTAGAATCAGGTGTGGGCATCCTGCAACCTCAAGGTCACATGTGGCTTTCTAGCTCCTTGGATGCAGCCTTTCAACTGAGTCCAAGTTTTATAGAACAAATCCTTTTATTGAGGGAATTTGTTCAATGAAGTTTGGATTTAGTCAAAGGGCCATACTTGAGGACCTAGAGGGCCACATCTGGCCTTGAGGCTGCAGGTTCCCCACCCCTGATAGATGGTTCAAGGCTACTACTAATGCATAGGCTTGGCAGTGGGGGAGGGGAGAGGCTGGTGGGAAAAGGAGATATCTGGGCATTTGTAGGATGATTGGCCTATGGTTTCTAGGGAAAATATTGCCACCTTTTAAGAAGGCTATCCTGCCCATGGTACAAAAGAGAAAGAGAAATGGACCAGATCACTATGCTAGTGAGCAATCAAACCACTTGCTTATTGGTTAGTTAGTAAAGTGATAAATGAGCTTCCTGTAGGTTTAAAAGAAGGCTAGAGTATAGCCATACAACTCAAGAACCTTGGTTAATATGATACTCCATGCCTCTAATTGTAATTTTACCCATTTAAATAGTAATCACCCATCTGACCCTTTTGGAGCTGGGGGAGGATTAATAGTGTACTTCAATAGGAATATGGCTAAACTCAATTAATTTTCATGACTATCTTGTGGGAGAGATTTTCCCAGTTTTACAAAGATGAAGGTTTTCCTTCTACTCTCCTACTTTTCAATTGCAATGATGTTTTTGTAAAACTATCATAATGAAATGATTTATTTCTCAAATTATATTCACATGAAATGTTTGAGAAGATGAGTCTCATGTAGATTAAAAAAAGAGAGTAAGGCTTATTAGGTACATCTAATCCATTAAATTTAATAGTTTACTCATTACCAGCCTTTTACTTGTGGAAGACTTAACCAGATGTTCATTAGCTATTTTTGCCATTTACTCAAATCCCATGCTTTTCTCTAAATCATTCATTTGTCTCTGTCCCCACGATACCAATGATTCAGATGAAAAGTGACATCAAACATCACACAAGTGTTTTGTAAATATGAGATCTAAGGTTAGCGTGATCAGCTCCAGCCAATGTCTGGAACAGGTGAACAGGTTGAACACCTCCACGAATGAGTTCTATTAAGAAGACTGACCATTGCTTTGTTTTCAAAGAAACGATCTGCTTTAATCAAAGATTAGATCAAAATATGCTTCAATTTTATATAAGATCATTGTATATTAGTACTAGAAGGAACTTTAGAGGCCATCTCATCCAAGCTATATCTGAGCAAGAATCCCCTCTATATCAATGATATGTGGTCATCTAACCTCTGACTGAAGAATACCAATGAAAGGGAACACATTATGTCCCTAGGTAATTCATTGCACTTTGGGAAAATACTAACTGGAGCAAATGAGGTATTAATTTTCAAAAAAGGAAGCCTTCAAAAACATAGCCTTCAAACAATAGGCCAGTGACTTTGACTTTGATGTTTGGGAAAATTCTAGAATGGGTCACTAAAAAGATAGTTGGCAAGCACCTAGAAAGGGAATTGGTAGTTACAAAAAGACAATATGGCTTCATCATGAACAAATAATGTCATATGACTTCATCTCCTTTTTTTTTTTTTACAATTAATGTTAAACTAATTGATGAGGGGAATGTTGTGGATATTGTTTACCTAGATGTTAGCAGGAGTTTGGATAAAATGTATAACACCAGTACTTAGCACAGTGCCTGGGTGGTAGGTGCTTAATAAATGCTTTTTGGCTGACTATCCTTGTGGAGAAGATGGAGAGATATAGATTACACAGTAATACAGTCAGATGGATTCAAAAGTAGTTGGATGACCAGACTCAAGGAATAGTTTTAAATAGTTCACTGTCAATATAACAAGCTGGGAAATGTGTAGAGTGAGGTAAATGGGATGAGGAGGTTGCCTTGAGTCTATATCATAAGAGGACCACTTGAAGGAACAGGTCATATTTATCCTGGCAAAGAGAAGATACAGGAGGAAGATGATAGTTCATTTTCTAATGAAATATCTCATATTTTCTTCTATTTTTTCATTCTTTTGATTTTGTTTGATTCATTCTTGATGTCACATAGAATCATTAGCTTCCACTTGTCCAATTCTAATTTTTAAGGAATTACTTTTTTCAGTTAGTTTTTGTACCTCCTTTTCCATTTAGCCAATTTTACTTTTAAAGGAGTTGTTTGTTTGTTTTTTTCTTCAATGAATTCTTATACACTTTTTTTCCTTTTTTGGTGCTTCCTTTGCCACACTGTTGACTTTTTTTTATAATTCCTCTGCATTATTCTTATTTCTTTTCCCAATTTTTCTTCTACCTCTCTTATTAGTTTTTTAAATCCTTTTTGATCTCTCCCAGGAGTTCTTATTGGGCCTGAGACCAAGTCACATTTTTCTTTGAAGCTTCATATATAGGCATTTTGACATTTTGTCCTCTTCTGAGTTGTATTTTGATCTTCCCTGTCACCATAGTAACTTTCTATGGTCAGATTCTTTTTTTGTTTATTTGTTTTGTTTTTGCTCATTTTTCCTTCCTATTTTATGACTTTAAAAGTCACTCTCTGCTTCTGGAGTAGAGAGAACACTGTCCCAAGCTTCTTGTGTCTGAGGTTGTAGGATCCGGCTGCTGATCTGTTGTGCCAAACCTGTGAGGGCCTAGCAATTCACCTGCTGCTGCACTGGGGCTTCAAGGTCCTGGGCCCTCCCCTGCTGCTTATTCAGGGCTAAGGGAGCCTCAGTTGCTTACTTAGGCTGAGTCTCAGGGACTGCCACTGGCTTGCTGGGGCAGGGTCTGTTTCTGGCTTGTCTAGATACTTCCTGCACTGTACTGGGCTCCCATTTTACTCAAGTGAAACAGACCTTTCCTGACAACCTTCTAAGTAGCCTTAAGCTGAAAAATTGTTTCACCTCATCTTTTATTTGGTTCTGCCACTCCAGAATCCATTTTGAGGCATTATTTATTGTTGTTTGGGGGTGGAATTGGGAGAGTTCAGGCATTCCTGCCTTATTTCTCCATCTTTGCTCCCAGAAATCTCCTAGAAACTGTACTTTTAATGAGACCTTGCAAAAGGATTATGCTTTGTTAGTCTATGTACACTGATTTTTAGTTCAGAAAATATGGACACTATTTGTTACTGTACTTCTATATAATTCAACCTAATATTTTTAAGAATGCTTTCTCCCAACAAGTCATTATATGAGAAATTATTTTTGCAAAAAAGTCATGGATAGAAGAGAAAATGATATTTCTGTGAATAGGATGTGGCTTTGCTTTTTCATCTTCATTAGTTCTAAAGCAGGTTAGTAATGTATAAAAATTTGGCTAAATGGCAACACAGCAGCTGGGGAAGTAAAGTGACTCCCAATCATACCTTAATTTGAATGAACAATGACAAAATCTAATAAATTTTTACTTCATCATATCTAATAACTGAATATATGGGGGAAAATGAACAAAATAGATTTATCAGTCTGCTATCAATTTCCATAAAATGCTCAAATCCAATAAATACCTAATTTTTTTAAATGCATAGACAGCAGACATATCCAAAAGGGAATTTAGAGTAAGGCTGTTAGCATTTATCATTTCATTTATTTGAACTTTTCTCTGAAATTTATATCTAAAATCCTAACCTGGTTTGAAAAATAAATGTAATTTAAACAAACATTTTCTAAATAAGTTTAGTACTTTTGCCTGAAATCATCCACACAAATTAATATTTTAAAATAACTGAACTCTTCCAAAAGAGTTTTGGGGGTCACCCCCAAAAACTGATTAATGTAACAAATTAAGTGTATCATACCCCAAAATAATCAAACAGAGCAGAATAATGTTCAATAAATTCAAAAACACAAATGACTAGTGTCAGAACCCCCTATTTGAACAAAAAAAAAACCCTGAAAAACAGTCTGGCAGAAATGAGATTTAGACCAACAACTCATACCAAATAATACAAAAGCTCCAAATAGATTCTTGACTTAAATATAAAAGATCATGTCATAAATCAGATGCAAATGAAATGAGATACCTTTCACAACTCTGAGTAGGGTGAGATTTCTTAAGTAAACAAGAAATTGACCAGATAATAAAACTAAAATGGACAATTTTGATTACATAATATTAAAAAGATTTGCAGAAACAAAATTAATACAAATAAAATAATAGAAAAACAGTTAACTGAGGACAATAACAAATTCCTCTGATATAAAATCTACTATCCAGGGTGTATAGGGTATTGATACAAATAATAAATAATAAGAGCCATTAACTATAAATAATAAATAAATATAATAAATATAAATTAAAAATAATAAATAAATACAAAATCAAAATATACAAATGAAGTTTTTCAAAAGAACAAATGCACACTATTGACAATCACATAAAAATGTACAAATCACTAATTATAAGAGAAATTCAAATTAAAGAAAATCTGAGGTTATATTTCTAGCAAACAGATTGGTAAAAATGCCAACAATGACAATGACAATTGTTATAGGTCAGTGGGAAAGTGAGGTACACTAATGTACTTTTTTTTTTGGCTAGTCAATGGGGTTAAGTGACTTGCCCAGGGTCACAGCTAGTCACTAATATGCATTTGATGGAGATTTTTAAATTCATCCAACCATGCTGGAAAGCAATTTGGAACTATCCCCCACTATCATTAAAGTGTGTATGCCATTTGATGAACCAATACTGCTATCAGTAAGCAATTATTGAGCATTTGCTCTATACCAGGCTCTATGAGAAACGCTGGAAATACAAAAATAAAAATAAAAACCAGTCCCTGCCTTCAAAGAAGTTAGATTTTAATGGTAAAAAATACATCAATCAGTACATTCAAGATAAATAAAGAGTAGATGGAAAGTAATCTTAAAGGGGAAGGCTCTGGCAACTGGGGAAGGTGACAAAGATCTCCTGAGGAGGGGGCATTTGAGTTAAACCTTAAAGGAAGACAGAGATTCCAAGACTTTGAGGGTAAGGGGAAAAGCATTTCAGGCCAGAGGGAGGGGGACAGCTGATTCAGAGGCATGGAAACAGTAGAAAAAAATGGAGTAGAGGACCAAGGAGGCCATTGGACTGCGATCATAGAGCACATAGAGGGGAACAGAATCTTTAAAAAAAAAAACAAAACTGGAAAGGAAGTTAGGTTCCAGGTTGAAAAGAACTTCAAATGGCCAACAAAAGTCTTTATTTGATCCTGAAAACAATAGGAAGCCATAAGAGTTTTTTAAGTTGGGGAGAGAGGGTTAATAATGGTCAGACCCTTGCTTTAAAAATATCATCATGAAAGCTCTGTGGAAAATGAATTGGAATGGATAGACACCTAAGCAAAGGAGAACAATGTAAAACAATTCCAATAGCCTAGGTAAAAAGTGATGAGAGACAAACTAGGGTAATTGTGTTCATGGAGAGAAGGGGATATATGTAAAAGGTGTCTCAGAGAAATAAATTACAGTATTTTGCAACTGATTGGATAGTGAGCAAGGGAGAGAATGACATCAATATTTCAAACATTGGTGAGTGTAAGGACAATGGTGTCCTTGATATATTAGGGAAATTAAAAAGAGGGAACATGTTTTGGACATGTTGAACTTGAAATGCTTATAAGACATCCATTTTAAAATATCTACTAGGTTAATGTGAGAACAGAGTTCAAGAGAGAGACTACAGCTAGATGAATAGACCTGGGACTCAATCTGTGCAAAGATAATTGAACCTACGAAAGATAATGAGATCACCAAGTAAGAGAGAAAAAAGAAGAGGGCCCAGGAGAAAGCCTTGGGATACAACAGTTAGTACTTATGTCATGGAATAAGAGAATGAAAAGAAATTCAGACAAGGTGGAGGAGAACCAAGACATAATAGTCAGAAACCCAGAGAAATAAGAGTATGCCAAAGGATAAGTTTACCAATGCTGGTGATACTGATACTGATACAAAACTGATGCTACAGAAAGATTGTGAAGAACGAAGATTATTTTTTAAAAAAAAGAAGCCATTAGATTTATCATGAAGAGATCATTGGTAACTTTGGAGAGAGCAATATCAGCTTAATTATGTGACTGGAAGAGATATTGCAGAGGGTTAACAGAGAATGAAAGGAAAGGAAGTGGAAGTGCTAATTGTAGATAGCTTTTGCGAAGTGTTTAGCTAAAAAGGAGAAGAGAATTATAGGATAATAACTGACAGGTATGGTAGTATTTAGCAAAGATTTTCTAAGGATGAGGAAGATGTGGGTGTGTTTATAATCATTAGGAAAAGTACCAGTAGATAGAGAGATATTAAAGATTGGAGAATGGCAATGATGGTAGAAGGAATCTGTTGGAAAATATAGGAGATTGGGATCAAGGATAAATGTAGGGGGTTGTCATTGGCATGCAATAGGGCAACCTCATTATTAGAGAGTAGAGTAAAGTATAAGAGAGTAAATGATGATGTCAGAGGGATAGAAAATTAGGAGGAAAGAAGAGGGAACTTTCAGCAAATGGCCTCAAATTTAAAGGGAAAGGCTAAGTCAGGATCTTCATTGGAGAGGATCGGGATAGGGAGTGGTTTGGGAGACTTAAAGAATGAATGTGAATGAATGAACAAAAATATGAATGAAAAGGCATTTATTAAGTACTTAATTGTTTGGAATAGCTGCTATGGTGGATGAGATAAGGAATTAATTAGAAGAAGTAGAACTTGCATTGTTGTAACAAGAACCCAGTTGAAATTAGCAAGCATAAACTGAAATAGACCAAGCAAGCACCATGTTGTGATTTCTTTCAAATCTGTTTAGTACTACATTAGGCAAAGGAAGTCAATAGGAGAATAACACAGGGTCAGGATTCAGCAAGGCATGATTAGCAGCAATAGGACAAAGAAACAAGGGATTCAAAAGTAAAGAATAATGTGGAGTTGAGCTGGTTCACCAAGAGGTCAACATAGGGAAGGGAGAAAGCAAGGACAATAAGTAGGAGTTGTAGGAATAAGACTGCTCCAAAGAAGAAAGGAGAAGAAGGCAAGATAAGAGAGTATAATCAGATCACAGAAATTCAGAGTTCTGAAACACAGATGTTGAACACTTATAGGTGAAGGCAAGATTAAGAGCATGACTATCATTGTAGCAGAAATGAAATGGAGGAGTAGGTCATAGGAGATGAGTAAATTGAGAACTAGAAAGTAAAGGTATTTGAAGGAACATGAACACAACACATATATTGAAATTCCCTGGTACATACCTCTGTACAAAGTATATACCCAAAGAAGTCAAAGATAGAAAGAAATAGCCATATGTGCAGTAATATTTATAGTAACACTTAAGTATGACTGTACAAACCATAGTGTATGAATCTAATAGAATATAATTGGATTGTAAAAAAGTTATGAAAGTGGCAGATTCAGAGAAAACTGGGATAATTTGTATTGTATGAATTGTATAGTAGAGCCAGGAGAATCAGAGCAAGTGATACAGTATCACAGTGATGCAAAGGAAAACAACTCTGAAAGATTTAAGAACTCTGATTAATGCAATGATTAATCACAAAGACTTGAGAAGACTGATAATGAACCATGTATCTGGCTCTGAGCAGAGAGATGATGGAATAAAAGTCAAGAATGAGATACACATTTTCAGACACAAGCAATGAATGAATTTATTTTTCTTGAATTATGCATTTTTTGTAGTTGAGGCCTTTTATTCTTAGTGGGAGAGTTGTTGGAAGGAATTTGAGGGTAATGATAGTGATTTAAAAGAGAAAAAGAAAGAAAAAATTCATCAGTGATACATTTAAAAACACAGAAAAGAGCAGAAGTCTGTGCAGGAGAAGACAGATGAATAAGGCTATGTTGGCACTATTATGTTAAATATAATATATATATTTTTAAAACAGGTTGTACTTAATAAGGATTCACAGTTTTAAAGGAGGGGAAAAGAGGGAGAGAAGGAAGAATAGGGGGAGAAAGAGATAGAGGGAGGGAGGTTGGAAGGAAAGAAAGAAGGAAAGAAGAAAGAAAGAAGAAAAAGCATTTATGAAGCATTTGCTTTGTATGATGCACTATATTAAGCACTAGGGATAAAAATATAATCAAGCAAGACAGTCTCTACCTTCAAGCTTGCATTTGAATAGAGAAGATCATGTACTGGAGTGGTAGCTGGTGAGGAATGTTTTGAACAAGAAAGTCAGAGAGAATAGTGATTAGAGTCAGAGGGAAATTGTTTGATACAGCTTTCCTAGGAGTGGTAATATTGATCTGATTACTTTTCTAGGATGGAAACCCTTGAGCTCTGTAAGGAGGTGAGAGATGGAGTGCACAGTACGGCATGGAGATATATGGGAAATGGCATGATGGTTCTCGATCTGGTCAACATAAATTGATAAATGTACGTGATAGAATCCCAGGGTTGCAGGGGTGAGAGCATGAATTCTAGATCAGAGGGAGAGGTTGAAAATAGATAACCTGGAATGGAGATATTCTTTGTATATGGAAATGTTCATGTTTGTTAAATTCATAATAAAAAAGAAATTTATTAAAACTGTGCATATGTGTGTATATATGTGTATATATATGTCTATATACATAGACATATACGGGAAAGTTTAAACATTGAAGGAAAAAGCAACAAAAATTTCAAATTGTCATGTTTTTAATACTACTTAATCTTTTAAAGACAGAATAATCAGAAGAGGTGTGATGTAGTGGACAGAAAATGAAATCACAAGTCTGGTTAAAAAAATCCATTAGAGACATATTATGCATATAGAATATAGGCATTCTCAAGATGGTGGAGTAAAAGCAGTGACTTGCCTGAGGTCTCCCCCAAACCCCTCCAAATACCTATAAAAATGGCTCTAAACAAATTCTAAAGCAGCAGAACCCACAAAAGACAGAGTGAGACAAACTTCCAGCCAAAGACAGCCTGGAAGTTTGATCAGAAAGGTATATTGCACCTGGTGGGGAGAGGAACGCAGTATGGCATGGGTGCGCAGGCCATAGCAACCCTGGAGCAGGCGTCAGAGGACTGAATCAAGGGCAACTGTGGAAGTTTCCAGACTTCTCAACCCACGAATGCCAAAGACAACTTAGAAGGTTAGTGGGAAAAGTCTGTTTCTGTGGTGGTGAGAGAGGAGCACGGGGTCCCAGCCCCATTCCTTGGGGAGGTGGCTGCTTCCTGAGCTTTGGTCTCACAAACTGAGGAGGAATCGAGTTACTGATCAGAGGGGGATTGCAGGGATCTCTCTGCTGGTGCAGGATTCTCTTGCTTTGCCTGTGCTTGGATCTGGGTCATGGTTCTGGGTGGCGGTCCTGGGGCAAGGAGGAGCGCTGGGGTGGTGGAGCTTGTAGTGGCTGTGGAGAGGAAACCCTCCTCACAGTTCCAAGACAGAAAAGAGTGCTCATAGACAAAAGCACAGGCCAGGAAAGGAGTAAACACCTCGCCCTTGATCGTAGCACCTTGGAAGAACTGAAAATTTACAGGTCCTTAGAAGTATCTCTGAAAACAGCTGCACAAAACCCCTGAAGCTTGAGACAGTACATTCTCCATACTGGAAACACACTCCTATCTTAACAAAGTGTCTGTAACTCAAGTAATTGGCTGAGATCATGAGCAAGCAGTGCAAAAAGAGTCAGACTATGTTATCTCACTTTGATGACAAAGAAGATCAAAACACACAACCAGAAGAAGACAATGAAGCCAAAGCTCCTACAGCCAAAGCCTCCAAGAAAAATATGAATTGATCCCAGGCCATGGAAGAGCTCAAAAAGGATTTTTAGAAGCAAGTAAGAGAAGTAGAGGAAAAACTGAGAGTGGTGCTAAAAGAGACTCAAAAAATACTGAAGAAAATAACACCTCAAAAATAGCCTAACCCAAATGGCAAAAGAGGTCCAAAAAGCCAATGAGGAGAAGAATGCCCTAAAAAGCAAAGTTGGCCAGATGGAAAAAGAAGTCCAAAAGCTTACTGAAGAAAATACTTCCTTAAAAATTAGAATGGATAAACTGGAAACTAGGGACAATTTGAGAAATCAAGGCACTGTAACACTAATCCAAAGGAATGAAAAAATAGGAGAGAATGTGAAATATCTCATTGGAAAAACAACTGACCTGGAAAATAGATCCAGGAGAGAGAACTTAAAAATTATTGGACTATCTGAAAACCATGATCAGAAAAAGAACCTAGACATCATCTTTCAAGAAATTATCAAGGAAAACTGCCCTGATATTTTAGAACCAGAGAGCAAAATAGAAGTTGAAAGAATCCACCAATCACCTCCTGAAAGAGATCCCCAAAGGAAAACTCCTAGGAGTGTTGTAGCCAAATTCCAGAATTCCCAGGTCAAGGAGAAGATATTGCAAGCAGCCAGAAGGAAACAATTCAAGTACTGTGGAAACACAATCAGGATAACACAAGATTTAGCAGCTTCTACATTAAGGGTCTGGAGGGCATGGAATATGATATCCTGGAGGGCAAAGGAGTTAGGACTACAACCTAGAATCACCTACCCAGCAAAACTGAGTATAATCCTTCAGGGTAAAAAATGGTCATTCAGTGAAATAGGGGACTTTCAAGCATTCCTGTGGAAAAGAACAGAGCTGAATAGAAAATTTGACCTTCAAATACAAGACTCAAGTGAAACATGGAAGAGATAAACAGGAAAGAGAAATCATAAGAGACTTATTAAGGTTGAACTGTTCACATTCCTGTAGGGAAAGAAGATATTTGTAACTCATGAGTCCTTTGTCAGTATTAGGATACTGGGAGGGAAAAAAATTACGTGTATGTATAGATAGATAGATAGATAGAGGGCACAGAGTGAGTTGAAGATGAAGGGGTGATGTCTGGAAAATAACATTAAGGGGTGAGAGAGGATTATACTGAAACAGACAAGAAAAGGCTTTTACAGTGGAGGGGAAATGGGGGAAGGTGAGAGGGAATGAGTGAATCTTATTCTCATAAGATTTGACTTAAGGAGGGAATAACATACACAATGGGGTATGGAAATCTATCTTACCCTACAGGAAAATAAGAGGGGAAGGGGACAAGAGAGCAGGGGGTTGATAGAGAGGAGGGCAGGTTGGGGGAGGGGATAATCAAAAGCAAACACTTCTGAGGAGGGGAAGGGTCAAAAGAGAGAATAGAATAAATGGGGGGTAGAATAGGATGAAGGGAAATGTACTTAGTTTTTCACAACAAGAATACAATGGAAGTGTTTTGCATGACTACTCATCTATAACCTGTATGGAGATGCTTGCCTTTTCAATGAGGGTGGGTGGGGAGGGAGGAACGGAGAAAATTTGTAACCCAAAGTTTTAAAAACACATGTTAAAAACAAAAAAAAATTAAAAATTAAAAAAATGCAGAGCATCCAAAATATATATATATAGGCATTCTTCCATGGTATTAAAATAAATGTTCCCCCACTTTGTGATTTACACAGTAATTGTGGATTACAAAACCAACATGTTTCAGAGTGGGGATTTGAGCCCAAGTCTTCCTTACTCCAAGATCAGCACTATCTCTTGATTTTGTATCATTGTCATCACAGAGTTAAAACAGCAACATAAGTTTACTTTTGCCTTTTGTTTTTTTTTTCTTTTTTCCAATGTAAGTATGATATATTCTTATACTATAATAGTTTTAGTTTGTTAACAGATTTATATGTGTACTCTAGCAGTAAAAAAATAATCTATTGTGTGGGGTCGACAAAAATCTATTATTTACAGTAATCTCAAGCATTAAAGAACAGACATTTCAAAGGCACCTAAGGAAAAAAATTGAATGTGATGTTTCCAGTGCATAACAGAGTGCTGAATGAGTTGCAGGGTTGTGGTGCAAAACTTTTATTTGAAAAACAACAAAAGACATTTAGATCAAACTACATTATCATAATCAAATATATCATTACAACATTGAATGGTTGCCTAATACATCATGTAAGGCAATGTTAACATTGATGAAATGCACTATGAAAAACAGAGTGGCAGGTGTGACAAAAAGCACTGCATATGTACCTTCAACTATACTAGTCTCGTTGGAAAACAAAGGCAAAATATAACACTTGGGATAGGAAATAAAAAGAATAAATGCAAGTGTTATTACCTTGTCACTTCCTATATATCTATACTTACTTCATATCCATCCTTCTAAGTATTTCAGGTCTTAATTTGAATAAAGATATGGAACTTGTTGAAAAAGGCAATATGGTATTTTGTCTTAGTCTAAGACAACAATTCCATATAGAGTGATCTTAGATCTAAAAGCAACCCCAAGGTATCATCTTGTTCAGTCACCTGCCTTCAGGCAAGGAAGGTTATAACTGATTTAAAGGTTTCTGGACCTAAGAGACTGGGTCACTGCTCTCTCTCCCTCTCCACTAACAAGCCCCCCCCTGCTCTGGACCCACGTCAGAGATGACTGGGCCTCCGTTCTGGGGGAAGTAAGCCTTTAATGAAAGGTGTCAGTTTTTTTTTTCCCCTCATACTCTTTGATTCCTTACAATTCACCCTGGAATCCTAGGGGAAACCACTTTAAGTTTATGTTTGGCTTATATCTAAGGCCTACTCAAAAGGGGGGAGTTGAAATCTGCCTCAGCTATCTTTGCTTCCTAAGTCCATTCATTTGACAATTATTTATTGAGCTCCTACTATGTGCAAGACATTTTTCTAGGTGTTGTAGTAGATGAAAAAAATAAATAAACGGTATGATACTTGTTCTCTTGGATGGCAAATAATATATACATCTTAAAACTGTAATAGAAAGCAATATATGATAGAGACCACCATTAAATTTGTTGCCCCAGTATTGAACAAGCAGTAGCCTCCTATGTGGCTTCTGTCATCTACTATGAGATAATTACTACCATCGCTACATTAAAGCACCATTATTGGATCTGTGAATTGCTCCAACCAATCTGGAAAGCAATTTGGAATTCTGTTACTAAATGTTACACACTGACCCAGTAGCACCTCTACTAGGCGTATATCTCCCAAAAAAAGATAAAAGAAAGAGGGAAAGAACCTATAGGCACAAAAATATTTGTATAGCTCTTTTTGTGGCAGCAAAGAATTGGAAATTAAAGGGATGCCCATCAGTTCTAGAATGCCTGAAAAAATGATGCCATATAAATGTATTAGAATACTATTATGCCAGAAGAAATGATGAGATATTTTCAGAGAAACCAAGATGACAGACATGAGTTGATGCAGAATTAAATGAGAAGAACCAGAAAATCTATGCAATAACAACAACATTGTAAGGATAAGCAATTTTGAAATATTTTAAAACTGTGACCGATGAATGTAATGACCTATAATAATTCCAGAAGACCAATGATAAAGAGTGCTACACACCTCCTGATAGAGATGTGATTAACTTGAAATATAGAATAAGACATATATTTGGATATAGTCAGTTTTGTAATTTGTTGTGATTGACTATACATATTTATCATAAGGATTTTGTATCTTTATTTTTCCATTAGGAAAGGAAGAAAAAAAATGCTTGTTAATTGAAAATATAAAGACTATTTTAAAAATACAGTTGATCATTATTTATAGATTCCATATTTGCGAATTGGTCCACTTGTTAAAATGTTTTTGTAGCCCAAAATCAATGCTAATTATGCTGTCATCATCACACTCACACACATGTAGAATGGTGAAAATTTTGAGTCACGTGATATGCAGGTTCCCAAATGAGGTTTCTTTATGTTTTCACATCATAAATAATTGTCCCTTTCACAGTCTACTTAGTGCCCTACTTTTCACATTTTTGTGCTTTGGGTTGGTGATTTCATTATTTAAAAAGGCCCCCAAGTAGAATGCTGAAGTGCTTTCTCGTGTTTCTAAGCACAAGAAGGCTGTGATGTGCCTTATAGAGAAAATGCCTGTGTTACATAAACTTCTTTCAGGAATGAGTTATGGTGCTGTTGGTCATGAGTTCAATGTTAATGAATCAACAGTATAGCACATCTAGAAAAAAAAGAAGAGGAAATGGGCTGTCTGCATAGTAATGCTTCTCCAGAAAGTACTAAAGTGACCAGAAGTTCATAGGAAACTAACCCTGCATTTCCCATAAGATTAGTGGTCCAGTGTTTGATAATTAAAAGTTTACAACAACTTTATAGAATGTAACTACTGTGAATGACAAGAATCTACTGTACTATCATCACTTCTGGAAAGGGCTTAAGAATTGACCTCTTTATGACTTCATTCACAATCCCCACAACTCCCCAGACAAAAAACATCCTTCTCTGGTCCCTGTCTCAATATATGTCTTGTCTCTTCTATTAGAATGTAAGCTCCTAGAGAACAAGAGCTGTGTTACTTTAGTCTTTGTACCTATTGCTGAAAGCAACTAATAAATAGCATTTTTTTTCTTTCATTCACTCATTCATATGGGAGAGCAGACAAGGATGAGATCATTTCTATCTTGTATAAACAAGGAAAACTTCCCAGAGGGGAATGCATTTGAAGGATTTGTGAAGGATTTGTGAAGGACACAAATAGATTAGAAAGTATTATAAAAGAGAGAAGAGGATCAATAAAAATATTTTAAATTATATTTTATTTTTCCAAATTACAAGTAAAAACAATTTTAACGTATTTTTTTAAATTTTAAGTTCCAGATCTTTTCCCTTGCCTGCCTGCTTTCTGAGATGGTAAGCAATTTGATATAGGTTACACATGTGCAATCATGCAAAACATAATTCCACATTAGTCATGTTGTGAAAAAGATACAGATCAAAAAATATGAAAAAAAATAAAGTGAAATATAGTATGCTTCAATCTGGATGTGGACAGCATTTTTCATCATGAGTCCTTTGGAATTGCCTTGGTTCATTGTATTAGTGAGAATAGCTAAGTCATTCACAGTTGAACATCATAAAATATTGCTGTTACTGTATGCAATGTTCTCCTGGTTCTGCTCACTTTACTTTGCATCAGTTTATGTAAGTCTTTAAATTTTTTTTGATATCATCCTTTTCATAAATACTTATACCACAACAATATTCCATTACAATCATATACCATAACTTGTTCAGACATTCCCCTATAGATGGGCATCCCCTCAATTTCCATTTCTTTGCCATCACAAAAAGAGCTGCTGTAAATAGTTTTGTATAAATAAGTCCTTTCCCTCCCCCTTTTTCTTTCATTTCTTTGGGATACTGACCTAATAATGGTATCACTATTGCCTACTGACCCACTAATAGTGGGTCAAGGAGGATGTACAATTTTATAGACCTTAAGGTATGGTTTCAAATTGCTCTCCGACAATGGTTGGATCCATTCACAACTTCACCAACAGTACATTAGTGTCCCAATTTTCCCACATCCCCTCCAACATTTATCATTTTCCTCTTCTGACATGTTAGTCTATACAGAAGGTCCTTCCTTACATCTGACATCCTAAAAACCCAGAATAGCATTTGATCACCTAATGTGCACCTTAGTTAGGAGCAGTCAGGAATGCCCTAGCAGAATATGGCAATAAGCATCTTCTAAAACCTCTTGGAAACGAAAAGGAGAAGCCTGCTCCAGTACAACCTGCAGATTGTGTTTATTTAAAGTCGTGAAAACCCCAAAGGGAGAATAATTAGATGTCAATTGAAAAGGACCCTACTGAGCCATACTCACCACCCCAATGGAAGTAAAACTTAAAGGCTTCCCCAGCTGGACTCATAATTCCAGAATTAAACCAGTGTCACTCCTTGCTTCTCCCTCAAAGACTCTGGAATATACCTGTGAACTCATGGAGGAACTCAAGCTACTGTTTAGAAGAGCCCTGGCCCCCTCCAGAGGACAAGTGGTTAAAAAGAACTGAAATTCTACCTGGTACCTCAGAGTTATTTAACTTTGAACAATAGTAATTTAAAGCATTTTTTCATATGACCATAGACAGCTGTGATTTTTTTGTCTGAAAACTGACTATTCATATCCTTTAACCATTTATCAATTGGGGAATTACTTGTATTCCTATAAATTTTACTCAGTTCTCTATACATTAGAGAAATGAAGCCTTTATCAAGATACATTTACTGTAAAAATTGTTTCCCAGCTTTGTGCTTTTCTTCTAATCTTAGTTGTATTACTTTTATTTGTGTAAAACCTTTTTTATTTGATATAATCAAATTATCCATTTTATATTTCAAAATTCTTCCCTTTTCCATAGATCTGACAGGTAAAGTATTCCATGTTCCTCTAATTTGTTTTTGGTATCACCCTTCATATCTAAATCATGTACCTATTTTGACCTTATTTTGGTTCGTGGCAGGTTTGCACAATCTGTAGCCTGCAAGCCAGAAGCGGCTTGTGGGCATGCCAAGCGATTTTGGGTGGGCCTCAAAAATGTAGAGGAAAACATCCGCAATATTTTTCACAGGCCCTCAGAAATCCTTTGGTGTACTGCAAGAGGCTTGAGGGCCATAAGGTTGTGCAGGCCTGGTTTATGGTGTAAGATGTTACTCTAAACCTAGTTTCTGCCATACTGACAGTTTTCCTAGCAGTTTTTGTCAAATAATGAGTTCTTGTCCCCAAAGCTGGACTTTTTTGGGTTTATCAAACACTAAATTACTATGGTCATTTACTTCTGTGTCTTATGTACTCAATCTATTTCACTGATCCATCACTCTATTTCTTAAACAGTAGTACTACATAGTCTTAATGATTACCACTTTGTAATACAGTTTCAGATCTCATATGGTTAGGCCACTTTCCTTCATAATTTTTTTTCAGTGATTCCCTTAATATTCTTGACCTTTAAGTTGTTCCAGGTTAATTTTGTTATTCTTTTTTTTCTAGCTCTACAAAATAATTTTTCATAGTTTGATTGGTATGACACTGAAAAAGTAAATTCATTTAAATAAAATCGTCATTTTTCATTATATTGACTCAGCCTACCCATAAGCAATTGATATTTTTCCAATTACTTAGATCTGAATCTATTTGTGTGAAAAGTGTTTTGTGCTTATGTTCATATAGTTTCTGGGTTTGCCTTGGCATATAGACTCTCAAGTATTTATATTGTCTATAATTATTTGAGGGGGTGGGCTAGGCAATGGGGTTAAGTGACTTGCCCAAGGTCATACAGCTAGTAAGTGTTATGTGTCTGAGGCTGGATTTGAACACAGGTCTTCCTGAATCCAGGGCCAGTGCTCTATCCCCTACGCCACCTAGCTGCCCCTGTCTATAATTATTTTAAATGAACTTTATCTCTAGATGCTGGACTTTGTTGGTGTTTTATAGAAATGCTAATGATTTATGTGACCTTATTTTATATCCTGCAACTTTGCTAAAGTTGTTAATTTTTTCAACTAGTTCTGCTTTAATTTGATTTACTAGGATTTTCTAATTATTCCATCATATCATCTGCAGAGTGATAGTTTTGTTTCCTCATTGCATATTCTAATTCCTTCAATTTATCTTTCTTCTCTTATTGCTATAACTAGCATTTCTAGTACAACATTGAATAATAGTGGTGATAATGGGCATCCTTGCTTCACCTCTGATCTTATTGGGAAGGTATCTAGCTTATCCCCATTACAGATAATTCTTGCTTATGGTTTTAGACAGATACTACTTATTATTTTAAGGAAAGTATCATGTACACCTATGCTCTCTAGTGTTTTTAATAGGAATAGGTGTTGTATTTTGTATAAAGCATTTTTTCTGTATCTGTTGTTTTTTTATTGATATGGTCAATTATTCTTATGGTTTTCTTAATATTAAACAAGTCCTGCATTACAAATATAAATCTCACCTGGTCATAGTGTATGATCCTTGTGATGCATTGCTGTAATCTCCTTGCTAGTATTTTATTTAAAATTTTGGCATCAATATTCATTAGGAAAATTGGTCTATGTTTTTCTTTCTCTGTTTTTGCTCTTTCAGATTTAGTTATCAGCACCATATTTGTATTTGGTAGAACTATTCTGCCTATTTTTGAAAATACTTTATATAGTATTGGAGTTAATTTTTCTTTAAATGTTTGGTAGAATTTATTTGTGAAATTATCTAGACCTGGTGATGTTTTTCTTAGAAAGTTCATTGATAGCTTGTTCAATTACTTTTTCTATGATGGGGATATTTAAGTATTCTATTTCCTCTTCTCTTAATCTGGGGCAATTTATATTGTTGTAACTATTCATCCATTTCACTTAGATTGTCAGATTTATTGGCTTATAACTGGCCGAAATAGTTCCAAATAATTGTTTTAATTTCCTTTTCATTTGTATTGAATTCATCACTTTCATTTTTGAAACTGGTAATTTGGTTTTCTCCTATTCTTTTTTAAATCAAATTAACCAAATGTTTATGTATTTTATTGTGTTTTCCCCCCACAAAATGAGCTTCTAGTTTTATTTATTAGTTCAATGCTTTACTTACTTTTAATATTATTTTCTTTTCTTTGATTTTCAGCATTTTCAATTTGGTGTTTAATGGGAATTTTTAGTTTGTTGGAGTTGTTTTTTTTTTTCATTTTTTTTTGTTATGTGTCCAATTCATTGATTTGTTCTTTCTCTATTTTATTGAGAGATATAATTTTCTCGGTACTGTCTTGGCTTCATCCCATAAATTTTGTTATGTTTTCTCATTGTTGTCTTTCTCTTTCTTGAAATTCTTGATTGTTTCTACAATTTGTTCTTTGACCCACTTATTCTTTAAAATTTGATTATTTAGTTTCCAATTAATTTTAATCTATCTTTCATGACCCTTTATACAATGTAATTTTTATTGCATTATGACCTGAAAAGGATGCATTTAATATTTCTGCTTTTCTATGTTTGGTTGTGAGGTTTTTATGCCCTAATACATGGTTAATTTTTGTGTAGGTGCCATCTACCACTGAGAAAAAGGTATATTCCTTTCTATCCCCATTCAATTTTCTCCAGAAGTCTATCATATCAGGCTTTTCTAAAGTTCTATTCACCTCCTTGACATCTTTCTTGTTTATTTTGTGGTTAGATTTATCTAGTTCTGAGAGGGAAAGTTGATGTCCCCCACTGGTACAGTTTTACTTTCTATTTCCTCCTGTAATTCATTTAACTTCTACCTTAAAAGTTTGGAAGCTATACCATTTGGGACACATATGTTTAGTATTGCTGTTACTTCATTTTTATGGTACCTTTTAGCAAGATGTAGTTTCCCAGACTCACAACTGGTTGACTGGGGCATGGTCTGCTGCTGGTTTTCCCAGACACTGCTTACCCTGGACTGTACCACATTTTTATCCTAATGAGACAGGCCTTCCTTGAAGACCTTCTAAATTGTCTCGGGCTGGAAACTCCTTTTGTTGGTGTTGCTCCAGAATTCCTTTAGAGGTATTACTTTATAGTTGTTTGGAGGTAAATTTGGGAAAGTTCAGGTGAATTCCTGCCTTATTTTACCATCTTGGCTCCCAACAAAAGTCTTTAGAAGGGTAAGTACAAGGCATGTGTATGGACTGATCAGTTGTCCTGTTAAATGGAGTATAGAGGGCATATGATTGGGAATACAGGGCTTTCACAAAGCACAGCTGAAGGATAGGAGAGAGAAGGAACTGGAAACTATAGGCCAATGAGGTCATTTCAATTCTAAGGAAAATTTTACAACAGATCATTAAAGGAGTGATTAGTGAATATATAGCAAGGAAAATAGGATTCATCAAAATTAGGTCAAACAGGTTACATCAAACTAACTTGAAACCTTTCCTTTTTGTCAGGATTACTAAGCTGATAAGTCAGGGGAATGCCATAAATATAATTTACCTAGATTTAAATGAAACATTTGATATAATATCTCAAGATATTCTTCTGGAAATGGTGTAGAGATATGGGCTAGATGGATTTAGAACTTGCTGAATGGCTAGACTTAAAAAGTAGTCAACAGTCAGTGTCAGCTTGGCAAATGGTCTTCAAAGAAGTGGCCTAGGGATTTATTCTGGGCACTTTAATATTTTTATCAGTGACTTACATCAAGGCAGAGATGGCATGATTATTATGTTTGCAGATAGCACAACTGGATAGTATGGCTTACACAATGAGTAGCAGAATTAGGATTCAAATATGTCTTTGTGGTTTAAATAAGTAAGCTGAAAAAATTAAAATATAATTTAATAGGAATAAATATTAAGTCTTACATTATTAAAGAGGATAAAGGAGGATTAAAGAGGATAAAGTCTACAAGAAAAGGATGGAGAAGGCATGTTTAGTTAGTAATGTGTTAACAAAAGGTCTGAGTTTTAGTCAACTGCAAGTTCAGCATAAGTCAGTAATATGATGAAGAGCCAAAAATGCTAACACAATCTTGTGCTTTACTGAAAAATGGAGCTTCCAGAAACAAGGAGATGATGGTCCTGTTGAACTCTGGTCAAACCATATACAGAGTGCTGTGTTCCGTTTTAGGTGCTGTAGTTTAGGGAGAGCATTATCCAGAGGCAAGCAATTGTGATGGGGAAAGAAAGAAGGAATTGAGGTTTGTTAGCCTGGACAAAATGCTCAGGAGGGTCATAGCAGCTGTCCAAATGTCTGAAGGGCTATCAAGTGGAGGTATATGACTCTAAAGAGGAAAACGAAGGAAAAAAATACCAGAGTGGTGTTGAAGGATCTTCCTGTAAAGAATAAACCTGGGGCTTTGTGAAGAAATTTCAGCATCCCAATATTCCACATAAAAATAAGAGAAATTTGCAAGTGGTAGTAGTTACCAAAAAATCATATTTCTGGCCCCAGGAGAAAAATCTGTGTAATGGTGGATGATGATTACCTGCTGAGAGTTATGGACATGACCCTATGGATATAACTAATTGGACGGTGTGCCCTCTTAGAAGATTTGGGCCAGAGATATGACAAAGTCAAAGCTGATTCATGTGGAAACCAATAATATATAGATTAATCCCTGAATATATCTTTAGTGACTTTGAATTCCTGGATGTAAAATTGCAAGACCTTGGAGCACAAATGATATCATCTTCTCTTTCCAAAAAATTCTGTGTCTTTGAAAGGCAGAAGATGATAAAGGATATGATATGCTAACTATATGGGTGTCAGTAATAGTAACTCATTTACATGACACTTTAACATTACTAGTGCTTTACACACCCCAACTGTGTGATGTAAACAAAGCAATTTATTATCAGTTCCATTTTTCAGGTGAAGAACCTAAGCTGAAGATATCACATCAGTTAAAGACTATAACTATGGCTCAGTACCTTAGAAAAGAAGCTGACTAAACACAGAAATTCAAATGGATGGTGAACATAGTATTAAGTTAATTAATCAGTAGACAAACATTAAGTGCCTATTATGTGTGAGGTACTAGGTTAAGTACTGGGGATTCAGAGAAGTTAACTGGACAGCCAAACTCAACTATGCTGAAGATGCAAAGCCCAGTAGGAAGCAACTAAAACATGATACCTAGTGGTGTGGCAGCAGGATAGTGATGCTAACCAGGAAATAGATCCAGCAGAGAACAGCATGATATCAGAAGAAGGCACCATTATAGAAGCTGCCCTTCCATGAAACCTTCACATTATTTTATGTGAGTAGAAAGAAAAAATATGTCTTTTTTTCACCCTAGAGCCTATACACCATTTTCCTATTATTAAAAAATAGGGTCTACTGAAAATAGACCTGAGAGGCAGACAAGGAACATCAAAAGGTTGTATAGAGCAGGGAACCGATATGAGGACACATGAAATGTCATATGAAGTCATGTCCATTCAGCCCAATACTCATGTCTCTAACAAGAGATCAAAGGATATTACATAGGACAACAATAAACTCTCTACAGATTAAAATAAATATGGTTTGACCACACATGCAATACGTTCACTTTTTCTACTGAGGATGAATTTATTTGTAAATTAAAGGTTTATGAAAGGAATGTGCCATGTTGTTGCTCTAACATAGGCATGGAGATAAGGGTGTTAATCATTTAGGTTATGTGTATTTTCACATGAGTTGTTTAAATGTAGCTAGCAGGGAGATGCTAGTAGCTATCTCTGGAATTTTGTCCACCCTTTTCCAAGGGAAATTGATTTCTGCCTAAAGGAGAATAGGAAATTGGGCTTCCTAGGCTGGCTGTTCTACTTTCCTCAGAGAATAGTAAAGAAATTCATTTATCTAAGCAGATAGCAAACCAAAATCGGAGAAGTTATACAGATTAGAATACACCAGATAATGTACAAAGTAAATAAGTCCTCCCAGAGAGAGTGAGAGATTGAGGCTCAAAACAAGAGAGAGAATCCCCAATTTAGCCCTAAAATTTCTAGAGAGGTAAGCTGCAAATCAGGGCCATTAAGAAGTGCCAACTCTTCTACATGCCTGCACTCCCCAAAGTCTTCTCTTTCTGTGTGTCTCTCTGTTTCTCTGTCTTTGTATCTCTTTCTTTGGGTGACTGTCCATCCTTTGATCTCTCAGTCTCTTGGTCTCTCTGTCTCTCTGTCTCTGTCTCTGTCTGTCTCTCTCTATCTCTCTCTGTCTCTCTCTGTCTCTCTCTCTCTCTGTCTCTCTCTGTCTCTTTCTCTCTCTTTCTCTGTCTCCATCTCTGGCTTCTCCTCTGACAGAAAAGGTCTCCTGAAAGCAAGAAAGGCATCTCCCCAAGTTCCTGAGTCAATTCCACCTCTCACATAAGCATTCAGAGTCAAGGGATTATTCTCTCCAGCAGTGAAGAGTCTTAAGCAAATGCACTGGGCTTGAACACCTAAGTTATACTTAATTTTATGATTGTATGATTTTTCATTATATGCCTTTGCTTCAAACTATCTGTAAACTCAGCTGACTAACTAAAAGTAAACATATCAGTGGGGACTTCTGAGCTATAATTTGGAGAGGATGTTGGTTCAAAAAGTATCAAGAATTTGGTATCTTTCTGGAGATCAACGAGTAAAGTGGGCCCTGAGTAATATGTTTAATTACTTTTTTCTTTAAAAGAATTTTAATACCTGGGAATAAAAGGAGGGTCCCAAACATAAGTTAAAGAATCCCACGGGAAGTTCACTCAGTGAGACCATCTGCTGCTGGGGCTTAAAGAGGTATTTGCAGAATTAGATGGTTCAGTAATGTTAGAAATTAATAGGCCTTTTTATTTAGATTGATTTGACTCACAGAGAAGACTGTCTTATCTATAGATCCCCAAGGGCACAAGATATTGAAATAAGGTATTGAAGCAACATCTCTCACCTAGACCACTGCTCAGAATTACTACAACAAATTCTTTATCAACATTGTAGTAATACGTATTGGTTGCAGAATATGTGAAGTTTCTAATGTTTATACAGTAAAAATTATTTAATTTGATAGTTTTTGCTAAACCATATAGCTAGATTATTGAAAATATTTAAATAAAATATAGCAAAAAAAAGTTCCCAAAATCTATATTCATATAGACTGTGCTCAGAGATACGATCAGAGGATGGCAACTCATATTACTTTTCAGTTTCTTCGTATGTTTGTTAAAATAGTCAAGAAAATAATATTCCAACATTCATTCTAAAAAGATAGTCTCCCTAAGGACCAGAACAGTTTTTTGTTTTGTCTTTAAAGTCCCAGTGCCTGGCACAGCATTTTGCCCAAAATAAGTGCTTAATAAATGTTTAATGAATTGAATCATAAAATCTTTAGAAACCTTCACAAAAGTATGCCATTTTCCACCCTAGAGTTTGTGTTTGTTCTTAGAATTTCTGTTTTTAAGAAATGGAGTCTTAAAAATAAAATATGTGAATCAAACAAAGAACATAAAAATGTTGCAGGGCATATATATATAACAACATATATATAACAACATGTAAAATTACATACGAGGTCAGGAGTGAGGAACATGCAATCTCTAGGCCACATGTGGCCTCCTAGGTCCTCAAGTATGGCCTTTTGATTAAGTCCAAGTTTTACAGAACAAATCCTTCTATTAAGTGGATTTTGCTCTGTGAAGTTTGGATTCAGTAAAAGAGCTGCACTTGAGGACCTAGAGGGTCACATGTGGCCTCAAAAGAGGAGATTTCCCACCCCTGTACTAGGTCAAGTTCATCAATCCTAGGACTGGTGTCTTTAACAATGAGATAAAAGTATATTTTATAGAAGGACAACAAATTCCACAGATTCTAGGAAAAGAAGTGACAACTAATTCTTTTTCTGTCCCTGATGAAATATTGATAGACACAAAGAGGATAGAAAAGAAGAAGATTAATGGAACAGTACCCCAGGTCAATTCCATATAAACCTTTATCAAGCAATCATCCAAGGAAATCAGTACAACCTACATAATTGAAGGCTGAGGGTCAGCCTTATCACCAAGTCTGACAAACAAGAAAACTTTTAAATTCACAAATAAAACCTTGACTGATACTGAGGCTGATCATTTACTAGGCAATTTATTAGTGCTGTAATTTTTCTCCACTAGAGTCTTCCCCTCATGCTTCTTTGTAACATGGAGCCGATCCCGGGTCCTTGAAGGCTTTGTCTTTGAAGAATAAACCCTAGCAGGTCCTTAGCTGAAAAGGACTTACAAGTACAAAGCCAGTGACAAACTGCATATATATATATACACATACATATATATATATATCTGTTCTTTGAAGACCAAAGTACCTAAGTGGCAAGAGGCTTATTACCACAAAGTTGGGCATCAAGTGACCTTATTTTATTATGTCACAGAAACTTATGAAATTGTATATTAAGGCATGGAGAAGACTGGCAACATCAGTAGAGGACGTGGCCACACAGAGTAAACCATGTATTTTTGAAGTATTGCAATAACTACTTTTCTGACAAGAGTGTCCTACTGAAACCTTTTTATAGTATGGCAGCAGAGGTTACTTACTTTCAGAGTGACTCTCTCCTTGATTAGAACTCTGCTTTGCACCTTTTGCACCTCAGTGGCAAGTACCTTTGCTGAGCACACATCTTCCTGTTTCTATGCCTCACCTGATGTTGATTATCCTCAGAGGGTCACTGAACAGGTTATTTCAGTTTTTAAGTTTTCCAGAGAATCTTCAATTATTTTGAAGTATGGATAGCAGACAACTTATTGTAAAGGAGCCTGGAATGAACTCTCTCTAACTAGGAGCTCAGAGAATCCTCCCGTAGCTTTCTGTACATGGCCCTGTGTGGTTTCCCCCTCCAGCACAGCATCAATATGTGTGAGCTTAGTTTGGAGGATACCCTCAGTGTAGCAAACTATGGAAGAAGATATCTGGTCCCCTTTGTGCCCCTTCTTGTTTTCCTTTTCATAAACCTTTTTCTAATTTCTCCTGTTTTTTTAGTTGTCTTTTCCTAAACAACGTATGTATCATAGCAGCATACATCTTTGTGTTTTCTTTTCTTCCTTCCTTGCTTCCATCTTTCATTTTGGCTGACAAACTGCCAACAACAGACAGATAGGCATAGGACCCATGAGAGAAGCAATACTCTCTAGATCATCAGTCCTGCTTCCGGTCTAACTCTCACAGTGATCATTCAGGGAAGCAATCTCCTACAGAGATTTTATATACATACACACACACACACACACACACACACACACAGATATATATATATATAGTGTGTGTGTGTGTGTGTATATATATATATATATATATATATATACACATATAGATTGGACACAAAGTCAATGAGAATTCCAGGAAAATCTAAAAAATGATTTTCAAAATCAGAGGGGTAGAGGAAAAACTAGGTAAAGAAATGAGAGCAAGGGAAGGAAATTATGAAAAAAAATCAACATCTTGGTAAAAAGAGGAACAAATAGAATTGACCAAATGGAAAAAGAGTCACAAAATGTCACTAGTAAAACTAACTCCTGATTATGGAAAAAAGGTACAAAAGCTCACTGAAGAAAATTTGGCTCATGTCTAAGGTTTTTCCAAAAGGGGACTGGAAAGGCATTCAATATGCTATGTAGATCAGGAATAGAACAACCATGTATTTCATCCACACAAAAGAAATGCTCTACAAAAAAAAACCAAAATATAAAAAGACTCACAAGTACACTTTGACAAAAACTTCAACTTAGCAGTAGAAAATTATAAAAACTTTTATATTCTCCCAGGAGGCTGATACTTAAAACATCAAAACATGAAACATTTTTCGTGACTAATAAATTGACATTTCACCTTCAGCTCATCTTTTCATTTTCTCTTAGAGGGTCCACATCTTTTAGCAAGCCACATCAGGGCTCGAGTTCCTTTTGTCAGTTATTTTCTCCTCCAGGAAATTGTTTAGAAATTTTCAGGGGCATCTAACAAAGTTCTTCTTGCACCTGATGAAAAACCAGGAACATCAGAACTCTTAAACTTATAAGGTTGCCTGCAAGTCTGAAAACATGTATCTCAAGATCAATGTTATACTAAGGAAAAAGAAACAAAGTAGAAGAGACAGCCAGAGGCTAAGCACAAACTGACTTACCCAAGACCCAACTCTAGTTGCCATGTGCAACAGAAGTCATTTGAATAGGCAGAAGGGAAGAAGACAACTGAATCTCCCCTATCCCTCAAAGGGAATCTCAGAGAGAATGCCTTGACACATATCGCAGAGAGAAGAAAGGGAAATGAGAGTGGAATCTATCTCTCCTTGTTAAGTCACGTGTCTTCCCAACCTTGATGCAGTTATGATGGGTTGAAGGGAGAAGGGGTCAAGAACCACCCAGGGCGTACTATCTCATTCAAAAGTAATAAGTTCTGGGGCAGCTAGGTGGTGCAGTGGATAGAACACTGACCCTGAAGTCAGGAGGACCTGAGTTCAAATCTGGCCTCAGACCAAACACTTGACACTTACTACCTGTGTCACTTAACCCCAATTGAATAAAAATAATAATTAAAAAAAGTAATAAGTTCTTTGCGACAGAGCATATTTTTCCAGGAAGTGAACAGGGAGCAGATTCAGCACTCTGTGGGGTATTCTGTAGCCAGAGAAGGTCAGGGGAATCTGTATTTATCCCATTACACAATCCACTCGTTCCAAGTATGGATTTAGACTGTCCAAGCCTTTTGTTTGGTCTCCTTCTTGTCACATTAGTATAATTTTATACTCTGTTAGCATTTAAGGAAGGAAAAAGCAATATTTTTAGATGGAATAATGGGAACAGAGCTACCTTTTTTTTTTCTTAATGAGCAGTTTATTGCCATTAAGACAAGAAAATCACTAGTACAGGCAATCATTGCTTACAACTCTAATTGTAGGCATTCTAAAATGTCTACTTGGGAAAATTATCATTAAGGTCTGCTCTGAGATATACAAATTACATATGGATATATAATTTTGTTTGTTTACAAGTTCAATCAATTGTAGACTAATACAGTTTGATCAAGTCTTCAGAAACAAAAGCTGCTACATTAACATCAAGAAGTACAAATGTTTTCTTTTGCCATCTATAAAAATACCATTTGTTTTAAACAATTCATATATATGTCTCACAGTGCCTTATAAAACATTGGGTGCTGAATATATATTTGCTACTAAATGAGTGAAAATGAAAGCTGATTCAAAGATGCCAGTAGAGACATGGGGATGAAAGGGGTGGAGGTGGGGGGTGGGGTGTGGTTTATTAGGTTGGAAACAACTTAGGTGGGAAATCACAATGTGAATGTGACTTTTTAAAAACCATGAAATCATCGATATCATCAAAGGACCTATTTGCATTCAATGTTAAGTGAACATCTTTCCTTTAGTAAGTCCTGTTAGGAAGCATAGATGGAAGGTGTATTAGAATGGGAAAATTGCTGACATAATGGTAGACTACAATCAGCAGTGCAGCTGAACTTGCCCAACATTCTCCTCCAAGTAGCTTTAAAAGTTCAATTCTAATTCTGGATAGGCAGAGCCAACAAACGCTCGAAGTAAGAAATTTTACCCATCCAAGACAACTTAGGAGGTCAGCAAGAGAGGTCTGTGACACATTCATTGCGGGTGGCCTACAGAGCAGCACAGGCTGAAACATCACCAGCAGGTAGCTGCTGTAAAATCTCCAAGTCCAGTGACAGAAAGGCAGTCAGACAACTGATCAGAAAGAGATTGCAGAGTATCCCTTGCTGGCACTGGCTGCAGAACCCCGTTGCACTGCTCTTATGCATTCCCTAGTCTCAGTTCAAGGACAAAGAGGAGCGCTAGTGCTTGCAACCTCGGAGGATTAGGGGTCCTGTTCACAGTTCCAGGGCAAAGAAGATTGCTTGTGGCCACTCATAAGGAAGCAAAGGTCCCAGTCTTTATTGCAAGGCAACAAAGAACACTAGTACTTATGGCTACAAAAGCGCTGGGGCCCTGGTCACAGTTTCAGGGCCAAAAGGAGTGCTAATACTTGCAACTGAAGGGGAACAAGGTTGCTTCCTACGTGACAACCAGAGTACAAGCAAGGACAGCAGTTACCACCTTGAAAACACCAAAAATTTATAAATCCCCAGAATTAGCGATAAAAACAGGCACACAAAATAAAAAGTGAAGCTTGGGACAGAGATACCTCCATCCTGGGAGCAAAGCCTAACTTTACTATCAAGTTAAAAGTCAATATATAGGCTGAGGAAACAACAACAAAAAAAGAATATAACAATAAAAGCTACTATGATGACAGGGAAGATCAAGACACAAACTCAAAAGAAGAGATCAATGTAAAAATAACTACAAGGAGAGCCTCGAAGAAAACTATGAATTAAACACAAGCTTAAAAAGAATTCCTGGAAGAGCTCAAAAAAGGATTTTAAAAATCAAGTAAGAGAAGTAGAGAAAGTAGGGAAAATATATGAGAGTGATATAAAAAAAAAATGAGGAAAGGCAATAACTTGATAAAAGAGGCACAAAAATCAAAATTGGCCAAATGGAAAAAGTAGTATAAAAATTCACTCAAGAAAATAATTCTGTTTTTTGGAGGGGTAGGCAATGGGGTTAAGTGACTTGCCCAGGGTCACACAGCTAGTAAGTGTTAATGTGTCTGAGACCAGATTTGAACTCGGGTCCTCCTGAATCCAGGGATGGTGCTCTATCCACTGCACCACATAGCTGCCCTAAGAAAATAATTCTTTAAAAATTAGAATTGGATAAGTGGAAGTTAATGACTTTATGAGATATCAAGAAACAATTAAACAGAATCCAAATAAATGTGAAATATCTTATTGAAAAAACAATTGGCCTGGAAAATAGATCCAGGAGAGATAATTTACAAATTACTGTACTACCAGAAAGTCATAATCAAAAAAAGAGCCTAGACCTCATCTTTCAAGAAATTAGCAAGGAAAACTGCCCTGATATCCTAGAACCAGAGGGTTAAATAGAAATTGAAAGAATTCACTGATCACTTCTTGAAAGGGACCCCAAAATGAAAACTCCCAGGAATATTATAGCCAATTCCAGAACTTCCAGGATTAAATATTGCAAGCAGCCAGAAAGAAACAATTCAAATATTGTGGAGCCACTATCAATATCACACAAGATTTAGCACCTTCCATTTTAACAGATCAGAGAGCTTGGAATATGACATTTAGGAACGCAAAGAAAGTTAGAATTACAATGAAAAATAACCTACACAGTAAAATTGAGTATAATCCTTCAAGGGAAAAAATCAATATTAAATGAAATAGAAGACTTTCAAACATACTTGACTGAAAAAAAAAGCTGAATAGAAAATATGACATTTAAACACAAGACTCAATGAAAGCATAAAAAGGTAAACATGAAAAAAAATCATAAAAGACTCATTAAGGTAAAATTGTTTACATTACTATATGGGAAGATAATACTTGAATCTCTTAAGAATTTTAACATTATTAGAGCATTTAGAAGGAGTACACAGACACAGGGCACAAATGTGAGTTGACTATTACAGGATGATCTCAAAAATAAGTAAGAGCTGAGAAGGAGGGATACACTGGGAGGACAGGGGAAAGAAAGTAAGAATGGGAAAAATTATCTCATATAAATCAAGTGCACAAAGAAGATCTTTTACAGTAGAAGGGGAATTGTGGGTGGGGCGGGTTGGCAGGCAACACCTGAACCTCAACTTCATCAGAATCAAAGAGAGAATAACAAGAAAGTAGGAGGGGAATAAGATCAAGAACAGAGATGGGGTTAATAGAAGAGCAGGAAGATTAAGAGGCAATGGTGAGAAGCAAAACACTTCTGAGGAGGGACAGAGCAAAAAGAAAAAGAGGGAGAAGTATAAACAGAGGAAAATAGGAAGGAAATACATAGTTATTAATCATAACTGTGAATGTGAATGGGATAAACTCACTATATTTTACTATAAGATACCATAGGCAATGACATAATATCAGTACTAAATATATATACATCAGATGCTATAGCATCTAAATTCTTAAAGAAAAAGTTAAGTGACTTAAAGGACAAAACAGACAGTAAAACTACAGTAGTGGGAACCTCAATTTTCCCCTCCTAGAACTAGATAAATCTAATAACTAAATTAATAAGAAAGAAGCTAAGGAGATGAATATAATTTTTAAAAAGATATATATAATAGACCTCTGGAGAAAAAATGAATAGAAATAAAAAGGAGCATACTTTTTTTTTCTTAGCTGCACATGGCAGCTTCAAAAAAAATGATCACATCTTAGGGAAGGGGTGGGGAACTTACAGCCTCAAGGTCACTTGTGGCCTATTATGTCCTTGGGTGTAGGCTTTTGACTGAGTCCAAGTTTTGCAGAACAAGAAAACCATTCAACAACATTCAAAATTTTATGGGATCCAGCCAAGGCCATACTTAGAGAAATTTTTATATCAATCCTTACATCAATAAAATAGAGAAAGAACAGATCAATAAATTGGGTATGCAATTAAAAAACTTAGAAAAAGAGCCAATTAAAATCCCCAATTAAACACCAAATTAGAAATCCTGAAAAACAAAAGAGAGCTTAATAAAATTGAAAGTAAAAAAAATTGATAATAAATTGATTATAAAATAAATTAAATTAAAATTAAAATTAATAATAAATAAAAGTAGAAGGTTGTTTTATGGGGGAAAAACAATAAAATAGATAAACCCATTGGTTAATTTGATTTTAAGAAAGAAGAAAATCAAATTACATTATCAGAAATAAAAAAGGTGAATATGCCACCAATGAAGATTAAATTAAAGCAATTATTAGGAGCTATTTTACCCAATTATATGCAAATAAATTAAAAATTTAAGTGAAGTAGATAAACATTAACTAAAGATATAAATCATATTAATTAACAGAAAAGGAAATCAGATACTTAAACAGCTCTATCTTAGAAAAAGAAATTGAACAAGTCATCAATGATCTCCCTAAGAAAAATCTCCAGGACCAAACAGATTTACAAGTAAATTCTAGCAGACCTTTAAAGAGCAATTAATTCTAATACATTATAAACTATTTGAAAAAATAAGCAAAAGAATTCTGACAAGTTCCTTTTATGACATGAATATGGTGCTGACACATAAAGCAGAAATGGAAAAAAACAGAGAAAGAAAACTATAGACCAATTTCCCTAAAGAATATTGATAACAAAAACTAGCAAAGATATTGCAGCAATATATCATAAAGATCTTACAGTATGACCAGGTGAGATTTGTATGAGAAATACAGGACTGGTCCAGTATTAGGAAAACTACAAGCATAATTGACCATATATATAACAAAAATAACAAAAATCATATGATTATCTCAGTGGATGCAGAAAAAGCTTTCAATAAAATGCAACACATTCTTATTAAAAAAAAAACACTAGAAAACATAGGTATAAATAGAGCTTTCCTTAAAATTATGACTATTATTTATCTAAAATCATCAGCAAGCATTATCTATAATGGGGATAGGCTAGAAGCCTTCCCAACAAGATCAGAGGTAAAGAAAGAATGCCCATTATCACTACAATTATTCAATATTATACTAGAGATGTTAGCTTTAGCAATGAAAGAAAGAAAGAAAAAAGGAAGGAAAGAGGGATTTGAAATTATAGGACCTTAGCTAGAATCCCAGCTCTGTCACTTAATACCTATGTTACCTTGGACTAATCATTTCACCTCTTTGGGTCTTATTTTCCTAATCTTTAAAATAAAGCTATTGGACTGTATGACTTCTAGGTTCCCTTCCAAAAAAAAAAAAAGGGGAAAGGGCTTTATAAAATACTATGCAATCATTATCAAGGCTGTTTGTCAGAAAACGGAGGTGAATTTACAATTAGTTTTACAGTTTTGATTGATGTCTCCTATTCTATGACATCATTTTGTTATTATTTTTTTTCTTTCACTATGTGCTAAGGCATGGAGGACTCGATATGTAAATATTAGTAAAAAGTACCTATACTGATAAAACAAGGGAGTTTTAGAGAATTGAAGATTATAGAAATTAAGTGCCTGCAGAGACTACGTAGGCAGGTGTGTAGGTTAGTTTCTAGGTGCTATTGTAAGTTTTAGAACACTGCACTAAGCAAAACAAATTGATTCAAGGTCAGGGGTCAACAAACTATACTTCACAGAAAAAAAAATCTAGTCTGTCAACTTCTTTTGTATTGATAGATAAGAATGGGTTTTTTCTTACATTTTTAAAATAGTTTTCTTGTATTTTAAAATGTAAAAAACCATTCTTGGATCATAGCTATACAAAAACAAGCAGATTTGGTCCTTTGTCCACAGTATGACAAACCCTTGTCTAGGTACAAACTACTGAATTAGATACAAGGAATTCTGTGTTTCTTTCCTCATCCAGTTGTCTTGACTTTGATATGATACCTATAATGGATAGCTATTAAAAAACAAAAGGTTTTATTTTGGGGTTTTGCTGTTGTTGTTTTTATCACAGACACTTGGGTAGTAAGCCCAATGTTGGTGTAGTAGATAATTCTAAAAAGGTTAGATAAAAATAAGAGGAAATAAGAAGAGAATGACTAGCAAAATCTAAATGGAATTTTTTTTAATGAGGACATTATGATCTTACCACATGACTCTTATGGAAAAAGATCTCAATGGCCTGCCTAATTTTGTTGTGATTCTAGAAAGCTTGACGTTACAGCAAAGGATTAAACACCATTACCTATAATGGAAAATGAGAATTTTTTTTTTATTTCCCATGGAAAATTTGCTTCATCTTGACGGAAAAATGAAAAGCACCTGCTCAACTTACTATAATCCATTATACATTAATATTTTACCTTTCTCAGAATATTCAAAAATACTCCCAGTAGCCTACCGAGCTTCACGAATTCTCCCAGCATTCTATATATACCCTCATCAATCTCCCAACTTTGTGCGTGTTTCTCCCAGCTCCTTTTTTACCATTTGCATTTGATTTTTCTGTGTTCTCAAAAGATAATAAATTGGGGCAGCTAGGTGGCGCAGTGGATAGAGCGCCAGCCCTAGAGTCAGAAGGACCTGAGTTCAAATCCAGCCTCAGACACGCTAGCTGTGTGACTCTGGGCAAGTCATTTAACCCCAACTGCCTTCACCAAAAAAAAAAAAACCAGAAAACAAGATAATAAATTATTTAGCTATCTGCAGCTCAGATAAACAGTTGGACTATTGTATCTGGTTAGTCTGTCTTTAGTCTGGCTCTTTCCTTGCATAAGAAATAAAAATTATTAAGCTGAAATTGCAATGTTATAGGTCAATTTTTCAACACCTGGAATACATAGAGAGGAACAATTAGTTTAAAGGTTTAGAAAAAATGATACTAAACAATTTGATTTGTCATTCTCTGATGTATTTACAATGAGTGACACACTTCTGACAGGGATGTGAGACTAATATCCTTATAATTTAAGGTCTCTGAAAGATCTTCAAATCCTGATTCCCAGAGTGGTCATGGGGTTGAGGATATACATGATGGGATATGTGTTAAATATGTTTGGCATTATCTGAGTTTCTTTCAAAAAACCTCTGGATGCTCCTGGGGTTGGTGGACAATGAGAACAATATCAAAAGGAGGATTGGCACTAGAGAGCATGGAAATAGAAGAGAGCATCTGTTGTGTTCATGAAAATTTCACACTTGTAAAGGTGTAGAAACTAATAGAAAGAGCTGGTGAAACTGGATTCTCCTCAACAAAAAGGGAGTTGTTGCTAAGTTAGAAATAATGCTGACCTTGAAGGAAAATGATTACTACATATGAAAGTTTGTGATTCAGTAAGAGAAGAAAGGCAGCTGGGTGGTGCAGTGGATAGAGTGCCAGGCCTGGAGTCAGGAAATCCAGCCTCAGACACTTTACTAGCTGTGTGACCCTGGGCAAGTCACCTAACCTCTGTTTGTCTCAGTTTCCTTATCTGTAAAAATGAGCTGGAGAATGGCAAACCATTCCATTATCTTCACCAAGAAAACTGAAAATGGGGTCACAAAGAGATAGAAACAACTGAACATCAATAACAAGAGAAAAAAAGCCAGGCCTAATCTGACCCTAGATTTGGGGAGAGAAGATTTCAAAGAGCTGAGAGAAATGATAAGTAGGATACCAAAGAATAAATTTCTAGACAGCAAGGTAGCCTAGTAGGAATGGAAAGACCTCAAAAAGGAAATTCTAAGAAACAAAAGGAAAGATTTCAATGAAAAGGAAAATGTAATCTGTAATAGCATGCTTTCTAGAGGCCATGTTTTAGTTTGCAATTCTTTGAAAAAACAATTCATATCCTTTAACTACATATTCATTGGAATGGGCTTGAAGTAAATTGTTCTTTGTTTTTTTTAGGGCAATTGGGGTTAAGTGACTTGCCCAGGGTCACACAGCTAGTAAGTGTCAAGTGTTTGGTTTGAGGCCGGGTTTGAACTCAGGTGTTCCTGACTTCAAAGCCAGTGCTCTATCCACTGTGCCACCTAGATGTCCCTTGAAGTAAATCGTTAAAGATTCTGAAGAACAGGATATTGAAATAATAGAAAATTGAAATTTTGTCCCAATTTTCCAAAGAAGTTAGAAAGTAGAGTACCATGGGCCGATGGGATTGACTTGCAAAATTATAGAATGTATTATTAAAGGTATGGTTAGTGATCATCTAGGAAAGTAAATTATGATCCCAGAAAACCAGAATGATATCATCAAGAGCAAGTTATGCCAAATGGACATAATTTCCTTTTTTTTTAACATTGTCACTAGACAGGGAAATATGGCATATACACATAGATTTTAGAAAAATATTAGATGTCTCTGGTGCTATATATGAGATGAACTAGAAAATAATCACTGCCTGGCACATAGTATGTACTTAATAAATGTTCATTGACTGATGGACTGACTACAATTAGGTGGATTCAGGACTGGCTGAGGGGCCAGATCCATAGAAGTCTTAATATTTTGATGTTGTCAGATGTGTTAGAGAGTGCCAACATTCTCTAAATGTGGGTTTGATGATGGGATGAAATAAGGCACTTGCAAGTCGTTGAACATTTAACACAAAGAGATTTACTTCTCCCCAACATAAAAAAGATGTGGAACAGGTGGCACTTTTTTCAGGTCACAGCCCCTCTCTGCTCCATGTGGAAACACATCTGGTCAGCAGTAACCCCAAGGTAGGGTTACTTGTTAAGGTTTTAGAAATCTACCATGTTTTAATAGGAATCCAGTTTCACCAGCTCTTTCTATTAGTTTCTACACCTTTACAAGTATGAAATTTTCATGAACACAACAGATGCTCTCTTCTATTTCCATGCTCTCTAGTGCCAATCCTCCTTTTGATATTGTTCTCGTTGTCCACCGACCCCAGGAGCATCCAGAGGTTTTTTGAAAGGAACTCTGATAATACCAAACATATTTAACACATGTCCCATCATGTATATTCTCAACCCCATGACCATTCTGGGAATCAGGATTTGAAGATCTTTCAGAGACCTTAAATTATAAGTATATTAGTCTCATATCCCTGTCTGAGTTTTCTTAGCAAAGATAATGGAATGGTTTGCCATTCTCCAGCCCATTTTTACAGATAAGGAAACTGAGGCAAACAGAGGTTAGGTGACTTGCCCAGGGCCACACAGCTAGTAAAGTGTCTGAGGCTGGATTTCCTAACTCCAAGCCTGGCACTCTATTCCACGTAGATTCCACATAGCTTGGACTTTTTATACCCATATATGATGAGGAAGTATGCCAGTGAATCTAAGGTCAATTGCACCACACGGAATAATCAGGTCCCAAAGGCAGCTCTATCTTCTTTTCTGTAAGCCTCCCTAGTTTTGTGGGGAAAGAAGCTGCATCAGAGAAACACTGGTTCTATCATAGATGTCAATTTAGAAGGAACAGTTTAGCAGGGTTAGGGAACTTGCAGCCTCAAAGCCATATGTGGCCCTCTAGGTCCTCAAGTGCAGCTCTTGGGCTGAATCCAAACTTCACAAAACAAATCCTTGAGATTTGTTTTGTGAAGTTTGGATTCACATGTGGTCTCAAGGCTGCAGGTTCCCCCACACCTGGTAGCACAATGCCCCAGGAATCAGAACTTAGATCTATCTGTTTAAAAAATTTTAGTAACTTGGATAAATGCATAAATGGGATACTTATCAAATTTACATGTAATGCAAAGCCAGAAGCGTTAGTTAACAGATTGGATGACAGTCAGGATTCAAAAGAATCTTAACAGGTTAGAACAATGAGATGAATCTGATAAAATTCAATATAAATAAGATTTAATAGGAATAATAAGATTTAATAATTATTAAAAATCATATTATAATAATAAGATTTAATAGGAATAAACATAATTTTTATGCTTTTGTTCAAATAATTAAATTTGCGAGTACAGTATGGAGGAAAAGAAGAGGACAAGGAATAAGCACATATTAAGCACCAGCCAGGCACTATGTTAAACACTTTAAAAATATCTTATCTCATCAAACCCTGTAAGGGAGGTGGTATTATTATCTTCATTTTATAGTTGAGTTAAGTGATGCAGACAAAAGTCAAATGGCTTGTTCAGAGAGTCACACAGCTAATAAGTATCTGAGGAATGATTTGAACTCATATCTTCCTGGCTCCAGGCCTAGGTCTCTAGCTAATGTGCCACCTAGTTGTCCTGATGTATGGAGAAGATATGGCTAGTTAATACTTTGTCTAAAAAATAATTAGAGAGGTTTTATGGACCACACATTCAAAATAAGTCACTTGCATGGTATGGAAGTGAAGAAAGCTAATGCAATCAATAGAGGTGTAGGGATCAAGTCTAGAGTGGGCCACCATACATAGCCCAGGGCAGATTTTATCTGCTATATTATGTTCAGTTTGAAGTACATCATTTTAAGAAGGATGTTGATAACCTGGGGAATGTCTAAAGGAAGACACCTTTGCAAATTCATGTTCTATAAGGACTAGTTGAAGGAATTGGGAATTGTTGGCTATAAAAAAAAGAAGATTTAGAAGAAAAATGTTAGTTTTCTTTAAATATTTGAAAGGATGTTACGGGAAAGAAAGATTCTACTTGTTTTGCTTGGCCCCAGTGGGCAGAACTGGGAGTATAGATAGAAATAGCAAAGAAGTAAATTTAATTTTCATGTAAAAAAAGGCTTCCTAACAAATATAGCTGTCCAAAGTAGAAGGCACTACTCAGGTGCTAGTGGGCACCCTCTCAATGGAGGTCTTTGAGCAATGACTAGATGACTATTTGTTGGGACTATTTGTTGGGATTATTTGAGAAAGGATATTTTTTTCAGGTACTGGTGGGACAAGATATCCCTAGATCTTGTGGTTCTGTGACACTTTGCCCTATGCCTTATAGATATCTCTTTGTCCTGAGACAGAAGCAAGTGGTAGCCAATCACATCAGCAACTCTGCCAGTGCATCTATCAGAGTCAGATATATAAGGAGATTGGTGTATCTTCGCCTAAATCCATCTACAAATAGTAGTAGTGGCACCAAATTGAGTAAGTATAGAGAAAAGGTTGAAGGCTGAAAGAGTGGGCTAGACACATCTCCTGCAGCATTTATTTAATCAATCAATCAAAAGCACTTATTAAACACCTACTGTGTCCCAGGCACATTGCTAGGTGTGGAGAATGCAAAGACAAAAATGAAACAGTTCGTGCCCTCAGGTAGTTTATGTTCTATTGTAAGACACAATAAGTCCAAATGTTAGTATATTTGAAACATATAAAAGGTAAATACAATATAAATTGGGAGGAGAGAACACCAACAGCTGAGGTGAGAAGGGGTTACATTTCAGAAATGAGAGAAAGCCAGTCCAAAGGCATGGTGATTAAAGATGAAATTTTCTCTACGAGGAAAAGAAAGAAGATTAGTTGGGCTGACCCACAGTGTGCAGGAAGAGGAATAATATAAAATTACTTTGGAAAAAATAGGTTGAGGTCAGGTTTTGAAGTGCTTTAAAAGCCTCAAAGAGGTATCTATACAGAATGATCCCCAAAGTCTTAATACAGGCAGTTTTACATTATTAAAGCTTAAATCTGCCTCAACTTTTGGGGACAACTTTGGTCCTGGGTTTTTTACTTCTTGTCTTGTTAAGGTGCTGAGGTAATGATTGATATTCTCAGGTATCTTGTATATGCTATTCCAGAACCTATACTTGATAGGTACCAGAATTTCAATAAGTTGATGCAATGGAAAGTATTCAAAATTTGGAGTGAGAAGACCTGGGTTCAAAACAAGTTTACTACCTCTAGGAGTTTGGGTGTCATTTAGCCTTTTGGCCAAATGTTCTCTGTTCTTTATCTGTAAAATGAAGGGGTCAAAGGAAGTGCCTTGTAAAGTCCCCTCCAGCTAAATTTGTGATTTAAATAAGTGATGGTGATGATCTGATTGATTAAGATCTGGGCTAGATCTGCCTTTTTGATTGTTATGAGGAGCTGTGCTATGTCTGATAAAATGTCCCTAGAGCATGGCACCTCATGACAGACATCAAGCATATGATACATTGGTTAGACGTAGTATGGCATCTCTTATGTACTTTTGAAATCACAGCTCCATCCTTGCATTTCTCAGTTACCCAAAGAAAATAAGACTTCATGATCAACAACAGGAGCAGAATTGTAGATTGCAAATTTAATAAGACTTAGCCTCTGCTATAAAACTGAGTCATTCCTTTCTAAACTAAACCTTAGCTTAATCTCCCCAAATTGTCTTGCATTTCAAAATTATATGGTTGTAATTAAAATCTAATTATACTTTCTTCATCCTTTCCGATACTTCCTGGTGCCATTTCCATATACGCTGAAAAGGCTATTCATATATGTAACAGATTGGACAATTGTTTTAATGTTCCTTCAAATGGAAAAGAAAGACTGGGAAAAAATCTGGTATTTTCCATCTTAAAAAAAAAAACCAGCTGGTCCTTATATGGTTCTGTTTACAATATAATGCAAATTAAACATTTGTACTTAATTGAATAAAAATATTGACATACTTCTGGAAAATCTGAATCAAGTCAATTAAAAGTCGAGCAGCTATCAAGTCACTAGGTTTCCTCCCCTTTACCCCCCACCCCCACTCCCTCTCAGAAGAATGTGCCAAAAAAAGAAGAAAGCCAGCACACCTCTTGATTCTCAGTTGTGGTGTCCATTAAGCTGTACATATTCTTCACTTGAAGTTCTCTAAAATTATACATCAGTGGATTTATTTGAGCCCCAGGGACCTTGATTACTTAACATCTTCTGTTTTCTCTTTTATCTACTAGGTTTCAGGGGGAATGTTTTTTTTTCCTTTGAAATGAACAAAATAACAGTCTAAGTAAGAAGCCAGAATTCAACACTGAAATCATTTCTCTGTGTAATTATACTTGCAAGAAGATCTCTCAAATTATCAGTGAATTGAAGTAAAAGCAGAAAACATTCATGCTAATGCACTTTTTTTTTAACCCTAACAAAAACCCAGAATTTGGATCCTTAATCACAGGTCAATTGTTATTAAAATATTCTTTTTATTTTTAAATACCAATAATAATAAAGACTTAAAATATTGTCACTTAAGATGACAACTTCAAATAACATTCAAAAGAAAAAGAAATGTCCTACAATACCAACATAATGATCATAATGAAAATCTTCTTTAACTTTGAAAATAAAACTGAAAGACTGTTGGGTGAGATAATGTGAAAGGTCATAGCTAATACATAGGAAATAGCTGCAAATGGCCTCAGAAAGACCAGTCATAAAGAAATGTGAGGAGAAGCAAGCTGATCCACCTAGGTCAAACTTGAAGCTGGAGATAAGCAGGCAGAGGAAGGGAGAAGTGTTAGACCTGGAAAACCAGAGCCAGCTCAGGTAAACAGGAAGTAGAAAAGGCAGGGAGATATTAATGCTTGGGAAACTGGAACAATCTCAGATAACCTTGACTGAAGTTCACCTTGATGGTGAGTAGGGAGTGGCAAGAGGGAGGAGAGCCTACAGAGAGATCTGAAGCCAGCCAGGGCTCTGAAAACAAGCATAACTAACCAGAGCCAACTCTAATACTCGAGCACCTGAAGCCAGATTCTCCCTGCCTTGTCAGAAAATAATAAGCAGATGATAGAATCACCTTCTTCCACCTCGCATTCTACCCCTACTGCCATAGCTTACTATGCAGGGACACAGAACCTGTCTATGTTGACCTCAGAGTATTGGGAGCCCCAACCAACTATGTACTTGGACACAAGAGCTAACCAGTTATATTTTAAAAGAGACAAAGAACAGATCCATGAATTGCAAATGCAACTAAAATTTTTTAAACCCTCAAAACACAAAAGTAGAATTTCTGCATATCAAAGAAGAGAAAAACAAAATTGACACCCCCCCAAAAAAATCACTTTATCTGAAAAAACTGAAGGTTTAGAATACCAAGGGAATCAATGAAAAAAATGTAAGTGAAGGTAGCCTAGCCTTACCAGATCTCAAATTGTACTACAAAGCAGTAATCATCAAAACAATCTGGTACTGGCTAAGAAGTGTGGTAGATAAATGTAATAGATTAGATACACAACATACAGTAGTAAATGACCATAGTAATATATAGTGTTTGATAAACCCAAAGATCTATGTTTTTGGGACAAGAACTCACTATTTGATGAAAAGTACTGGGAAAACTGAAAAGTAGTTTGGCAGAAACTAGGCATAGACCAATAGATCACACCATATACTAAGATAAGGTCAAATTGGGTACTTGATTTAGAAATAAAAGCCATAAACAATTTAAGTGAGCATGGAATAATTTACCTATCATATCTATGGATAAAAAAAGAATTTATGACCAAACAAGAAATTGAGAGCATTATAGGATGTAAAATGTACAATTTTGATTACATGAAATTAAAAAGGTGTTGTACAAACAAAACCAATGCAGCCAAGATAAGAAATGAAGCAGAAAACTGGGGGAGGGGGAGATTTACAGGAAGTTTCTCATATAAAGGCCTAATTTCTCAAATACATAGAGAACAGAGTCAAATTTATAAAAATACAAGTCATTCCCCAAATGATAAATGGTCAAAGAATATAAACAGACTATTTTTAGATGAAGAAGTCAAAACTACCAATACCCATATTTAAAAACGCTCTAAATCACTGTTGATTAGAGAAATATAAATTAAAACAACTCTGAGTTACCACCTTACATATATCAGATTGGCTAATGTGACAAAAAAATGAAAATGACAAATATGTGGAGGGAATGTGGGGAAAAGTGAGATTCTAATGCACTGATCCAACCATTCTGAGGAGCAATTTGGAACTATAACCAAAGGGCTATAAAACTTTGCATGTCCTTTGACCCAGCAATAGCACTATTAGGTTTGTATCCCAAAAAGATTTTTAAAAAAGGAAAATGATCCCTATGTATACAAATATTTATAGCAACTTTTTGTCATGGTAAAGAATGGGAATTCTTTGAGGGGAATTCCATCAATTGGGGAATGACTGAACAAGTTGTGGTATGTGCTTGTGATGGAATACTATTGTGTTATAAGAAATGATGAGCACAATACTTTCAGAAAAAAAAACAGAAAAGACACATAAACTGATACAAAGTGAAGTGAGCAGAACTAGGAGAACTATATACACAGTAATAGCAATATTGTACAATGATCTACTGTGAATGAGAGCTATTCACAGCAATAAAATGATCTAAAACAATTCCAAAAGATTTATGATAAAAAATTCTATCCATATCCAGCGAAAGAATTGATGGAGTCTGAATGCACATTGAAGCATATATATTTTGCTTTGTTTTTCTTGACTTGGGGGATTTTCAGGGTAATTTTTTTGGTCTGCTTTCTTGACTAATATGGAAATATGTTTGTCATGACTGCACGTGAATAACCTATATCAAATTGCTTGTTTTCTCAATGAACAAGAAGGAAAGGGAGCAAGGAAGAGAACGTGGAACTAATTTTTTTTTAATTTGTTTTTACACATAATTGGGATTTTTTTTTTAAAAAGAGAGAAATGACAAAAGGAATGGATTCAGAGAAACCAAGGAAGACTTGTATGGACTGATGTAGAGAAGAGTGAACAGAAACTAAGAAAACTATATAATGACCACAACATCATAAAGCAAAACAACTTTAGAAGATTTAAGAATTCTGATCAAGGCAATAATCAACCATGACTTCAAAAGACTTATGACAAAGCATACCTCCTGCCTTCTGGTGAAGAGGGAATAAAGATGAAGAATGACACACACATTTCCAAATATTATAATAATAACACAAGGTTGTTTTGGCATGACTTCCCTAACTACAAGGTAGTTTTTATTTCAGATTGAGCTAAGAGTGGGAAGCAAATAGTAGTAGACCAGTAGTGGTAGGGTTGGCAAAAAAAAAAGGAGAGAAGAAGAAAGAGAAAAAAGAGAGAGAAATAACGAAATGTTTAAAGATACCCAGAGGAGCTCAGAAGAGGATTGAAACAAGCAGGCAATCTTGGTACTATCACATTAAGTTTAATATATATTAAAAGAAAAGCTATATGTACAATATAATATATATCTGTGTATATATATGTGTGTTAATAGAAAAAAGTCATATGACATGACTTGGCAATTTCATGTATAATCCATTCTTTTTGTATATGAAAATTTAAATGGTGTTTATTTTCTATTTCAAAAGAAAAACAATTAAAGTTTAATAAATTAATAAAATGAAATTAATTTTTTGCTTTTTAAAATATTTTATTTTTTCCAAATACATGTAAAAACTTTGTGCCACTGTTTCTTAGACATTGCCAGATTAATTTGATGATTACCATTTTGTAATACAGTTTGAGATCTGATAAGGTTAAGCCACCTTTCTTCACTTTTTTTTATTGATTAGCATGATATTCTCAACCTTTTTTTTTCCAGGTGAATTTTGTTATGATTTTTTCAAGCTCTATCAAGCTACATTTTGGTAGTTTGATTGATATAGTGCTGAATAATTAAATCAACCAGATCTGACTTTATTTGTGTGGAAAATGTTTTGTATTTGTGTTCACATAACTCCTGTATTTGTCTTGACAGGTTGACTACAAAGTATTTTATATTGTCAATGGTTATTTGAAATAGAATTTCTCTGTGTTTTGTTGCTGGACTTTGTTGGTAACATATAGAAATGTAGATGATTTCCACAGGTTCATTTTATATCCCTTTAACTTTGCTAAAGATTTTAATTATTTCAACTAGTTATTTAATTGATCCTCTAGGATTCTTTAAGTATACCATCATATCATCTGCAAAAAGTGATAGCTTTGTTTCTTTATTGCCTGTTCTAATTCCTTCCATTTTTTTTCTGTTATTGCTATAGCTAGGATTTCTAGTACAATATTGAATAATAATGGGGATAATGGACATCCTAGTTTGATTCCTGATCTTATTGAAAAATATGCTAACTTGTCCTCATTACAGATAATGTTTGTTGATAGTTTTAGATAGACACAGCTTATCATTTTCAGGAAAGCTTCATTTATTCCTATGCTTTCTAGTGTTTTTAATAGAAAGGACTGCTTTATTTTGTCAAAAGCTTTTTGTTTATCTATTGAGATAATTCTATGATTCTACAATTTGTTATTGATAAGGTCAATTATGCTAATAGTTTTCCTAATATTGAACCAGCCCTGCATTGTTGGTATAAATCCTACCTGGTCATATTGTATGATCCTTGTGATATCTTGCTATAATTTCCTTACTAATATTTTATTTAACATTTTGGCATTCATATTCATTAGGGAAATTGGTCTATAGTTTTCTTTATCTGTTTTTGCTCTTCCTGGTTTAGGTTATCAGTACCATTTTTGTGATGTAAAAGAAATTTGGTAGGACTCCTTCCTTGATTGTTTTTTCAGATAGTTTATGTAGTATTGGAACTAAATGTTCTTTAAATGTTTGATAGAATTCATTTATGAATCCATCTGGCATTGATGGTTTGTTCAGTTTTTTTGTTTTTTACTAAGATAGGTTATGTAGTTATTCTATTTCCTCTTCTGCCAGTCTGGGAAATTTATAATTTTTGTAAATATTTATCCATTTCACTTACATTGTTAGATTTATTGGTGTATAATTAGGCAAATAGCTCCTAATGACTGTTGTCATTTTATCTTCATTGGTAGTGAATTCACGCTTTTAATTTTTGATACTGATAATTTGATTTCCTTCTTTCTTTTGTTAAATCAAATTAACCTATGGCTTATTTATTTTATTGTTGTTGTTGTTGTTGTTTTTCATAGAACTAGCTCCTACTAGTTCAATGGTTTTCTTTCTTTTAATGGTATTAATCTCTCCTTTGATTTTCAGAATTTCCAACTTGGTGTTTAGCTAGGGATTTCACATTTTCTTCTATTGTTTTCTCATTCTTTTGACTTTGTTTTATTGTTTCTTGGTGTCTCATGGAGTCATTAGCTTCCACTTGTCAATTCTAATTTTTAAGGAATTATTTTCTTCAGTTAGTTTTTGTATCTCTTTTTCCATTTGGCCAATCCTGCTTTTTAATTAGTCCTTTTCTTCTGTGGATTTTTATGCCTCTTTTACCATTTCACCCTTTCCATTTTAAGGTGTCATTATCTTTAATATTTTTGTGCCTCTTTTACCAATCTTTTGGCTCTTTTTTTCATTATTTTCTTGCAAAACTTTCATTTATTTTTCCAATTTTTCCTCTACCTCTCTTATTTGATTTTTAAAACCCTTTCTGAGCTTTTCCAGGGCCTGAGACTAATTAGCATTTTAATTTGTTGCTTTATATGTAGCTGTTTTGAATCCACTGTCTTCTGAGTTTATGTTGTGATCTTCCATGTCACCACAGTGGCTTTTTATTGTCAGCTTATTTTTGTTTGCTCATTTTTCCAGATTATTTCTTGACTTTTAACTTTATATTAAAGTTGAGCTCTGCTCCTCTGGTGGAGGGGGCACTGTCCCAACCTTCAGGGTTTTTGTTTCGCTGTTTGAAGAGTTAGTTCTGGGGGTCTGTAAGTTTTCAGTTCTTCCAAGGAAGCACCCATCCTGTACTCTGTTCTGTGAGTCACTACAAATACTCGTTTCTTTTCTGGAGCTTTAGCTAGGGTCCCTGCTCCTGCCAGTGCTCCTCTTTGTCCTAGGACTGTGACTCAGAATTATATATAAGCTTTGCAATAGAATCCTACTTCCAAGGCCTGCAATCTCCCCCTGACCAACAGTCCAACCCCCTCTAGCCTAAGATCTCTGAAAGCAATGACTCCCACCAATTCAATTGTCTCCAGTTGCTGCTGCTTTGCCAGGCAAGATCTGTGCTGGTGCAGCCTGAGCTGGACTTCCTTCCACTCTCATCCCAGACCTTTCCTGTCAATATTCTAAGTTGTTTTGGGCTGGAAAATTGTTTTACCCTGTCCTTTCTATGGCCCTGCTATTCCAGAATTCATTTTGAGGCATTATTTTAACATTGTTATAAGGGGAATTTGGGAGAGCTCAGGTGAGTCCCTGCCTTTACTTGGCATGTTGGCAAATAAAAATTATTTTAAAAAGAAAACTGATAGTTTTAAAGTTACTGCCATTTAAAAATAAAAATAATTATAATAATATTAAAATTGGGCTAGTTTTATAAATACAAAATCAAATAGAGTGGAGAGTTGTCATTTACCCAGAGTTTGGGACTTCAATTATCTGTACATTGGGTAAAAATTTTAATCTATGAAGTGGCATTTAATTCTTCACTTTATTCTGTATGCATTCCAGTAAATTATAAGCTCTGCAAGCAAAGGGGCTATTTTACCATCCCCCACTTCTTTTTTTAAGTCATATTTCCAGCAGTCATATTTCCAGCACCTAGAACACTGCCTTTTGCATTCACAGTAGGCACTAAATAAATGCTTTTTGTTTGTTTTTTTTTTTTATTTTGGAGGGAATGGGGGTTAAGTGACTTGTCCAGGGTTACACAGCTAGCTAGTAAGTATCTGAAGCTGGATTCAAACCAGGGCTCTATCTACTGCGCCACCTAGCTGCTCCTAAAAAAATGGTTTTTGGATTGAAAGATTATGCATGTTTATGTGATCTATAAATGCTCAGTGCATTATTAACTTTGGTGAATGGAATATTTTAATTATTTTCTCACATACTAGAAATATAATATAATATGTTAAACATTTTGAAAGGTTGCTATTAGCTTCTCGGTTATCACTTTTTCCTTAATACCTTTTAATTCTCAAGCATGTAGTCATTTGCTTTTTGCTTTGAATTATTTATATTCTTAACTGGATCATTAATAAATAACATCTCATTAGGCTATTATCCTTTACTAAAGGTACTTGATTCACCCATAAAACTCATTTTAGCTGCTCAGCAACTGTAGTCTTAAATCTCTCTTTAAAATAATATTTATGGAGTGGGTTATATGAAATGGGAGGGAAAATGAGTCATCTATCTTTAAAAACCAATGAGGTTTTGAAGACTTAAATCAAAATGAAATGTACAATTACTTTTCCTACTTTTTATTCTAACTTCTCTACCTACCCAGTATGGGAAATCTAGGTACTTTGTAATAAATGAATCAACAAATAGGCTAAATCTTAACTATGATTAGAAAAATGCCCAGATGTGCCTATGTCAAGGTCAGCAATTCTGTGTTTAGTCAATAAATTTTCCTGCATAAGATCTGCCTTATAAATAAACAATCTCCTTCTAACTTCCTATTGCTGTCTAGGGCATCACTATCCTTCTAGCAATCTAAGCCCACAATCTTGCAATTATTCTCAACTCCTCACTCAAGCTCACCTCACATAACCAATCTGTTGCCAGATATTGTCATTTCTACCTTCTTATCACCTTTCACCTTGACTATTGCAATAACTTCTAATTGGTCTCCCTACTTCCTACTCCATCCATCCTCCAAAGCATTCTTAGTTTAAAGTTCATAGTTGTACAACCTCTCATTTTATACCAGAGAAAACAAAGATCCAAAGTTAAATAACTTGCCCAAGTTCACACAGGTAACATTGACATTTTAGGCACGTTAGCTCTGTGAGATAAAATACTATTTCCAAGAAAGGCGATGTTGGGTATCAGCCAAAGAGTAGGTTATTTTTTGAGCAGGAAATTGTGGCTGTAAACTGAGATTCACTCAAATAGATAAAGATATAGATATAGTGCTTGCTAGGTGTAAAGCACAGGGCTAGACATCTGCAATATCACAAAAAAGAGCACAGGATTGGAATCATTCAAATCCCAGATATATTCTTAACTACCTTTGTGACCTTGGACAAGTCATTAAGTCTTTCTTGGTCTCAGTTTTTTCATGTGCTAAATTAGGAGTTAAACTAAATGATCTCAAAGGACAGAGCACCTGTGCTCAAGAAAACCTAGGTTTGAATCCAACCTGAGGCACTCATTAGCTGGGCAAGTCATTTAATTTCTGTCTGCCCCACTTTCCTCAACTGTAAAATGGGGGTAATAGTAGCACATACCTTTTAAGGTTGTTGTGAGGATCAAAAGAAATAATATTTGTAGAATCCTTAGCGCAGTATCTGGCACAGAATATACACTTAATAAATACTTGTTCCTCTCCACTCCACAAAGATTTCTTCCAGTTTTCAATATATGATATCAATGATCCTACTTCCCACTTGTTCACCTCCCACTTTCTGTAGCTGTGGGTAAATGTATACTTACAAACTTTATCACATAGTTGACTAAAAGATGTGGATAAAACAGCTCTTAAGTGGATAGAGAAAAATATTACCTTAAAAGGTTGTTACTAACAAAGATTTTTTCCCCGTATATGCTTGAATAGTATATAAGATCGCCTCAAAGACAGAACAGAGATGACCTTATTCAACCACGCTCTGATCATTAATGCCAGGCAAGGCCCAAAACAGTGAGGGATTTGTCACTGTCATGGAGGGCATCCAGGATAGAGTCCAAGTTGAGGAGAGATTTCATACACAGCAGTTTTTATCCTTTTGTGTCTGTGTCATGGACCCCTTCTCAGATTAATGTTTTCAAATGTATAAAATAGAATACATAGGATTATTTTTGTTGTTGTTCAGTCATTTCTGTAATGTCCAACTCTTCATAACCCCAGCTGGGGTTTTCTTGGCAACAGAGTTGGAATGGTTTGCCGGTTCCTTCTCCAGCTCATTTTACAGATGAGGAAGCTGAAGAAAACAGTGTTAAGTGACTTGCCAGGGGTCACACAGCTAGTAAGTGTCTGAGGCTGGATTTGAACACATGAAGAAGAGTCTTCCTGATTCCAAGCCTAGTACTCTACCCACTGCACCAACCAGCTGCCCACATGGGATTATAAAGGCAACCAATTGTATTGAAATATAGTTATTAAAATTTTTTTAGACTTGCAGGCTCCAGGTTAAGAGCCTTTGGTATAGGTGATAAAGTACTGCAGGTGTTCCACTTTGCAAATAACATTGTTTTGGTTGCATCGACTCCTAGAACAATTCAAAGCCTCTTGGATGCATCCATACTTGTTCAGAAGAGTCTTATCATGATCTTATCATGAATACAGGAAAAACCAAGTGGATGAAGAATTTCTATTCTTCAAATCATGACATGGAGTGAGATGAACAATGTACGGAGCTCCGTTCATAGCTATTTGAGCAGACTCTGCAAATAGACAAGGTGGTCCTGGAATTAAACAGAAGAGCAGCTGAATTGCCTTTGGGATATTCCAAAACTGCTGTAAGAATCCCAAATTTCTCCCCAAAAGAACGACCCATTTTTCAAATAAAAGTATTCTACTACTGCAGTTGTTAGAGGACTGTGAGTCATAGATCATTATAGCCTACAAAGAATTAAAAATTAATCTCACAGGGATGGATAAGCAGGCTGCAACATATTTTAAAAAAGTAACTCTCATGTAGAACCACAATAAAATATGTCATCAAAGAAATGTTGGTTGGTTGTTGTCTTTTGTTTTTGAAGAAGACCAAAAAGACGTTACTGTGTTGGGGTCAAGGAACAGTGTGTCCAACTGTGACTGATCAGACCAATACAAGCTGGGAAGACTCTACCACAGGTTGGGCAGAAATAGTCTGTGTGAACATTTGGAGTGTGGAGCATCTAAGAAGTGTGTACGGTTGAAAAGAAGATGGATTGGTCATTTGACAAGGCAGGATAATTGATTGACAGCCCACATGCTACACTGTAATCATTGTGGTATAAAAAGCTCAGCTCATATCTTCTAAGGGCCAACTTAAGATTTTCTCTGATATTCCCAGCTTTTGCCTCCAGCTGTTGCCTCCTGTGAGTGTGCACACACATACATACACATATATTATGTATTTTATTATATGTAATCTCCTCTTCTACTTGAAGTCATTCTTGATACCCCTTAATGCTAGTGCCTTCCCTCTATTATTCCAATTTATCCTGCATTTAACTTGTTTGTATTGTCAAGATATTATTGAGACTCCTTGTTTTCCAGAGTTAAGGCCCAGCAATCAAGCTGTGCCCTGAACTTGGCATAAAAACAATCCTCTGCACTCACCCTCTGGATGGTCTCAGTCACAGCAAAATCCCAGAATTGTTTCACATCATTGTTGTATTGCTTTGACCAGCACCAGGTGTTTTCTGAGCTCAGACAAGCACCTGCAGGAGCCATGTTCTGCTCATGAAGCCCTGATACGAATCAAACTTGTTACATTGTTGCTGTTACTCCTCATTGTCAGAGCTGCAACTCAATGCACAGTCATTAGTAGAAGTATTGAGGTTTGCCACACTAAAGTGGGTCCACACTAGGGGGGCCCCAGCACGTGTGTCTAGTTTCCCTCCTTTGCGTGCAAACCATTTCTTTCACTATAGAAAATAAATTTCTGAGTTACTTTCTCTGCATGGTTATTCTTGCCTGTTCTGTCTGTTCAGCTCTGGCCTCCATGGGCCAAGAGGTTCAGTCCAGCTGACAGTACATAATTATTTGTATGTTGTCTCTCCCATTAGACTGAACTCCTTGAGAACGAAGACTGTTTTTTACCTTTCTTTGTATCCCTAGTGCTTAACATAGTGCCTTGCATATAGTTGGGGCTTTAAATGTTTTCTGACTGACTTAAATCAGGGCTCGATTTATTGTTTTGTTGATTTCTGGATTTAGAAAAGTGATGGAGGAAATGTTAATGAGGCAGATTTCTGAAAGAGTGGCATAGGTGTATGTTTATATGTGATATATAGATAGATATAGTTGTATGACATATATATCACATATATGTATGCATGTGTATATATGTATTTGTGTGTATGTGTTTTCCAGAGAGCAGGTTGTTAAATATTTACTAGTACAGCACTGCAACAACATATAGTAGAATAAAAACTTCCCTCAGAACCAGGCAGACCTGAATGCAGGTCCTAACGTTGTCAAGTATCAGCTGTGGGCAATTCATTTAAATTCACAATGCTCTAGGTGACTCTTGGGTACTCTAAGTTTCAGAGAAACTTACAAGCTACATTGATGGAGGGAGTTTCCTCCTCCTGGAGTTTCCTACATCAATGAAATCACAGATTTCCATTCTATTTACTTCGTATTTTCTTATGTGAGTTTGTGTCGTCTCCCTCAAAATATAATCTTCATGAGGACAAGGACAGTACCATTTTTATTCTAAGCACAGTATTTGACACATAGCGTATGCTTAGTCAAGTGTTTGCTAATTTATCAATTAGAAGACAAAAGGGACAAAGGCCTTTAGTAAGTTAGATGCTCCTCCTTTCCATTTCCCCTCTTCCCCCCATCCCTACCACTGAACTTAGGGGAGAAAATGGATCAATTTAGTTGTTTCTTTTATGTTTGACTCTTCACAACCAATTTGGGGTTTTCTTAGCAAAGATACTGGAGTGGTTTGCCATTTCCTTTTCCAGAGAGCATGGATAGCAGTCAGAAAAATAAATGAGGTACAATCACAAATCCATTAGAGTGTCTGAGTGACCTTGGACAAATCATTTAACCTCTCTGGGTCTCAGTTTTCTCATTTGTGAAACAAGACAAACAAACTGCATGACTAAGGTCCTAGCTAGTCCTAATCTATGATCCTCTTTATTCTTCCTAGACTTTCTAGATGCTTTTATTCAAATGCTCACTATATATACTCTGCCCCAGAATGCCAATCATTTTGTCATAGTCGCTGCATTTTGCCTTAAATCAATATTTCTTTTTATGTGCCATTATTTTATTCGTATACAATCAAGCAATCAATCAACAAACATTAACTAAATACCTAGTACGAGCCAGGTGCATAGGTGCTAGGGAACCAAAGACCAAAAACTAAATAGTCCCTGCACTCAAAGGGCTTGTATTCTCTATTAGGGAGACAAAATGCAAACAAATAAGTACAGCAAGGGGTTTGTCAAGGGATTTCTAATCAGATGAGTCCCTCAGTTTCCTTGAGGAAATAAGATGTAAGGAACAGGTAACAGGGACAGTAAGATATAAGAGTACATTCCATCCAGACTCTAGTCCATTTTCACTTGTGAAGAGTATGTCTCTTCAAGATTTTGATTGTCTTTGTTGTTATTCAGTTATTTCTGACTCTTCATGACCCTATTTGGGGTTTTCTTGGCAAAGATACTGGAGTGGTTTGCTATTTCCTTTTCCACATGAAGAAACTGAAGCAAACATGGTGAAGTGACTTGCCCAGGGTCACACAGCGAGTAAGTGTCTGAGGCCAGATTTGAACTCAGGAAGATGAGTCTTCCTAACTTCAGGCCTGTCACTCTATCCACTGCACTACCTAGCTGCCCTTTAGATTGTGTATGTAAAGGAAATATAAAAAGCATGTTCACTACTTTATGATGTTATGACATATACAGAAGTTCTTTAATCAATGTGAAGGGATTATAGTACTTTGTTGGAAGAAGGCAAGTGATGCCACACAGGAATAATAATAATAATAATAATAATTAGCCTAAAAAAGAACAACCGTTCCCCTATATAAAATAAGTGAGCCAATCAGCTCTGAAGAGAAGAAGGTGGTGGAGAAAAGAACCAGCTATGGAGAAAGAACTCAGTTCCTGAGTACAGTTTTCATCTAACGCCTTATACCTCATACCCCCATCACAACAGTATCTTTTAGCATAAGATCTGGCCAGAGTTCAACTTCAGAGTCAAGTTGAACAAGTAGTAAGAAAAACTGATTGATCATCCAGCCCCTAACTCAGGAAATGGAAAACCACAGAGCCAAGATTCTTGCTGGTTCTAGGCCTTAGGCTCCAGTTTTGTTTGTTTTTGTTTTTCTCAAAAATGCATGCAAGTATCCTAGGCCAGGATGTCAGCTGAGTCCAAAGTTGGAGGCAGCAGCAAATACAGCCAAGCAGAGAAGGAGCATCTGTTAGAGACTATGAGAGAAAGGTTGGCAAGAATAACAGTAGAATATCAGTGGGCCTGCAACCCTCAGGAGCTGCAGTTATAAGGTACCGCTCTTCATATGTTCTTTGGCCACATTTGTTCCCTATGTGGTTGCCTCTCTACTTATAAACTCTATACATTTACACTCTTCCTACTGACACTGTATATAATTCTGGAAAATCATGCCTCAGGTGGTATGGGAAAATGTTTCATATGACTCTTGTTCTCAGTATTCCTTTTCAATGAATAACCTTGCCTAGAGGTAACTGCGTCCCTTAGCTATCTGGAGAAAAGATAAATATACATGTGGAGGCTCACAAGCTATCGTTTTAGGAGAGTAGACATACGAAGTACCTTGCACATGGTGTAGTGATCTCCCAGGAGGACCCAACCTGTTGGAGTAAGTTGGAGGCAGGTAATCAAGTAACTTGTAAGGAGTTACACAGTGGATACAAAATGTATACAAAATGAACACAATTAAATATAATGATGTGACAAAGTAGTAGAGGTTGTTAGAAGAATTAGGAAAGGCCTTACAAAGGAAGACAGGGCAGGAAGACAGAGATTCTAGAAGATGAATTTAAAGGAAAGAAATGCATTCCAAGCATGGAGTGGACAGTCTATGCAAAGGCACATAGAGACCACATTCTATATGAGGAACATGAAGAAGGCCGATTTCTCCAGACTGTAAGCTACATGAAAGGGAATAATACATAATCAGCTGGGAAGATCAATTATAGCCCGATCATGTGGGCTTTAAATGCCAGAGGAATTTGTTTTCTATCCTAGAGGCAATGGGGAACGACGAGAGCTTATTGAGCAAAGGAATGACATGTTCAGTCAGACTTTGTGCTTTAAGAATATCTCCTTGAGTTTCAGAAAAACCTGGGAGTCTTACATGAACTGATACAAACTAAAGTGAACAAAACCAGAACACTGTACACAGTAATGGCAATATTATAATGATGATCAACTGTGACTCAATTACTCTGATCAAGACAATGATCCAAGACAATTCCAAAGGACCTATGATGAAAAATGCTCTCCTCCTCCAGATGAACTCTGAGTACAGATCGAAGCATATTTTTTCTCCCTTTGTATTTTTATTGTTATATGTGTATAGTAAGTTTTCTTTTACAACATGACTAATATGGAAATCTGTTTTGCATGACCTCACATGTACATAGTTTGCCTTCTCAAGGGGTGGGGGAGGGAGAAGAGAGAGGGAGAGAATTGGAACTCAAAAATTTAAAAGATGAATGTTAAAAAAAGTAATTTAAATAAATAAAATATAATTTTACAAATTTTACGTCTAGGTGCATGATGAATTGGAGAGGAGAGAGACTTGAGATGAAAGATGATTTAGAAGACTATTTCCATAGTTCAAGTGAATGGTATTATGAGTCTAAGTTAGTGGCTGCTGTAAGTGGAGAGAGGGATGAGTATTCAAGAATTATTACAGGATTGCAATATGATTGGACATGTGGTATGAGCCTGAATAAGGTGCAAACTCTAAGGTTGTAAACCTGGGTAACAAGAAGACAGTGATGCCCTTGACAGAAATTAGGCACTTCAAAAGAGGGATGAGTGTAGAGGAAAAGATAATAAGTTCCTTTTGTACATAATGCATTTGATATGCCTGTAACACATTAAAGTATCCAATAATCACTTGATAGAGCATAGGAGAGAAACCAGGGCTACTATATGGATAGAGATGATAATTGAACCCACAAGAGATGATGAGGTCACTGAGAAGACACAGAGAAGAAAAGAAAGTCCAGGACAGAAATTTAACATATACACACAGTTAAGAGATGGGATATAAATGATGACCCAAAAAGAGAGTTAGAAGGAATAGTCAGACAAATAGTAGGAGGACCAAGAGAGATCAGAGTCACAAAAATTCAGAGGAAGAAAATACTCAGGAAAAGAGGGTAGTTGATAGTGTCAAATGCTGCAAGGATGCCAGGTAGGAGGATTGAGAACCATACAGAAAATATTTCTGTTCCACTTTAATTCTCATTGTGACTTAGTAATTGTTAAATTTCTAACGGAAGTTGTTATATTTTCAGAATTATTCACCCAAAAAATTTTTCTTTTTGTACTGATCTTAATTAAATTTTAAAACCTCATTAGTTCAGCAGTTTCAATTTTTGCCTAAAATGAATGAAATAAATGAAATAAAAGCCTTTGGTGGCTGAAAAACATCTATTAAGTAACTATGCTTCCAAATTGAGAAGCAGACAGGAAATGTCATAATGAATTTAAAGAAATCTGGCAATAACAATGATAAATAGTGTCTTTGCATGTAAAATTGCAATCAACTCAAAATGGCCATGGAAAAGAATAGAAACTAATATTGATGATTTCTATATTGAGAAAGGCTATTTACTAAGCTCAATCAAGAGAGGCTGAGATCTCACCCAAGGAAAAATTCCCTGAAGTCTCTAGTATTAGTAAATTGGGGATAGGGATTTGAGAGCACACTCCTTTACAGTTAGGCTTCTTCCCAGAGTCTTTCTCTGGAAAAGACTTTGGATCAATAGGTTGTGGTGGCTACTGCTAAAGAGTTGTTAGCTAGTTCTTATCAGGAAGAGGTTTTACCCAATATGCTCTAGGATAATGGTCTCCAAACTTCATTCTTTATCTTGCCTTCTATCCATAAAACAGAGATTTGAGAGCTCCTGCTAATATGTGCAAATTAATTTATATTTATGTTATATGTATCTACTACTTATAATTACATATAGTTAAATTTACAGAAAAAAACAAAAATTAAGGATGAAGTAAAGATGAAATAATATTTGGGTTTACTGAGTAGGGGAGTGATGTGCTTGCACTTTAGGAAAATCACTTTGTTAGCTTTGTAGAAGATGGAGTACAGTAGAGGGGAACCTGAGACAGGGAGCCCAATCAGAGGGCTACTGCAATAATCCCAGTCAATGGTGATAAGGGTATCAATTAGATCAATTAGAGAGGTGGATATATTAGTACAGCTAAGGGAACAAATTTGGGGATTATTGTGGAGAAAGAAGTGACAAGATTTAGTGACTGATTGGATAGATGGGGTGAGGGAGAATGAGAAGACAAAGATGAAACCCTTATTGTAAACAATGGTGACCGGAAAGATGGTGACAAATGAATGATGGTGACAAATGTCAATGGTGACAAAGAAAAATGTCTTTGACAGAAAGAGAAGCTTAGAAAAGCAGTAGATTTGGTGGTAAGATAATGTCATGATATCTTCTAGATCTAGAAATAGCTAGATGACACAGTGAACTCTGGGCCTAAAGTCAGGAAGATGTCAGTTCAAATCCAGCCTCCGACACTTACTAGCTGTGTGACCCTGGGCAATTTACTTTACCTCTGTCTATCTCAGTTTCCTCACTGTAAAATAAGGATTATGGCACCTACCTCCTAGGATTGTTGTGAGGTTCAAATGAGATATTTGTAAAGTGTTTAGCACAGTGCCTGGAATATAGTAGGCACTTAATAAATGCCTGTTCCCTTCTCCTATGCAAATCACAAACCATCTATGCCGGCTCCCCCTACAAGGCTCACTCTGTCTCCAAAGTGAAAATGGATGTAGCAAGTGGGAATAGCAGGAATTTTGCTCATCATTCATTGCCTTGGAGTACAAAGGGAGACTTTGATTCCTGCCAAAACAGGAGCATGGGGCCAGAAACTGGTCACTCTACTCTCCTCAGATAGAGGGGATGCCAGGATAAAATTGTATCTATCTTCTCTCTTAAAATATTGCTAGTCTGACATAAATAAGCTTTGGGTTCAAGCCGTGCTTTCCCTCTGAGGACCACCACCAGCTATAGCCTAGAGATGAACAAGGTGGAAAGGAGTGGACATGGGGGTAGAAGAGGGAGGGAAAATATTTTCCCCCACTAGCACTGGAGCAGCTGTGAGTTTCTTGGTAGCCATCAGGTTATAATTGCCCTGGGGGGCTGACAGTCATTCAGAAAGGGAAATATTGAGATATTGCACAGGGGAGGAATAGGGGCTGAGAGATTAGGAAGAGAAGGAGGAGATTCCCTGAGGAGAGGTACTGATGTAGCTGTCAGTCAACCTATTAATAAAAACAAAGAAGTCTGTTGTCTTCCTGGGGCATGTATTTAAGACATAAAAGACAACTTCCCAAAACTTAATGAAATGGATGGCAATTTAGAGCGATTCATGTGGACACAAATGATGCTGCCAGAAGGAATTTAAAAAATATTGCCAACAATCATGATGTCTTGGGCATGAAACTGAAGACCAAATAGATTGTTTTGCTCATGATCATTCATTGAACATAAGAGCTGCTAAAGAGACCAATTAATTTGTGAAGTAAACAGCCAACTTAGAAGGCAATATCTGAGAATGGGATTTGGACTTCTGCACCACAGCTTACAATATAGGAATGATAGATTCCTGGTCAGAGAAAGAAAATATCTAATAAAATCTGGTAAGAACAAATTTACCAGGCATCTTACATATCTATTCAAAAGAGACTTAATGTAAAAAAAATGGAGAATAGAGAATATATATGCTTGTGTGCATATGTATGTGTGTATATATATGCATTTATGTGAAGAGAGACAAATGTTCTCTCTATATACATATAAATATACAAACATATATACATATATATAAATATACACATACCTAATGCCTAAACTTTATGCATTTGTGTATAGACTTTTGAGTCCATGAAATTTATCATTTGTGTAGAAACTTTTGAATTTATGAAATTTATCATTTTCAATTGCTGCAATTGAGACACCTAAAAGTTCATACAATTCAGACACCTGGAAATTCATAAGAAACAAAATCCAAGAGAGGAATTCATAGTAAAATTCATGGACCCAAACATCTATGCAAATGCCCAAAGTTTAAGCAACAAATAAGAGGAACTAGAGCTCTTAATGCAAAGAGACAAATTTGACCTCATAGTTATTGCTGAGATTTGGCAGGATGAAATCCATTACTAGGCCAGGGCTCAGGATGCATATACCTTATTCAAAAGAAACAGGATAGGTAAAAAAGATAAGAAAGTATAACCAATCATGTGAGGAAATCCAAGAAACAGAAGGAGAATTCAAAATAGAGAAGAGTTGGATGAAGTTAAATGGAGCAAAAAGCAAAAGTGATTTTATCTCTGGAATATATTATATTACAGACCACCTGGACAAGGAAGAAGAAATTTATGATGAGTTTAGGAAAGAGATCACAAGCCCCACATGAAGGCCTGCTATTTTGTTGATAAGAGACTTCATTTATCTAGATATTTACTACAGTATTTTCTCTGCCAAATAGTTAATAAATCCTTGGCTTTTCATAGTGATATTTTCATCCTTCAAAAGGTGGAGGAAGCCAAGGGAAATTCTATTCTGAATTACATTCTTATTAACAGGGAGAGATTGTTCTCTGGGTTGAAAAAAGATGGGAACCCTAATAAGAAATTACTGTTCCCTCCTACAGATTGTGACAGAAGAAAAGAAAATCTGGGCAAGTAGATTTCAAAGAGTTGAGAGAAAAGATAAGTAGGACACCAAGGACTAATTTAGAATTTTAAATTAAGTGTAGGGAAGATGGAAATGAGACTGGGAAACAGTGGATGATTATAAAGTACGGCCTGGTCCTGTGAAAATAGTGTCAGAAATATTAAAGCTCAGAATAAGTTGGGGCTGTCTAGAGAAGCTAAGGACAATAAAAGATTCTGTTTAAAGTTTTTTTTTGTTTGTTTGTTTAGTCATTTCAATTGTGTCTGACCCTTTGTGACCGCATTTGGGGTTTTCTTGGTAGAAATACTGGAGTGGTTTGTCATTTCCTTCTCCAGCTCATTTTACAGATGAGGAACAAACAGGGGTAAGTGACTTGCCCAGGGTCACACAGCTAGTAAGTGACTCAGGCCAGATTTGACCTCAGGAAGATGAGTCTTCTTGACTCCAGGCCCAACACTCTATCCATTGAGAAATGTAGCTGTCCCAATATAACTGTTTAAAGTTACATTGGTAGGAAAAGGAAGACCAAGGAAAGAATAGGATCCTTAATTGGCATGAATGGAACAGGGATAACTGACAAAATAAACAATGCAGAGCTGCTCAATTTTTATTTTGCTTCTATTTTCTTTGCCAAGGAAGCTGATGTTTACACCAAAAATGAGAAAACAAAAATGACTAACAATGATTTGATGCCAAATATAAATAAGGCAATAATAAGCAGCAGTTGGTGAATTCAAGTCACCTGGGTCAGATGAACTACAACCTCAGGCTCTGACATAGCAGATGTGATTGATGAGCCACTCTTGGTGATATTTGAAAAAAAACATGGAAAATTGGAGATTGAAGAACAGTAAATATTTTCCTGATTTTCAAAAAGTAGAAGACAATACAACCTGCAGACTACAGGCCAGTTAGTTAGCTTGATTCCAAATAGCTCATTAAAGAGATAGTTGCTGTGCTCCATTGGGCATCTTCATCATGCCTCATCCTCCTCCTCATCATCCTGCAAGATGACATAAGCCTTGGTACTCACAATTCATCAGTATTTTCTGTTCCTTGGACCCCTCTGAATTGAGGGTAGAGCACAGAGGTTCTACCAAAACTCAACGTAACAAATGTGCCCTGGTCAGCCAATTCTTCATTTCTCAACTGGCTGCACTCTTTTGGACTTCATCATGACCCAGTGCCACATACCTCTCCCCTACCTTTTCAGCTTCTTTTTGCGCATTTGTTTATAAGCTCCTGGAGGACAAAGATTGTCTTTCTTTTTCATGTTTGTATCCTCATCACTTAACATAATGCCTAGAACATAGTTGACTGACTGACTTACTGATATGAGATAAAGGAAATGGCAGCATAGATTCATCAATAACAAATCAAGCCAGGTTAACCTTATTTCCATTTTTGACTTGATTACTAAACTAATAGATGATTTTAATAAAGCTTTAGATAAAAATCTGATAGAGTTCTCATGGAAAATATGAAGAGATGTGAAATATAAGCTAACGTACCTAGATGGATCTGTAACTGCTTGGATGGTCAGTCTCAAAGAATAGCTATTAATGGTTCAACATGGGGGGTCAGATAAGAATGAACATTTATATAGTGGCTACTATGCCAGGCACTGTGCTAAGCACTTTACAAATGCTATCTCATTTGGTTCTCATAATGACGCTACAAGATAAGTATTATCATTATCCTTATTTTACGGTTGAGGAAATTGAGGCAAACAGAGGTAAAGTGAAGAATGATAGGCTATGCCTCACTTAAATCCAATTCACAAACAAGTTGAGACATCATCCTCATGATGTCATTGGTCCTCTCCAAGAACAAAGGATGAAGAACCGTAACAACAACAATAACAGCTAGTAAATACCTGCTGGATTTGAACTCAGGTCCCTCTGACTCCAGGCCCAGCACTGTATTCTCTGCACCACTTAGTGACCATTAAAATGGAGGGAGCCCTCCCTTGGAGGACACCAGTAATATGTAGTTGGCTCTGTGTTGTTTAATATTTTAATCAGTGACTTGGATAAAAGAATACGTGTCAATGCTTATCCAATTGGCAGATGACAAAAAGCTGGGAGGGATATATAATACACTGAATAGTAGAGTCAGGATCCAAAAAGTCTTTGACATGGAGGAGCACTGAGCTCTGTCTAATCTAAACTTTTCCAGTACAGCCAGAAGGACATTGAGAAGCTAGAGACTGCTTTGAGAATGGTGAAAGTACACATCAAAAGAGGATCATCCTCAAGGAACTGGGGAGGTTTAGCCGGGAAAGGAGAAGATGTAGGAAATATACGATAGTTATCTTAAAGTATTTGTAGGACTATCATGTTGAAGATGGAGGAACTTGTTTCACTGTGCCCCAGAAGGCAGAACCAGAAGCAATGTGTGGAAATTACAAAAAGCCACATTTAAGCTAAATTTCAAGAAAAATTGCCAAACGATTAAGGATATCCCAAAGTAGAATGGGCTACCCAGTAAGGTGGTAGGTTGCCTCTCCTTGAAGGTCTTTAAGAGGCTGTATGACCACTTGTCAAGCACATTATAGTGGCAATTCTTTTCATGTGTGGGGTAGATTAGATGGCCGGTGAAGTCCCTTCCAACTCTCAAATTCTGTAATTGTGTGATTCTGTGACTAGAAAAAAAAGTAAGCAAAGCTGTGGTTTTAAGTCCATTCAGTCTCATAGAAAACCTTGAACTTGTAGAAGTTGTCCTGAGGTCCCCATATGTGACAATGGAGTACTCTAGTTTACTTATAAACATCAATAAAGATCCTAGCTAACTTGAGTTATCAAAATCTGATATTTCTCTAACAAAAGAGTAGATAGAGTAATGGGCTTGTAGCCAGAAAGCACTGGTTCAGATCCTATCTCTGATAGTTATAACACATATGATTTGAGGCAAGTTACAACCTCTCAATCCAGTTTTCTCATATGTAAAATGAGGGTAATAATGCCTGGAGGACCAATCTCGCAGAGTTGCTGTGAGACTTAATTGAGAAAATTCCTTAAAAAGCACTTTGCAAATTTTTAAGCACTATAGCAATGATAGTTCTATTAGTATAGCTCATAGTAAGGACTAGATAGATAAATAGATGAAGAGTAAATAAGTAAATAGATAAATGAATGAATAAATAAATGATGAATAGATAAATATATATTTAGATTCATCAAGTTGATATTAGAGTATATTGTTATTATTACTAATTATGGCTTTTACAAAAAAGCCACATATAAAAATAGTTTCATTTTTATAGCTCTTTGAAGTTTATTAAGCACTTTACTCATATTATCTCATTTTTACATCACAACAATCCTCTAAAGTAGGAACTTCAGGTATTATCATTTCCATTTCACAGATGAAGAAGCTAAGGCTAAAATAAACAATCATTCAACTAGCATATTTCAAAGGCCAAGTTCAGACTTAGGTCCTCCTGACTCCAAGTCCGGTACTCCATTTGCCATGTCACGCACTTCCCATGTGTCGTATATGAGCCAGCACTAATATGGTGTAGGGATAGGAATAGGTATTGAAAATGGGATTTCACTGGTAAAGGGAACTCCCAGTAAAGAAGCTCCTACAAATGCAGGTCAGCATTTCCTCTGCAACTTATATTCTTAGAGAGTTGCCTTAATTACTAAGAGGTTAAGTGGTTTTCCATTATGTGTCAGAGAAATGATTTAATCTGAAGTCTTCCTGGCTCACAGACAATACCTCTATCTGCTACATCAGTGGTATCAAACTCAAATATAAATGCAGTCCCCTAATTTGTACATAACAATCCCTATGGGTCACAGATTGACTTAGTTTTAAAACATGATATTATCTATGTTTTATCATATTTTTATTCATTTTGTTAAATATTTCCCAATTACATTCTAATTTGGTTTAGTCATTTAGGTTTATCAAGAAGATAGTGGGCTGCATGTGACTGAGGCTGCGTGTTTGACCCTTCTGTGCTATGTTACTCTACCTCAAATCATTTCTAAACAGAAAAACTGTTGGAATAACCATTACTTAAGTAGTTTCCAAGAAACCACACAAAGCATTAACATTTTGTGGAGAAGAACTTTATAATTGGAAGACATTTCCATGATGAACTATTAAGTAAATCTGTTACTACCACATAGCATGACATAGTAACATGGAACAAATAAATATACCTTGAAAATATAAGTGTTTTAAAAATATGTAATTGAATCTATAATTATCAATGAATACAATATTCTTTTCTGACTTTGGGAGAATTCATGCCATATGCTATTTTAGACACTTCTCATACTAGAAAAGAAACACTAATTCATGGAACCAGCCACTGTCATGGACACCAGAAAAGGAGCTCTCCTATAGCAGCCTTAAAAGGTTCTCCTACATCAGTGGGGACATAGTAACACAAAAATATAACAGGGATATCATCTAAGTTGTACTGGAGAACATAAAATTTTATGGAATTAGTCTTGTGACCTTTGTGAGAGCACAATATTCTTTTCCTTCCATTTAAATCCATGTAGAGAATTTTTTATGAAGATATACAACAGGTCTTTCTTCATTCTGGGATTAAGGAATCATGTTTAATAATACAGCAGGGAGTATTTTATCTAAAGCAAAACTCCTTTTTTTTTTTTTTGAGCCATCATTGAATTAGTTAGAGGGCTGACAAAATACTTCCAGACTCCCTGTTCCTTGTTCATCTCTCAGTAAACCATATTGCTTCAGTTGGTTGACTTTTTCTCAGTTTACAAAAACAAAATTGTCTCTGCTCATCTGAAATTTCAAAAAGATGCCAACATCAGGAAGTCTATTGTAACATGTGATTTTGTTTAAATCAAAATACATTTGTCAACTTATATTTTGTAGTACAGGGTAGAAGCCCATCATTTCTCCACTAAACAATTTATTTTAAAATAAATTTGGTCTTAGTCTTCAAAATCTGATCTATTACCTGGTGAATGAAATGACTAATACTCTAATTTTTAGATACACTGAACTACATAATGTAATTCCAGCCACAGAATACTCATGAGGGCCTAGGAAATACAGCCCAGATTTCATGATAGACACCCTGCTCACTACTTAAAATAATGGGATTTTATTTTTTAAATATAACTCTGGGGTAACGCTGACTTCCCTAAAGATGCTTTTCCATTTTGTACCTAGTAATTCATGAAATGCATCATTTCTTTGTAAAATGTATTTTATACTGAAAGGTCTCTAGTCCTCATTGCTAGTTTCCAAAGGATGTGGGTATGGAAGTTATCAGGTGGGGAATGATGAATATAGATTTGTCATCTCTTGTTATTATCATAGGATGATAAATTAGAGTTACAAGGGACTTCAAAGGTCATCTAACTGAACTCCCATAGTTTATAGATGAGGAAACTAAACCTCAAAAAATTGTGTTTTATCCAAGGTCACACAGATAAACAGGTAACAATAAAATTGAAACTTAGGTTCTCTGACTCTGTTAGCTTGCTTTCCGTTACATCATGCTGATTCTTGCATGCTATTGTACTTACAGTCAAATTAGACGTTCCTAGAAGCTCTCTAAATTTAAATTCATTTTCCAAAAAAGAGTAGATAAGGAAATTTAAGGTATAACTTATAATGAGGTTATGTATGTATAGAAGGAGTTAGTAAGGTTATTTATATACAGAAGAGTTGCTCCATGAAAGCCCAGGACGTACTCATAGTAAAGGTTCTAATGACATGATAACTAATTACAAAGATGAGGCCACCTTTATGAAATTCAAAAAGGCCACTGGAGTGAATTAGAAAAGAAACAATCATAGCATGTTCAATGATAGGCCATGCCCTCTGGGTGACATTTAAAAGTCAATCTACTCAAAAAATGCTTGAAAAGGGACCCAACAGTATAAAAGAAAAATAGAGTTAGAGAGAAGTTCAGGCAGTGACTGCCACTACAGGAAGTGAGCCCAGGATTCTGGGAATGAGGTTGTTTGAATGGATTGGGCACAAAGAGATGGATGTTGTTACTAAATATATCTCTACACTCACCCCCACTACCACCACCACTACTATATGTCCCAAGCCAGTAATCTTGCATCTTCTTTTTTTCCCTTTGGGCTTTTTCATGGGAACTGAAAGCGTTCCCCTTTGTCATGAGGGATGTCTGTTTATCTTCATTTAATTTAAATATTTATTTTGTCATTATTCATAATATTACCTGTTAATTTTACTAATATTGGTGTTTTTATTGGGAATGTATCTGGGAAGAGATGACTGAAAAAAGAAAGCATCCACAGACATAGAGATAGATCTAACATTGAGGTGTTTTTCCGGAAGTGTTACTTCTGAATGGGGGCTCAGAGCTAAAATTTAAAAAAAATATATAGAATTATAGATTCTTTAATACTAAAATACAGGAGTGTTATACTGGGAAACCCATTTAAGCAATGAGTCAAAGTGTATGGGGAGCTTATAAGTGTTTTTAAACAACCCTGTTCACTGCACTACTGAATGTATGTGTGTGTGTATGTATGTATGTGTGAATAATTTATCTATATCTAGATACAGATATGGATACAGAAATAAATATATCCCCCTATCCTTCCCCTCTATCACCACCACCTCTCCCTCATTCACAGTAAAGTGAAACTATTACCTTTTTTGAATTTTTAGTGTTTTGAACCTTTTGAATTACTTTAGTTAAGACTCCAGTGTGATTCTAAAGGAGCAATATAGACAGTAGCTCTCTAGCAAGAGGTTCTGTCATATAGAAGGCCTGGTCCTTCTTTGCTGTAATAAGCAAACTGAAAACTATACAATGAAACACATTTTTGACCAGAGACAAAAAACTTTTTCAGTTACCAATTAATTAAAAATTAGTAAAGAGAATTAGAACTCTGTAAAAGTGATTAAATCATAGCTTTGCTCCTAAATAGTTGTACAGTCTTGGGCAGATCTTTTACTTAACCTTTCCAGCCTTCAATTTCCTTATCTTTAAAATAAAGGGGGTTAGTATTAGACTGTCAAAGATAACGAAATGAAAAATACAAGAGGGGCTATGGGAAAATGGCTGGACTACTGAATTGTTAATTGATTTGTGAATTGGTCAGTCTTTTTCTGAAAGAAATTTGGAATTATGCCCTTTGACCCAGCTACACTATTTTTAGACCAAAGAAATTAAAAAGAAAAAGGACCTATATGCATAAAAATGTTTATAGCAGCTCTTTTGTTAGTCAAAAATTGGAAACTAAGGGATTGTCCCCCTACTGGGGATTGGGTAAATAGCATATAAATGTAATAGGCTATTATTGTGAATTTGGTAGAGGGAATATTTGTAGCAAATACTTTAAGTGTGAGCCCATTCTACCCAGGAAAGAATTTGGAACTCAAAACTTTAAAAACAAATGTTAAAAACTGTTTTTACATAAAACTGGGGAAAAATTAAATAATAAATAAAAAAGAATGTGACTCCAATCCCAAAAGACTTTGTACTTGGGTCCTTGCTATATCTTTTCAATAAATAGTCTTTTGTCAAAGCTAAGTGGTGCTAATTGGTTCATTTGTATTAAAAAAAAGGAAACTGGGTGATTAATATTAGAGGGACAATAACTGGTGATAGATTTTAGGAGATGCACACTTTTGCTCAAGAGCAAAAGTACTAGAGAAATACACCTAAATCCTCAGGGTTTCCCCTAGAACTGTGAGGGGAAAAATTAACCTTGCCCTGGGGACCTGACCCTCCAATGAAGAGATTGGAAGATGTGGGACTACAATTCAGCAAAGAGGTTAGGGCTGAATATATAGTGCCCAGGATTTTATATTTGATCTTAAAAGTAATAGAGAGCTACTGGAATGAACTTAGTAGGAGGTTGACATGGCCAAAACTGCTCTTTAAGAAAATCACTTCAGCAGCTGAGTGGAGGATGGATTAAAGAGGGAAGAGATAATGCAGGGATACAAGCCACAAAGCTTTTGTAATTGCCCAAGTGTGAGGTAATAAAGACCCAAATCTGGGTCTTTAGTATTTATGTGTATAGAAAGAAGAGGACCTGTAACTTTGTGTTGTTATTATTCAGTTGTTTCAGTTATATCTGTATCTTCGTGACCACATTTGGAGTTTTCTTGTCAAAGATATTGGAGCAGTTTGTCATTTCCTTCTCCAGATCATTTTACAGATGAGAAAACTGAGGCAAACAGGGTTAAGTGACTTGCCCAGGGTCACACTGCTAGTAAGTATCTGAGGCCAAGTCTTTCTGACTACAGAATCAGCACTCTATTCACTGTGCCTGTAATAGATTTGTTGTGAAGGAAAAAAACAAGGCTTGGCTGTATGAGGTGACAATGAGGAGTTGAGGATGACATCAAAATTGCAGACTGAGTGACTGGAGGTGCTTTCAACAGTCATAAGAAGGGGGAGGGGTTGGGAAGGTAAAGATAAGTTATATTTTGCATATATTAAGTTTGAGACACTTATGGTATATTTACTTTATGTCAGGATCCCCATGCCAAGACCACTCCTATCTTTTCATTCCTGTCTTTTTACCATTAGAAGACACCCTGTTTTCCAGAGCTAAGGTCCAGCATGCAGGCTGGATGATCTCAGTCTCAGCAAAATCTCAAAATTGTTTCACAGCAACATCAGGTGGTAGCTGAGCTTGGACAAGCACCTATAGTACCCATGTTCTGATTATGAGTCTTACTATGAACCAAACTTGTCTCATTGTTGCTGTTACCCGTCCACTGTCAGGGCTACAACTCATCACACAGTCATTGGTATAAGTATTGAGATTTGTCCGCACTAACATGGGTCTCCTGCAAGGGAGGGAATAGGGGGGCCTGGCACATGTGACTAGTTTTCCTCCTCCAAAGGAATAAAGAAAGCTTTTTGCTTATAACCACTGTTAGCTCTTTGGGTTTATTTTGTTTTATTTTCTTTTATTTTTAGAGTTAACTGTGGTTTTGATAACCTGTGTGAGCTCTCTGGGTTCTCAGTTAACAGCATTTGCAGAGCTGCTGTGGCTTGTTGGTCATTTGGTCAGGGTTGACATTTGAGATGTACAATAGGAAGTTAGTAATGCCCATGGGGATCTCAGTAGATCCCTGGATGGAGACGGTGTTCATTTTTCAAATTTAGTTCTCAGTGTCTTGCACATAGTAGGCCTTTAAATGTATGAATTTATTCTTTTTAATGCGTCTACGAAAGTCTCAAATGTATTTTTATTTTTAATCATTTTTATTGATGTCTTCTGTTTTTTATGTCATCATAATTTTCCCCAGTAACACTCTTCCTCCTCTCCCTAAAGAGCTATACCCCATGACAAATAGTATTTTTAAGACTAAAAAAAAGAAAGAAAAAGAAGAGAACAGAAATTGACATAATCAATCAACACAATGAAAAAGTTCCAAAGCAAGTACCACAAAGGCATAGATTGGGAATGGCTCTTTTGAGTCATGATTGTTGTCTATAATTTTGCAATATTCTCTTTGATTTGCATATGTGGTTGTTCTTTCAATTTAAATTGTTGTATTCATGTGTATTTTTTTTTTGCTCTGCTTTACTTCACTCTGCATCAGTATATATATATATATTTATCAGTATATATATGTATACATATATCAGTATATTATATATGTATGTATATATGTATCATCACATTCATCATTTCTTGTAGCACAGTAGTATTCCATTACATTTATGTATGATAATTTTTTTTTTAGCCATTCTCCAATCGATGGGTATCTGCTTTGTTTCTAAGGTTTTGCTATCACAAAAGTGCTACTACAAATACTTTGGTGTATATGGGGATTTTCTTCTTATCAATGGCTTCTTTGGGGTATAAGCGCAGCACTACAATCTCTGGGTCAAAGGGTATAGATATTTGACTCATATTTGCATAACTCCTGCTTTCCAAAATTATTGTACCAATTCACAGCTCCATCAACAATACACAAGCGTGTCATCTTCCCACAACCTTTCCAATAGCCTCAAATATATTGTAATGGAGTAGATTTTCATGTCTGTGAAACTCATATTGACTCACAATGATTTCTTTAATATATTTGTAGATATAGGCACCAAATCTTTGCTAGTTGTGAGTAAATTTTATTTTGGATAACAGCCAGTTAATACATACTAGAAACTGTCTATTAAGAGTTGGTGATTAATTCCAGTAATCCTATTCTGGATCAAAAATGAAGCTTGACATGAGCATAAATAGGGAAAGGTAGACTTCTTCCTCATCCATTCCAGCTGAGAGAAGGAAATACCAGGTTAAATGGACATGAAGAATTCAGGCACACAACAAGATGGTCTCTGAAGATTCGATTCAATTAAATTCTGCAAATTCTTATTAAGTATAAGCTATATGCAAAACACTGGAGTCTGTGTGAAGGATAGAAAGATTTATTTCAATTGTATTCAATTTATTGAAACAAATATTTACTAAGCACCAGTTATATTTAAAGTATTAAGGCAGTACAAATTTTTTTTCAAATCCTGCTTTCAGTGGAGACAGCACCGGCCCTGGAGTCAGGAGGACTTGAGTTCAAATATGACCTCAGGCACATAACACTTATTAGCTGTGTGACTCTGGGCAAGTCACTTAACTCTCATTTAACTCCAATTGCTTCCTCCCCCCCCCAAAAAAAAACCTGCTCTCAAGGAGCTTACATTCTCCTGCAGAATAAGACACATAAAGAGATAAGTAAATAAATGAAATTTGAGGAGGGGAAGACGGGGTAGAGAGAAAGTATCAAGAAAACCTTTTCATTAGAGGCAGCACCTAAAAGGAACCTTAAAGCAGGAGCTCTTAACCTGAGAACAGTGAACTTGTGTGTATACATATAGATAGATACATACATACATTTGAATATATATACATACATAGGATGTGTTCATACGCATATGCATGTGTTTGTGGGTGTGTATATGACAACTATTTTGATATATAACTAGTTTCCTTTACAATCCCACCTATTTTATTCATTTAAAAAACATTATTCTGAGAAAGGGGTCTATAGGCTTCACCAATCTGCCACCACCATGACACATACAGAACATTAGCTAAGAATCTTTTGCCTTATAAAAAGTTAAGGATTCTAATAAGCTTATTGGGAAGTTAAATGTATTTGCAAACGTAAGAGACAGGTTGTGCAAAGGTTCAGAATTATTAAGAAGAGGTACTCTTAGTTGCAGGTACAAGTGTAGTCAAGGAGAAGACCGCAGTAATCACTATAACACTATAACACTATAACATCAGGAAGAAGGGTGAGTTGAGCAGGAGGAGAAGGACTATGAACTCAACCAATCACAGAAGTTAAAGGGAAACAAGGCTTGACCCAATGTGGTAACCTCGGAACTACATTTCCCACAATGCTCCGGGCTGTTCACCGTGCCGCATTTCCGGTTCCTGTTCGCCTCTTCCTCCCACACACACCCCAGCATCCTCCTCGAGCGGTCGCTCGCCCAGGAAGGAGCAAGGTCAGTAGGGAGAAGGCCACTAGGCAGCCGTCTCTTCCTCCTCCGTCGCGGTCTCCCCTGTGGTCGTCGCGGAGCCTCGGCAGCGCCATGTTGGGGCAGAGCTTGCGCAGGTTCTCCACCTCCTTGGTTCGCAGGAGCCACTATGAGGAGGGCCCGGGGAAGGTAAATGCGGCCGGGTCCGGGCAAAGGGCGGGAAGGTCCGGCAGGCCGGGGCAGGCGTGCCGACCTCCCGGCGGAGGCCTCGGCCCCAGGTGTAATGGCTGTCCGCTCCCGGAGGGGGAAAGGTGAAGGGCCGAGGCCCCCGAGCAGCGAAGGCTTCGAGGCCGACGGCAGCCGTGGGGCGCGGGCTCGGTGAGGCCCGGACCGGGCGCAAGGCACCTGCCCTTTGTTGAGCCTCAGTTGCCTCTTCTGTAAAACCAGGGCTCGGACCGGACGACCTTCTGCGTCCCTCTCCACTCAGTGACCTCATTCGGGCACCTCTGCCTCCTTTACGGACGAGGAAGCTGAGGCCCGGGGAGAAGTGACTTGACCAAGGTCACACGGCTTTGAGGTGGCAGGGCCAGGCATGCTCTCCAGGTCTGTTGGATTTTACGCCACACCAGGGAAAACCTTGGGGAAGGCGGCAAGCTGGAGACCAATAGTCGTTTCTTCCTCATTTTTTTGCCCCTGGTGGGAAAGGTGATGGCCTAGGAGACAGAAAGCAGTTGAGGAACAAGGCCCTGAACAACGTGGTGAAGGTCATTCATGACAAAGGGACCAGAAAACCTGGGCCTGTAGTTAGAACCCCAGTCACCCTCTAATACGGTGTTTCTTAAGTAAAGGTGTAGTGGAAAGATCACTGGATTTGGAGCAAGAATACCTGAGGTCAGTTTTTGACTGTGCCACCTATAGCCTATGTGACCTTGGACAAGTAACTTACAAGTAGTTTAAGCTTTAGTTCCCTCATCTGTTAAATGAGTGGTTGGAGTAGGCCCAGGAAGTCAGGCCTTTGAATGGGAGGTTTATGCCCATTAAAAGCCTTTAACCACAATCCAGATTGCCCTGTGTGAAATGAAGGGCCTGGTAGCCAAGAGCAGTAAAAAGAGGCTAACTGATAAAAGAAACTAGTCGTGGTCTGTGATGCAGCAAAGTCAACTTTGGCATAATAGAATGTAGACTTTTATCTTTATTATTGGTCTGACTTCCTTTCCTTTTATGTGGTACATGTGATGAGAATCATACAGTATGAAAAACAATGATACTGTAAACGCTTTCTGATGTACCATATACTTAATCTAATTCTTTAAGCTTTTATAAAGTGTTACCAGCACTACTTACTCAGGATCCACTGTCCAGAGCAATATTCTAGGCCATGTGGGTGCATACAAAAGAAGCAAAAGTAGGTGGGCACATAGGACCTTAGTATAGACGAATGCAGATAACCTGAAAAGAACTCAGCTAAATGCCCTATTTTTAATAAACTAATGCAGTTCCCTTTATAACTGTTTTAAATGTTGCACTAGTGAAATTTATTTCCCCTTGCTCATACTGTAATAACATTAAACTTTATAATAATGAAGTAATGATAACTGAATTTGAAACTATGACATTGCTTAAATCTAATGTCCTTTTCAGCAAAGAACCTTGAAACTAAATTGGAATTAGCTTAGGTAAAATCTAGTCTTCCCCCCACCTATACCCATTATCCCTTGAAAAGAAAAAAAAACAATGCTTACTGCCTAGTAAATCCTTCTTCATTTCAATTTACTTAGATAACTCTTCCTTGAGATTGGAGAGGACACTATATACGACTTTGTTTTCTTGCTTTGTTCTCTCACCCCAAACTAAAACTCAGACTTACTGATAGTATTCTAGGTGAGTATCATCCCTGTTGCACAGAGTGGTGCTTTATTGCCTGCCTTCAAGTTATAAGTAATTATTTCTTTAGAAAAATCACCTTTTGAGTTAAGTTTACCATAAATAATGTAGTGCAAATATGATATAGTACTCGTGAGGGGATATTGCATAAAGGAATGATCAAATAGCACTTCCATTTTCTTTCCCCAATTCTCTTTTAAGGTCACAGAATATAAGTCTTAGTTACTGATTTTTCAACAAATAGCTCCTATGATTTATCATTATCTAGTATGTTGTTTATTTTTTTTAAAAATTCCTTTTTGTTAGAGGTCATCTAGTCTAAGATTATCCCCAACCCAAACTGTAATTCCTTCTTAATAGTCCTAACAGAATCAGCTTTTATTCAAGTACCTCCAGACATGAAAACTGACTTGTGCTTATTAAGTCAAGTCATTCTGGTTTTTGGATAATTCTAAGTGTGTAAGTTCTTATAATGAGCTGGAGTTTATCTCCCTGTAATTTTCAATGATTAATGAGTAATACATATATATCTGTATGTAAATAAAACAATTCTTTTGCAGTTTAACATGATGTGAATAAGTTGGGATCTCTAATAATACATTGTAGAAACTAGTAAGTTTTTAAAAGGTTGGCTTAAGTTTAAGACCATACTCAAACCTAAAGTATCATAGTAACACTGATTTTTGTTAAGATATTAGGAGATGCCCTGTTTTATAGACTAAGGCCTCGCAGGTAGTCTGTGTTTCTGGTCCAGAAGCTTGCCATGAATCAAACTTGTCACATTGTTGTTGTTGCCCTTCCTTTTTCAGGTCTATAGCTCACTGTGTAGCATAGGTGTACATATTGAGATCTGCCTACTCTAAACCAGGTCCCTCCCACAGGGGGCGGGGCTCCAGCACTTGTGTCCTTGCTTATAAGCCATTTCCCTCACTTTGAAATTAGATTTCTGTTTGATTCCTGACTCTTATGCCTCTAACCTGCTTTGTTTTGCTTTAGCTACCCATAGGTTAAAGACTGGTTCTGGTCTGGTTGACCAGCCAGCTTCCAAACTTATTTATTTATTTTTAATTGAAATTTGGTTTTGGTTCTAGAAATCTCTTGCTTATATACTATGACAGTATATAATATTTTTGCAAATCTTTTCTCTAAATGTAGGATATGCATTCCTAAAGGAAAAAAGATGATGTGATCTTAAAATACATTTGCACATAGACACGCTTCAGGAAGTATTCCAAGTAGGAGTTAATTTTTATTTTCCCCCCAGTTCACTGATTACTATTTGGATTTTTCTTTCTTCAAAGAACCTGCCCTTTTCAGTGGAAAACAAATGGCGGTTGCTGGCAATGATGAGTGTATTCTTTGGATCTGGATTTGCTGCACCTTTCCTTATAGTAAGACATCAGCTGCTTAAGAAATAACATTCTCATATACAGAAATCAGGTAACTACATTTATTTAACCTTGCTAAAAAGGGAATATTCCCACCATTCTTTCTCTTGCTTACTCCTTAAAGGAAGTTTTTCTTTAAAAATCTGTGATTTCATAAATAGAGTGATTCCCTCCACATTAATATTTATTTAAGACAGTTCTTTATAGTTAAGTCCAAAAAATTGATCCCTCTCACAACTCTTTGAATTTAGCTAGGCTTCTCAGAACTCTGACAGATGCCCCATTTGTTTTGGTTCTTTCTACTTTTCTCCCACAGTTTTAGATGACTTTCATGTGAACCCTGCCATCTTCCCAAATTATTATTATATTGGCTCTTTTGCTGCTAAACTTCTAGGAAAGTTTCAGTCTTGAACCTACATTTTCTGCCTCCATTTGCATGTGAGCCATTTCTCAGCTCTTTGCAGTATATCTTTTTGACTCTTTTGTTTTGCTAAAACTTCTTTCTCAGCCTAGCAGGGGTGCAGCAGGATGTAAGGTGAAAAGTATTGCATTTGAAATCGGACCTGGGTTCAAATCCTGGTTGTGCCACTTAATAACTATGTGAACTTAGACAATTCGGTCACTTAATCCTGTCTGGCTCTTGGTTTCCTCATCTGTAAAATGAGAGAATTGGACTAGATTACCTCTGAGATCCCTTCCAGTTCTAGATCTGTGTTCCTATGACATGGAATTATGCACATCCATAGTAGGTTATCATAAAACTATAGTAGAGGCTATTCCTCTATCCCTTCCATTTTTTAATCAGAGATAGTTTTTTTTTTTTTAATTACTTTCCCTGGGTTGGAAGGCCTTATGGAAGCAGGTGGCACCCAAGTTGAAGCTTGAGAAGATTCTGAGAGGATAGAGTCACACCTCGACATGAAGAGCAGCTTGTTTTAATGCACAGTGATAAGAAATGGAATGTTGAGTTCAAGGAAGAGCTGGTAGTCAAATTTCTCCAGAATTTAGTGTGTGGAGGGTAGTAAGGCAAAAATGAAGCTAGATTGTGGGACTATGCTTTAAGTGCTGAATTGGAGAGTTTGTTTTGTTTTAGAAACAACAGGATGCTCCTGAAGACTTTTGAGCAGGAGAGTAGCATATGGTCACAGGAAGATTTGTTCTTTCTGAAGGATGAGTTGATAAGGTGAGGAACTGAAAATAAGGAAGAACTCATTAGGAAGACAACTGTAGTAGTTCAAGCTAGAGGTGATAAGGACCTGAACTACAGTAGTTAATATGGTTCTTTATTGTGCTCAAAGAAGATTGCCTTTTGGGAATTTAAGACAAGCCCTCATGGTAGTAGTAGCAGTAATATTTTATTTTAGTTGCAAAGTGTTTTCTAAATAATTCATTTGGTCCTCACAACAACCCTGGGAGGTGGGTGCTATTAATATTATTTCTGTTTTACAGATGAGGCTGAGTGATTTTGCCTAGGGTCACACAGTTAGGAAGTATCTCTGACCAGAAACTTTGTGAGTGCAGGTCTTCATGACTCAGGTCAATTTGAGGAGTTTCCCCAAGAAGAGTCCTTGGAAGAAGCTTTAGTTAGCCCTAGGGGGACAGCAGGGTGTGGAGGTAGGTAGTGATCATATTAGTTAATTAATGAGCAAAAACTGGAAGGTAATCTCAGAGGTTATCTAAGTATATATCCCTCCACTTGGGTAGTCCAGCCCCTAGAGTTGAATAGAAATTAGGTTTATTGGTACATATGATGTGGCAATTCAGTATGAATGAATCCGTGATACTGTAAACGCTTTCTGATGTACCAGTCATAACTAAATGAACTTTATATATACAGTTAATTCTAAAAGCTAGGTGTCTGAGTTGTATTTTTTTTTTTTATCTAATAGTTATAGACAGTTACAGAGTTTGAAGCTTAAACATTAAGGATCCCATTTTTCTGTGAAATGAACAGATAATTGCAAACATGGTTAATTGAAGTTCTATGCTTTTTTCCTTCTCAGACTTGAAGAACAACAACTACTTACAATAGCAGTTTTGAAGAATGGAGTAAGCAAACTATTTACCATAGTATATGTCTTTGTAAATAAATCTATTAAATGGATGTTTTGGAGTCATCTTTATTGAATAAATTGGGTCATGTGTTCATTAATTTTACCATTTTGCTGTCAGTCATATCTAAAATATTTTCTGCTTTAGATGGTATTCACTAGTTAAATAATTGCTACTGCCAAGGTGGGTGACTTGGGCTCAAATTCAGTAACAGCATTATTTATGCACAGTTACAACTTTGGCTATCCTCTGACCTCATTTTTTTACATGAATGAAGACACTATCACATACATCTTTTCTACATTGCCTCTGAGTATATAACCAAATTTTATAGCAGATTTTCTACATATGTGAGCCACTGATAATCTGTGCCAGTGACTAGGATGTTAAAAAGTACTTAATCATCAATTACTTGTTTTGATTATATTGTGTTTATGTGTTCCTCAGATACTAAAGTCTTCCATTTAAAAACCTTTATATCCACCCTACCTTCTTGTTTTGCATATGAGACAAAATTTCTGTTGCCTTGCTTGCTGATATCTCCATAACCTAATAATCTCATCCTTTTCAAATTAAACAACTACTACTGCTCTTCCCTTTACTAACCTATGTCTCAAGATAAACTTATCTTTTCATCATGATCCCATGCACCAACAAGATACTATATCCATTTTTCTGATCCTTTGGTATTTTCTCCAGCTGAAACCAGTTCAAGTAGTTATTTAAGTTCCTTCTGTGCACTGTGATAGGTACTGGGGTTTCACAGTCTTTGAGTCCCCATACCTTTTAAGGAGCTTGCATTCCATCAGGAGGAAGACTGTATGTCCGTTGGCAAGTTGTACGAAAAAATGTACAAAGTCTAAAAGGGGAGGGGATCAGGAAAGACCTCATGGTGAACTTTGAATTGAAACTTAAAGGAATCCAGTGGAGATGAGCATGTATTCTGCATGTGAAAAGATATAGAGGGGATGTGAAAAGTAGGTATTAATTCACCATAAAGTAGAGCAATATATAAGGCAACCTGTTGGAATCAGCCTGTAAAGGGTTAGATAGAGGAGTTTGTATTAAACCATAGAGACAATAAAGATTTGCTGGAGTTTAATGAACAGTGGAGTGGCTTGGCCAAGCCAGAACCATACTTTAGGAAAATCACCTTAGAATGTCCTCTGTCCTCTTAACCTGTCTAAAACCTGTGTAGCATAAAAAGAAGTTCATGTGTTGGCATGAAGAATGAAATCTATACCATTCCTAGAAACATGCTAACTATAATTCCTTAGATGACTTTTTAAAGTACAAGTCTCCAACATTCAGTTTCCAAAATGTTTCCTTCAAAACTAGCCCGAGTAGTTCGTAGGACAGGCACCCCCATCTTGAAGAGGAAAAAAGAAAACAGGTTGAGTGATATGTGTAAAATTAAACTTCTGATTAGCAGAAGTCAGGATGGGAGCAAATCTGTTTAGTCAGGGCTGCATATTCTGATTAGCTTCTAGGACCTAGGGCTATTTTGTTTTTTTCTTTTTAAAATATATGTCCCTCAATGCATGATTTTTTCCACAAGTTAACCTGTCTTGAAGTTCCTAAAACGTCCTCATTAATAAGCAGTCTTAAGTATTAAACCACTGTCTTGGCACCTTTTTACGTTACTATCTTACACAGATATTTCAGTCATAACTATATAGAACAAGATTAATCCATTAAAACATTTTAATATTTACGAAACTACATGTATCATGTGTCAGTATATATTTGTAAATAGGTTTTATATAATACAGGTTTGGGTATTGGGTTAAATGTACATATTAGTTTATTCTTTATGATGGTGTTCCTCTAAGTATTGTCCCCCTAAAAATTGTCATATGGATAATAAAATGACACGAGCAACCAAATTGTGTAAGAACACATACTAAAATTTAAATTTTGTTTGCAATAAATAAGCCTCTTTTAAATCAAAAACCTTTAAGAAATCAAAATAGAATGGATTCATTTTTGTTTCATGGAGGTTTTTTAAAATGTACTAGTTAGAAATGTGATCCTACCTTACACAGGTATTAAAAATCTGTACATAATTGTATGTACTCATTGTACTGGAAGGTCCAACAATTCTGTATGGTTTGTTGGCAAAGAGTGTTTCACCGTTTCAATGAAACGTGTTTTAAATAAACTAAAAATACATGCCCCTTACAGTTCCTCCATTGTTTTACCTGTATAAGAGTTTTCTGCTAACAGCAGGATCTGCTACAATGATTAGCAAGTGTTGAAAATGGCTCCTCTTGTAACTATGGAAATTGGCAAGTCTTATAGCCCTGGCCCTGAAAACAAGCAATCATGCAAATTCACATTAAAAATACATCCCAGGGGGCGGCTAGGTGGCGGTACTGGATAGAGCACTAGCCCTGGAATCAGGGGGACCTGAGTTCAAATGCGGCCTCAGACACATAACACTTAAGGGTGTGACTCTGGGCTGGTCACTTAACCCCAATTGCCTCGTCAGATAAAGAACCAAACCAAAACAAAAAATACATCCCTTTGCACTGCAATTGTTTCACTTGTTTGATATCTTAATATGTAGCACTGTTGTGACAGTAGTCTGGGAGAAGGGCCTGTGCATATTTATAAGAGGCTGAATTTCGGGAATACCTGTTAGGTCTACTTTAGAGCAAAGAGGAACTGTTCTGCTTAGGATCAACCTCACCACCCCCTTCCAAAAGAAAATAATTCCCTTTTTTAAACATTCTTTTACTTATTTTCTCTTTGGTATTGCTATATCCTTTTTTACTGAATTGGAAGGTATGTATAATCTCCATACTGGAAGGGGCCTCAGAGGCAAGTATCCCATGGTTCAGTGGAAAGAATTTTGCAATAAGAGGACCGAAGTCCAATCCTAAGTCACATGTAACCTGGAGGAAGGCTCGTAACGTTTTACCGTCTCTGGACCTCAGTTATCACAACTATAAAATGAGGAGGTTGGACTCAACCACAAGGGTCTCATCCAACTCAATCTATGACCCTGTAAGGTCATCTAGTTTAGCCGATAACACATGAGTAGGAATCACCTATACTTTACACACAAGATATTTAAGTGCCTATCCTGGAGTCTGTATCATCACATAGCCTTCCAACCCTTCCTCATGTTAAGATAAATACTTTTAATTTAGACTCACAGAGATCCTTATAATTATGGAGAAAATAAATTAAACCATTCAAAGTGCCTATCAGAAGAATTGCAGAGGGAAAAAAAATCTTCATATTTTCCAATTTTGATATGGAAATAAGTGTGCTTATCTGCAAGCATATTGTTTACATGTCAATTAAATTCACGCTGCCTACAAATGGTTTAATTATACTACTGTTAAGGGCTGGAAAATTATATCTATGCTGGGCTTCTGATATTCATTCACAGATGTCAAGCTAAATTACAGGTGAAGGAAAAACAACCATCTCACATAATCAAGCTACAGTAGTATACATAATCCATAAAACAAATATAGGTATTGTTTTTTGTTTGTTTTTATTTTTGCATTCTCCACTTGGGAGAGATTTAATTTGAGAGAAAGAAGAGTTATTTTCATTGAAAAGAATTGATCTTTTGGACAAGTCTAACAATTTTTATTTTTCCAGATTCTCTCACTCCATCCTTCCCCCACCCACCAAGAAGGCAAACAATATCTCACTTATAAATGTGAAATCATGCAAAACATTTCCTTATTAGCTCTATTGCAAAGAAAAGGAAAAAAAAATAACCAAGAAAATTATACTTCGATTTGCACTGAGTTCATCGCCTCTCTCTGGAGGTGGATAGCATTTTTTCATCATAAGCCCTTTTGGATCACTATTGATCAGAGTACCCAAGTCTTTAACAGCTGGTCAGCATTATAACATTGCTGTTACTGTGCCCAGCGATCTGGTTCTCACTGCATTTTGCATCAGGTCATATAGGTCTTGCCATGCCTTTTTTTTTTTTTTTTTCTGAAACTACTCCCTCTAAATTTTTTATAGCATCACAATCACACCACAACTTGTTCAGCCATTCCTCAATTGTTGAGCATTCCCTCAATTTCCAATTCTTTGCCACCACAAAATGCTGCTGTAAATATTTTTGTACATACAGGTTCTTTTCCTCTTTTTTTAAAATCTTTTTGGGGTACACACCTAGTAGTGGTATTGCTTGATCAAAGGGTAAGCATAGTTTTATAGCCCTTTGGGCATAGTTCCAAATCATACTCCAGAATGGTTGGACCAGTTCACGTATTCTACCAACAGTTCATTAATGTACCTATTTTCCTTCATCCCTTCTAGCATTTGTCATTTCTGATAGGTATGAGGTGGTACCCAGAGTTGTTTTAATTTGTATTTTTCTAATCAATAATGATTTAGAACATTTTTTCATATGACCATAGATAGCTTTGACTTCTGAAAACTGCCTGTTCATATCCTTTGGGCATTTATGAATTGAGGAATGGCTGGCTCTTATTAATTATAAATTTGACTCAGTTCTCCATATGTTTGAGAAATGAGTCCTTTATCAGAGAAACTTGCTGTATTTTGTTTTTTATATTACTTCATTGTCTATGGTGCTTTTTAGCAAAAAGTTTCTATAATTATCTCTTTCAATTAGGTCAATTTTTGTCTGAGATCATGATAGCCAGTCCTGCCTTCTTCATTTCAACTGAAGCATAATGTACTCTACTTTAGCTCTTCATTTGAACTCTGTGTGTCTTTCCATCCAAAGCGTGTCTCTTCTACACAACATAGTGAATTATGTTCTCCAATCCATTCTACTATCAACTTCTGTTCATCCCATTCATATTCAAGTGTGTTAACTAACTACATTTCCCTTCATCCCATTTTCCTGTTTATCCTTCTCTTTTTATCCTGTCACTCTTCAAAAGTCTGTTTTGCTTCTAGCCATTGCCTTCCCCAGTCTCCCCTCTCCTTTGTTACCCTTCCTGCTCACCTCCCCCAATATCTCTTATTCCCTTCCCTTTTTATCTCCCTATTGGGTAAGATAGATTTATATACCCAGATGAGTGACTTCATGTATTCTTCCCTCTTTGAGCCAATTTCTATGAGAGTGAGGTTCAAGCATTGCATGTCACATCCCTTCCCATTTTCCCCACCACTATAAAAGTTGTTCTTTGAATGCCTCCTTTATGTAAGAAAATTCACCCCATTCTACCTGTCCCTTCTGCCTTCTCTCAATGCACCTCTCCTCACCCCTACATTCTTTAGTTGTAGAGTATTCCAACATAATCGACTCACACCCATGTCTCTGTCTATGCAGACTCCTAACTGCCTTAATAATGTTAATGTATTTGGGAGTAACATGAATCATCTTCATATAATAGGAATGTAAACAGTTTAACTTTATTGAGTCCTTTATGATTACTCTTTAATTTTTACCTTTTCATGCTTTTTCTTGAGTTTTCTGTTTAAATGTCAAATGTTCTATTTAGTTTTTTTTTTCCATCAAGAATACTTGAAAGTCTTCTATTTCATTAAATATCCAATTTTCCCCCAAAGGGCTATACTCAGTTTTTCTGGGTAGGTGAGTCTTGGTTATAACCCTCACTCTTTTGCCCTCCAGAATATCATATTCCAAGCCCTCTGCTCTTTTAATGTGGAAGCTGCTAAATCTTGTGTGATCCTGACTATGGTCCCACAATATATGATTTTTTTCTTTCTGGTTACTTGCAATATTTTCTCCTTGAGCTGGCAGATCTGGAATTTGGCTATAATACTCCCAGGGTTTTTTCCAGGAATCTCTTTCAAAAGATGATTAGTGGATTCTTTCCATTTCTATTTTACCTTCTGGTTCTAGGATATTAAGGCAGATTTCTTTGATAATTTCTTGAAATATGATGTTTAAGCCCTTTTTTTTAGATCATGGTTTTTGGGGAGTCCAATAATTCTTAAATTAGCTCTCTAAAATCTAGTTTCTAGGTCAGTTGTTTTTCTGATGATATATTTCACATTTTCTTCTATTTTTAAAATTCTTTTAACTTTGTTTTATTATTTCTTGAAGTCTCATAGTCATTAGTTTATAGTTGTACAATTCTAATTTTCAAGGAAATATTTTCTTCAAAAAGATTTTGTATCTCTTTTTCGATTTGGTCAATTCTGCTTTTTAAGGAGTTCTTTTCTTCAGTAAATTTTTGTGCCTCATTTACCGTTAGGCCAATTCTGTTTCATAAGGTAATATTTTCTTCATTATTTTTTGGTTCCTCTTTTGCAAACCCTGTTAATTCTCTTTTCATAGTTTTCTTACATCTCTCTCATTTCTTTTCCCAACTTTCTCTCCACCACACTTAGCTCTTTTTAAAAGAAAAAAAACTTCCAGGAATTCCTGCTGGCCTTGGGTCTAATTAGCATTTTTTTTTTGAGGATTTGGATGTAGCTGCTTTAATATTGCTGTCTTTTAAGTTTATATCTTGATCTTCCCTGCCTTCTACAAATAGCTTTCTACAGTCAAGTTCTTTTGTTGTTATTGTTGTTTGCTTATTTTACTGGCCTGCTTCTTCACTTTGAACTTTATGTTAAAGTTGGGCTCTGCTTCCTTGGGAGTAGGGAGGCCCTATGGCAAGCTTTAGGCTTTTTCCTGCTTCTTTTTTTCAGAGTTAGTTCTGGAAATGTACAAGTTTTTGATGTTTCCAAGATGGTATGATCCCAGGAGAAGTATGGTCACTGTTCTCCTGGTCTGTGCTCTGGTCTTCTCCTAGAAGGGCTAGCTCTCTTCTTGGCCCTGGAATTATGACTATGGCCCCTGCTCCCTTGTAATCAATCACAAATGCTCCTCTCCATCTTGGAACTTCAACCCAGAACTGCTTATGGGCAATATAGTTACCAATCGGCCCCACTTGCACCCAGTGCCAACAAAGAGTTCCCGGTAATCTCTCTCTGATCCATTGTCTGACCTCCTTACTGTCTCTTGACTAACAGATTCTGAAGTTGCTGCTGTTGCTACTACTGCTGTGGCCACCTCCAAGGCCTACCACTGGTGTTCTAGGCCGACATCCATCCTACTGTCACAGACCTCTTCGGCAGACCACCTAAGAGGTCTTTGGCTGGGAAAATGGTTCTTCCTAATCTTTTCTTGGTTCTGTTGCTTCAAAATTTGATTTGAGGTATTATTTTTAAATTGTTTACTGGGAATTATTGGGAGAGTTGAGCTGGATCCCAGCCTATCTTCTGCCATCTTGGCTCCACCAACTGTAAGAATTTTAAAGGCAAGTCCCTAATGACTTTTAAGTTGACAAATTAAATTCAAGAAGAAAAGCTAGAACAACGGGGAAAAGTTCATATCACATTTTCCATGGCTCTTTTGAGCCTTCTGTTTACACTGGTAGGAATCTTAACCACTGAAAACAATAAAACTTTTTTTTTTTCCATTCTTAAAACCTCAGATTCTCAAGAGAATCACAGATCCCCAAAGACACCTAGATTAGAAGACTTTGCAGCTAATAATTTAGAGCTCCTTTTAATCACACTTAATGAAGTAATAAATCAGCCCCAGATCTGGATGTTTGTTTTATTATTTTATAGGAAGACTTATAGTTGATCCTGGCTCCAAAGATATCAAATCCAATTTACACTAGACAGTGTGTGCAGGATGTCAGTAAAGTAACTGCTGAAATTTCCCATCGATAAATCAATTAATCAATAAGCATTTATTAAGAGTTTACTATGTGGCAGCCCCTGTACTAAGACATGGAAGAAAATGATGGTGACCACATAACATCTGTTGTTACAGAGTTAAAATACAGGATAAAATACAATAATCACTTTCTGAATCCAATGATAAACTGACGTAGGGTAGTCACTTTAAGGCACCAGTACCTCACTTTTGCCAAAATTCAAGTTTTGCTTTCTTTGCTTTATTATTCGTAAATAAAACTTTCTTCAATAATATTATAAATTATGTGGTTTGTGGTAGGTGGGTAATCTCTGCTACAGGGTTATTTATATGTCTTTACTGTCTTATTCTGTGTGTGTATGTGTGTGTGTGTGTGTGTGTTAGGGGAAAGGAAACTGGGTATAGAGGAAAGAAACTCATCCGGGAGGATGCACTTGTGATGAATATAAGCAAGACAGTCACATTCTGTGCTTGGTAGTTGAGTAATTTCTATTTTCACTAAGCATTTATAACTGCTTATTTATATTTGCAGAGGTCTCTGGAAAGAAAAGTGAGCAGTAGTAGGAATTCTATCGTAGTACTTGAAATCCTAAGTAATCACTAGGACCAGGCAGCCATCCTGAGGCTCAAATAGGATAATACATAGAAAGCACTTTGCAAGCCTTCCGGTGCTAAAGACACTTTAGTTCTTTATGTTATTATACTGCTTCCTGTGGATGCTACTTGAGAGATTCATTCTTCAGAAGGAAGTTCTACTTCATTTATCTTGGCTTGTTTTGAGTGTCTATATTTTTAAGGTCTTTCTGATGTTTGTAACTCTCACACAATCACATGCAAATTTTTGGCAATTTCTAATGTTTTATCTTCAATATAAAATTCAGAATATAAATAAGAAAACAGTCTCTTTCTATCAAGAACACACACATGCAGTAGGACAGTATAGAGGGATCACTTTTGTGGTATGAATATCCCCATTTACAAGCATGGAATTTACCAAGTTACAGAAGAAAATTTTGTTTGAAAAAAAATAAGGAAAACAAAACTGAAAGTTATATATGGTAATTATTCATCCCAAAGAGCTAAGTAAATCCCCATCATCACTTAGTATTGTAAAATGGGAAGTTTCTCTTTTGCTTTATGCAAAGCCTTAGGTAGACAAATCACTTAGAAATGGGGAGGGGAGAAAGATCTTACCACCACCTGAGTAATAAGTTTGATTGGAGGTAAAGGGGAAGGGAGAGTTAGGTGGGATAACCTATTATTTTGAAAAGATTTTTGGCTCTTTTTTTTTTCAAGAACTAGATCAAATTACCAAGTATTTATGTTTTGCATTAAATGGATAAATTTTGTGTTCTATCTAAGAAATGCAGTTTTTCAGTCTATGTACTTCATCGACAATTTTATCTTTTTTCAAAATCCTTTTTGATGCAGTTTTATTTGAGTGGCTTATGGGAGATTCAATTTAATGAATATTAAAGGTCTTAACTTTAAAAGTATTTTTCAAAGTTGTTAAGAAGGTATTACTTATGTTTTTATTAAATTAAATTATATATCCCTCATGCAATTAATCAAGTGCCTATCAATTCATTTTCTTTAATATCTCTTTCACATCCATCCTGTCTTCTCAGTTCCTACTATAATTATTGTTATTCAAGCCCTCCTATTTTTTGAGCCTCAATTTTTAATTTATAACAGCCTCTTTTATTCATTTTTTTTCATTAAGCATTTATGATCGTAGTTGACTTGTAACCAAGGAAGGCTTTGATCCTAGTAGCCAAGTGGGGCACCAGAGTGGCCTAGGGGGGTCCTTCTCTGGACTTGCACAGATCTGAGTTCATCCTGGGGCAGGTCTGACCCCAAAGAAAGGAGTCAGGGTCTTTCCCACTCCCTACTCAGAGTAGAACTGTGAGGAAATCTCTAAGACCAAACTTACTCATTGTACAATGTGGACATCAGGTAAAGGACAATTTTTCATTTTCCCTACCATAGGAAATTGCTTACAACAGGAAACAACTCAAAAAAATACAGAAAGGAAAAAAAAATAAGACCAAAACCATATATATTATTTATATGGTCCCCAAAGGTCATGTCAACTTTATGGAATACCAAATATCTGCTTCACGTTCAGTCTCCAACTGCAAAGAAAAATTCACAGGGTCCAGATGTCCTGAAAAGCCCAAACATGGTTTGGTGCATCTTTAGTCCTTATTATGGGGTTATGGGACCTGGACCCAGAATTTTTCCATATATTTCAGCAACCCAGTCCCTGAAATTTCCCACACAACTCAGTCCCTGGCTTCTTGAGGAGGCATCTGGCCCATCCAGCCCACCTAGATACTCTGTAGTCCTTTTAATTGTCCTTTCACTGTGGCTCTCAAACCTACTCCAGACCACTGAATTCCTTTCACTGTCAAACCTGGGCCACCCCAGGCTACTTCCACTCATTCCTTAATCCCATCCAGATCTTCTCACTGTCTTTTTTTTTTTTTTAATGTAAGTATCAGTCTTAGCCTCATGAAGGCTCAGATTCACTCAGAATCTAGTCTGCCCTATTGACTTTACAATAAACCTCACTACTTTGACTGAAGAAGACTTGAATGCTCAAATTCTTTCCAGGAAGACTCTCCCTGTGCCCTTACATTTTGAGGTTCCAAGCACCCCAAACTGCATCACCTGTACTACACATTCTTCCTGGTGGAAGCACTCTACTTTTCCAAGAAATACTGCTGCTTTGGGAATATTTTTTTTTCCTGGGCAGCTAATAGTCCAAACTCAGACTCACAAGGTTAAACATCATGTGCAGAAATGTCCATTTGTCAATATCTTCCTCATTGATCTATATTCAGGCAAGGAAAAAAAAATAAAGCAGAAGGAATCAGACAAGGATTCAGGCTCACTTAGGCAAGCATGTACTTTGTTCCTATCATGTGGCTGCAAGGAAGGGGGAGGTTCTTTCCCTTCCTACTTTCTAAAAGCCATGGGAAAGAAAGCAGTTGAATGTGTCTCAAAAGAGGTAGGACGCAAATAAAGTCATTTCAATCTCTCTCATAGAACACCAACAGAGGATGTTACTTCTGATTAGTCCTTATTAATATTGGACACAACCAGTATATTTCCTCAAGGAAAAAATTGGATAGAGTACCAGCCGTATCTATTTTTGAAGATCATTTATATATCTTAGGGATTATTTATTGTTTAAATACTTAATAGAATTTTCCTCAAATTTATCTGATATTGGTATATTTTTTAAATGTGGCAATTTATTAATGATGTTGAATATTTTTCTCTGATGTGGAGTTATTTAGATGATTTCTTTATATGCTGATTGAGATATTATATTTTATAGGTATTCATAAGTTTTATATCTACTCTTATTGATATATAATTTCACATAATAGTCTCTGGTAATTTTCTATATTTCTTTGCCATTTCTTTTGATTTTCCTTTTCTGTTACTCGTTTTGGTAATTTGATTTTCCATTGCCTTCATAAAGGTTAAATTAACTAATGGTTTATCAATCTTATTAACCTTGTCTGAAAGTTTTTATTTTATTAATGTGATTTTTCAGCTTTTTACTGTTCACTTCTCCTTTGATTTTTGATAATCTCATTTTGTATTGGTTGGGGGGTATATTAATTTGTTGATTTTTAAGATTCATAAATTATAGTTTCCAATTATTACATTTTCTTTTTTTGTAAATATAATTTTGGAAATGAAAATGTGCTTCTGAAAATTGTTTTGGCTATATTCCATAAATTTTAAATTGTTGTATGATTGTTGTCTTTAACATAATTTTTTTATAATTTGACATTATCAATTCTAGTGTTTGAAATTTCTGCTTTTCTGAATTTTTGTAAATGTGCCATGCTGAATTGCCAATTAATTTATGTAATTATTAATTGATTTTTTGTGACCCAGATAAAAATGGGAAAAGAATCTCCTCCAGCTAGTCACCCTTGCACTTCACCAAAATTCATTGTGCCTTGTTTGTTCATGGGTAAAGGCAGCTATGGCTAACATAGAGAAATCAGTCCTGGGGCTAGCAGTTTATGACTAAGGGAATGGGACCTCTGTTTTTCTGTCATTCAGTCACGTGTGAGTCTTTATGACCCCGTGGACCATAGCATGCCAGTCCCTTCTTTTCCTTCGCTATCTCCCAAAGTCTGTACATAAAGATCATGTACACTACTTCTATGGCACTACCTATCCTCTGCTGTCCCCTTTTCCTTTTGCCTTCCGTCTTTCCCAACATCAGGGTCTTTTTCTTTTCTTTTCTTTTCTTTTCTTTTCTTTTCTTTTCTTTTTTTTTTTTTTTTTAGGTAACTGGGGTTAAGTGACTTGCCCAGGGTCACACAGCTGGTAAGTGTCAAGGTTTGGTCTGAGGCCAGATTTGAACTCAGGTACTCCTGACTTCAGGGCCAATGCTCTAACCACTGCCCCACCTAGCTGCCCCATCAGGGTCTTTTTCAATGAGTCTTCTCTTCTCCTTATGTGGCCAAAGTATTTAAGCTTCAGTTTTAGTATTTGTCCATCTAATGAATAGTCTGAATTAATTTCTTTAAATATTGACTGATTCTTCAGACCACAATTCAAAAATGTCAAATCCATGGCTCTCATATTTCCTTATAATCCAACTATCACTGCTATTCATGACTACTGGAAAAAACATAGCTTTGACTATATAGAGTTTATAAATCATTGTTGGCAAGGTAATGTCTCTGCTTTTTAGTATGCTATTCAGATTTGCCATAGCTTTCCTTCCAAGGAAAATGTGTCTTTTAATTTCATAGCTTACAGTCACTATCTGCAGTGATCTTTGAGCCCAAGAATATAAAATCTGACACTGCTTCCATTATCTTCTTCCTCTGTTGCCAGGAAGTGATGGGACCAGTTGTCATGATCATAGTTGTTGTTGTTTTTTTTATTTTTAATGTTTAGCTTCAAGCTAGTTTTTACACTCTCCTCTTTAGCCCTCATAGAACCTTCTTAATTCTTCTTTACTTTTTGTCATCAGAGTGGTATTATCTGCATATCTGAGATTGTTGACATTTCTCCAGGAAACCTTGCTTCTTTTTATTCATCCAACCTGGCATTTTTCATGAGGTACTCTGCATATAAGTTAAATAAGGTGACAAATATACAACCTTGTCATTCTCTTTTCCAAATCTTGAAATAATCAATTGTTCCATGTTTGGTTCTAACTCTTGCTTCTGGACCCTTATATAGCTTCCTCAGGAGACAAGGTGATGTGGTACTCCCATCTTTTTGAGGACTTGCTACATTTTTGGTGATCCACAGTCAAAGGCTTTATAGTGCGGTGAATGAAGCAGAAGCAGAGGTTCTTTGTTTGTTTGTTTCTGAAACCACTTTGCTTTCTCTACAATCCAGAGAATGTTGACAATTTGGTCTCTAGTTTCTCTGCCTCTTCAAAAACCAGCCTGCACTTCTGGTCCCTTTGGATCAAATAGGGATAGGCATGCTTAGGTTTTTGGATACTTACTGATTTATGACAACAAGCCAGGAGTAATGCATCAATCACACTTTAATAAGGCACAGAGAGTATAGAGGCAGATGGTTGGGGGTAGGATACAGAGGTAAAGGGCATGGAGAATGGGGATAGGGTGGGAGAGGTTAGTCAGCAATGGGGAAGAGACTGGGGAGGGGGAGGGCACAGACAGTCATGGAACCAAGGATCAGAGTTGAGTGTACAAAAATAAATTCCCTAATATTTCCATTCAGTTCTCTTCATATAGCAATAAATCTAATGTTTGCACAATTATATTAAAGTCTGTAACCTTTTCATGTTTATTATTTTTTTTTGTTTGACCTGTATTCAGTCAGTGGAGTATTGAATTCTCCTACTATTAATATTTTTCTGTTCAAATAATTTTTGGAATTCATTTAACTTTTAAAAAAAGTTACTATTTCCGTTTCTTGTTGAAATCAAATCAACACTGCCATTGCCTCTAAAAAGACTGTGTCAGTGGGCTGCCCTGTTGTTTTACTCATATTCGTTGTGATTTCCCAAACCAAGAAACCTTCCTGTGGCCACTACTCCCCTCCATTCAATTAATGATTCAATTCTTTTTAATAATATTTATTGAGCACCTACTATGTGCCAGGCACTGGGCTAAGCATAGGGGATACAAATAAGAAAAAGAAAGTCCTTGCCCTCAGGGCCCTTAGAATGTAATGGGGAAATACAACACGTAAAACTAAGCTGGGAGTTCAAACCAAGCAGAGTTGTAGCTGGAAAGCGGAGAGTTAGCTGGACAGTCCAATTTCAGCCTTCCATAATGGAAAGCTTTGGGAGTAATTTAGTATAATTATATTGTATTGTACTGTGTTGTTCATTACTCCCATCTATTCCCAAGGTTAGCTGTGATCTTTAATTTCCATTTGAGGGAGCCTATCTGACTCTTTATTTTCCTCCAATGGTATCCTAAAGGTTTTTGTTAATCACGTCAAAGACATTGTCACTTTGATGTTCCCCTATGATGAAGCCAGTGGGAAAGTGTTTAATCATAGCAACACTCCTGTAATTCTGAGTCTTCTTCCCAAATTTACCTCTTTTCCTTTTGAGACCATTATAAATCATACTGTTTTTATAATAATATGTAATATTTATGTTGAAGTCCTAATTATTCAAAATTTTAAAGCTTCCTGGGCTTTTTCTTATTGAAATTCACTGTGAATTTGTATATCAAAGGACTTATCTAGGTCTGTCCTTGTGTACCAGACAGCCATCCTGGCATCATGAAAAGAGTGCTGAACTTAAAGTGAGGAAGATCTGAGCTAAAATCCTGCCTGTGCGATGAGGCACAAATCCTCTCTCAGACTTAATGTCCTCATCTACAAAATGGAAACAATAATGCTTGTAGTACCTACCTTATTGCATTTTTGTGGGGCTCAAAAGAGATAATGTCTATATTTATCAATTTTAAATCTCTAACAATAGTTAGCATTTATATGGTGTTTTGAGGTTTGCAAAACTCCTTACAAATAGTATCTCATTTTATCTTCACAACAATCCTGGGAAATAGATGCTATTATTATTCCATTTTTCAATGAAGAAACTGAAGTGGATAGAAGTTGTGACTTCCCCAGTGTTGAATAAGTGACTGAGGCTGGATTTGAACTCAAGTATTCCTGATGTTATCCTCTGCATCACCTAGCTGCTTAAATATATACTCTACTTAAATATCAGTTTTTATTACCTGTTGAAGTTATAGTTCTGTGTTGATTTATCAATATCAAAAGTTCTAGACAGCCTGCCTTGCCACTGCAGGATGTCTTGGAACAATTCTGGAGAATTAAATGTGCATTATTTTGCCTTCAAGTATTATAGTTAATTTAGATGGGTAGTAAATATTGGGATGAAGCCCAATTTTCCTGGCTTTTCATATATCATACTCCAAGTTGTTCCTTCTTTCTCATATTGGATGACTAATGTCTGTGATTTGAATCTGGTATTTCTTCTTAAGTGATGCGGTTCTTAGCTGACTGTAATATAAACTCTTTGTCATTGTAACTGTGGAGTTAGATGGCAATGTTTCTGAGTGAGGGGAATATGACATCTGTCCCTCTTGGCATCCAGAGGATTCTTTCAATCTGTAGTTTGCCCCTTTGTGTCAATAATTCTGAAAAAAATGTTTTTATGCTGAAAAATAGGGTCAGATTTTTGTCCCTCTCATTCTGAGGAGAAGCCAAATGGCCCAAATCATTTCCCTTCGCTTTTTCCTCTAGTTCCATCTTCTTTGGTTGTCAAGTGTCTGTCATGTTCTACTGCTTCTGCCTTTTTTTTATTCCAGCAGAAGAATTATACTTCTCATTGATTCCGTAATTGTATTCAATTTTTTAACAGATCTCTCTGTATTGTTGTTTAGTTAGAATTTTGATTTGTTCCTTTTCCCTGTAGTAATGGATTGCTCTTTATCAATGTTAGACCTTTCTTTACCAACATCAATTCCTACTTTATTTCACTTAGAGTATCTAACATGATAATTCTAGTTTTGTTTCCATACTGCTGTGAGTGTCAATTCATTATTTTTCCCTTCCTCATCTCTTTGCTTTGGATTCTTTTTATCCATACTATTTACTTATCATTATAAAAGGTTATATTTGTTTTTTCTATTTGCTCACTTTTTGACTGTTCCTTTTTTTGGGGGGGGATGTGAACCATTTGATTTTGAGACTCTTTGTACTTCTCCTGCCTATCCCCTTCCCTTTTTAATTATTGAGCACTTCCATCTCGAGGCACCTTAAGTATGCCAGCCAATGTGCTAAGCACTGAGGATGCAGAGAAAAGCAAAAACACAGCCCCAGACCTCAAGGAGCTCACATTCTAATGGGAGAGACAACAATTCAAAAATGACAAACAAATAAGATATATACTGTATAAATGGGCAGTGGTCTAAGAAGGAAGGGATTATCAGTGGGAAGGACTGACAAAAGTTTTTGCAAAAGTTGTGATTTGGATTGTCTTTTTTTAATTTTACTTATTTTTTTCTGAACTTAAGAAATAAAACAAGCATTTTTATAACAGCAAGAAAATAGAAAGAAAAAATGGAAAGAAAAAAAGAAAAAAAGATGATTGTACACGAAACTGCAAAGCTATTATGGACAACTTGCTCTTCCTTTAAAATATATAATAAGGTTATCATGTGACTTTTTTCCCTTTTTTTCCTTCCCCCCTACCCTAGAGATGGCTACCATTAGAAACAAATATATGTGTGTGTATATATATGTAAAATTGTTCTACACGTACTTCTATTTATCAGTTCTTTCTCCAGATGTAGATAGCATCTTCCTTCATATGTCCTTTGTAGTTAATTTGGGTATTTATAATAGCCAAAATGACTTAGTCACTCAAAATTATTCTAAAAACAATATTATCATTACTGTATACAATGCTTTCTTGGTTTTGCTCATTTTGCTCTTCGTTATTCCATGCAAATCTATCCATGTTTTTCTTACAATTTACAGTAGCAAATAAATATGGTAACCTTATGTTTGATAAGTGTAAAAACTTAAACTTTGGGGATAAGAATTCACTATTTGGTAAAAAAATTATTGGGAAAACTGGAAAGTATGACAGAAACTGGGCATAGACCAATATCTTACACCATTTACCAAGATAAAATCAAAATGGATGCATCATTTAGATATAAAGAAAGATGTTAAAAGAAGGTTTAAAGAGAATGGAATATATTTACTACCAGACTTATGAAATATATTGCCTATCGGACTTATGCACAATTTATATATCAGCAAGAGATAGAGAGAAGTATGAGGTGACTGAACTAAGTCTTGAAGGAAGTCAGGAAGCCAGGAAGCGGAGATGAGGAGGGATGACATATCAGGCATGGAGGTCAGCCAGTGAAAAAGCACAGAGTCAGAAGAAGGAGTGTCATGTGGGAAGCATAATAAGGCCATTGTCCCTGTACCACAGAACATGTGGAGGAAAGTAAAGTTTAAAAGACTGGAAAGGTAGGAAGGGTCCAGGTTATAAAGGACTTTAAAAGCTCAACAAGATATTTTATATATGAACCTGGAGACAATACAGAGCCACTGGGGTTTATTGGAAGGGGGGTAAGGGAAGGTGACATGGTCAGAACTATATTTTAGAAAGGTCACTTTGTCACCTGAATGGATCATTGTGTGGAGAGACTTGAGGCAGAAACATCAACCAGAAAGCTATTTGCAATGATCGAGGCATGAGGTTAGGAGGGCCTACACCAGGATACACAGTGAGTGTAGAGAAGAGTTATCTATGAGGGATGTTGTTAAGATGGAAATAATAATACTGGGCAATAAATTGGATGTGTGAAGTGAGGACTAGAGAGATGAGGATAACACTAAGATGGTGAGCCTAGGTAACTGGGAGGATTGTGATGTCCTTGACAATAACAGGGAATTTTGGAGGGAGGAGATAGGGGAAAGATAATGAGTTATGTTTTTGACATGTTGAATATGAGATTCCTATAGGACATGAAGTTTGAGATGTCCAAAGCTTGGGGCTAGATGTATATATCTGGGAATCATCCACATAGGGATGATAATTGAATCTGTGGGAGCTATTGAGATCACCAAGAGAGTAGATATAGAGGGAGAAAATAAAAGGGCCCAGAACAGAGACTTAGGGAATGTCTACGGCTAGTGGACATGACTTGGATGAAGAACAAGCAAAGGAGTTTGAAGAATTGTTAGGGGTAGACCATCTAAAGAGACAGTCCTACTGTAAGGAGAAAATACCAAGATACTAAAGAAAGGGGCAGTCTGCACCAGAATGTTAGTAAGTAGGTTTTTGGGGGGAGCTTACTTATGAGACCAGTCCAGGCAGTGGCAATGACAGTTGTAGATCTCTGCCTTACATCTAAGTCAGCAGACCTATACAACATATGACCTGCAGGCCAGTTGTGGACCACTAAAGGATTCCAGGTGGCCCTCAAAAAATGTAGGGTTGCACTGTGCACTCTCCCTTGTTTGTCACATGACTCACAGTAATCAACCATCATCAGTCTGTCTCTAGCTTAACCTATCTGCAGCCCAGAGAAGTTTAGCTTATTTTAATTTTGCACCCTACCCACTACCAAGTTGTATAGGTCTCTTATATAGAGACAGAACAAAGAAGGCTTAGTGTCAAAAAATGGTTCATGGTCACTTGGGTGGTTATGTAATTTTTCTCATGGACAGTTGTATAATAAAGCTGTTTTGCTGTTTACAATAATGGTGACACTAGGATGTAGAAATAGGCCAAAGGTCACGTTCTTACAGTCTTGCTCCCACCATATAGGAGTGCTCATACAGGTAGGTCATTTTTGTTATTGATGTTGTTGTTTGTCCTTTGTTCTCAAAGAGGACCATGAAATCAGGAAGGAAATGTCATGACTTGCAAATAAAGTGAGGGAGGGCTGTGCAAAATCACTAGCCTCACTCTCTTCTCCAGAGTCATCTGGGTCCCATGGCAAAATATAGATAAGGAACACTGGAGATAGCCCTGGATGCAGTGGAAGGCCTTGGCTTCTTTGAACTAAGATCTTTCCCAGGTCTCATCACTGCCCATTCAGTGATTAAGACTAGGTAAAAATGAGGCAAAGAATGACCTCTTTTCCTACTCAAAAAAAAAAAAAATCAATCTAGGAGGAGAAGATCCTCAGGGTTTCTGGCTAAAAGAGAAACAATTACTATTTACCCTTACTCTGAGGCATCAAAATCCAAACAACGACCCTTGGGAAGCTTGGGCTGGGACCCATTGTTAACCAATCAATGAGAGCCAGAGTGATTTGGGGTTTAAGGCATGGTCCATAAAAAAAGAAATCTAGCCAGAAAATCTTAAGATATCTTGTTGGGTTTCAATGATCAAAATTTATATTTCTTTGGGCAGAGCACCCTCAGGTAAGGGTATAATTCCCTATGTGGACAGAAGGAGAGGAGGGAGAGGAAACAAGGAAGGAGAAGCATACACTTAACCTAACAAATAAATAGACTATCCAGAGATACTAAAAGCAAGAGGTCTTTAATGGACTTATATTAACTCACACAAAGGAAAGCATAAGAGGGACATCTGAAAGTGGGAATGGTGTGGGGAGAGCAGGGGCAATGAGGAAGGGTCATAACCAAAGTGATCTGCATAGAGATTGCTCTCTGACATTGGTGTACCTGGCTCTTGGTAGCTGTTCCTTAGTGGTGTGGAATATGGCTGTGGGGGACTTGAGGGGGGCGGGTTGTCTGGTCTTCTCTACCAGGGCGGTGTGTACTCCATCAATACACATCAGGAGTCACACCTCAAAAACTAGGGCAGCAAGAAACATTGAGAGGGCTGGGTTCCATAGGCATACTAAGATGGTCCTCATGCTTAGAGCAGTTTAAGTTGGGAGAGACAAAAACCTCTACCATATAGTTTATTAGGGAAGGGTAGGCTTAGTTGATGAGTCTCCCACTAATCAGGCACTAGAAGGGAGATGCTGGGATTGACTAATGAGTATGGGGCATGAAGAACTCTATCAAGGATGATTCATGTTCTAGGAAAGAGGATGAGGATAGAGGGTGGGTACTAGACAGGAGAAAAGAGTCTGTCTAGAGCTAAGACAAACTATTAACAGAAAGATTAGGCCCAGTTAAGCAAAGTAGAGACATTTTCTGAAATACTCCAAACTTTTAAGGTAGGAGAACTTAGAAAGAACAGGTGATCTCTAAGTATTTTCTAGCCCTAACAATCCATCATTATCACCCCATCATTTTCACTCTACCATCTTACTGGAAAGTCCCTTAGAATACATTCCAATGAAATGTCTTCATATCTAATGTTTTCATAACTAATGTTGATATTATTTGCTCATCACAGTTGGTTTCATTAAAAAATGATATAACTCTAGGTTATTCTGAAGTGTGGAGAAGGGCTGAAGGGCTAAAAAAAGATTTAGAGATCAGTCATACAAAGAGGGCTGGGAACAACAACAATAATAATTGATACTTATATGGCATTTAAATCTTATAAAGTGCTTTACACACATAATTTCATTTTGAACATGACAGCCCTATGAAGCAGGTATTATTTTATCCATTATACACATTAGGAAACTGAGTTTTAGAAAGGTTAAGGTATCCCAGCCATCCTAGAAGGCCAGTACTCTAGAGTTGGCAGGTAAAGGAAAGAAATGGAAAATAAAGGAAACCTTTTTGCAAACACAATTTCTTTTTTTTCTAAGTGGAAAAAATAAACACAATTTTTTGGGGGGGTAGGCAATGGGGTTAAGTGACTTGCCCAGGGTCACCCAGTTAGTGAGTGTTACGTGTCTGAGGCTGGATTTGAACGCAGGTCCTCCTGACTCCAGGGCCGGTGCTCTATCCCACAATTATTTTTACAATGCTCCCCAACTCTCAAGCCCTGGGGAAAGGTAGCCTACCCAGAAACATCGTTCTGTCTGGGTCCTTCCCATTTACCCCCAGTAGCCCCTTACTGCTTTTGGCCTTGGGTAGTCCCTGGACAGCCATAGCCCTGTTCTCTAAGAGTTAAGCTCCAGGAGAGTAGAGTTAGGCAGAAGAGGCAGAGAACTGGAACCCTGGGAACAGGAGAGCTGGAATCAATGAGTAGGGAGAAAGATGAAGAAAAACATAAGGTTAAAAGTTTGAGGAGATGAGAAAAGAAGAAAGAGACCCACATTTAACTGCCACAAGACAGATTTGGGAACTGGTTTAAAATCTCAATGCAAAAAGAAAGCAAAAGGTCAGCTTCAAATTCTAAAATGCAATGAAAGTAATTTCTTTTTATTGAGGAAAGAAGTCTCTATTTCCGGCTCCCCAGAGTTTTCATCACTTTCATCTCAGTATTGACTATAAAATAAATGCAATTTCCTGGCATCTCTAGTAAGTTTGAAATTAGGACAATTAATTAAATGGATTTAAAATTAAAGAAAACTTTGTTCTTAATTAGAAATCAATTGTCTTTGAATAGATTAGTTACTAAATGGTAACAGTATACCATCAAAGTAAATTTAGATGATAAAACTGGTGTTTTCTGCTTTCAATCAGATAAGACTACATTAGCTGAAGATATGCCTGAAAATCACTGAAGGGTTATAAAGTACCAACATGGCCATCAGGCTGCTATTATTTCAGGCAGACCAGGTGAGACACTTACTAGCCATGTACCGAAAGGCAATTCTCTCACTGAATTTCTGAATATTGCTCTCCTCATTTAAAAAATGAGGATTGTAACACTTGCACTCCTTTCTCACAGGGTTGTTATGAAAAGTGCTCTGTATACTATAAAAAGATGTAGTAAAAGATAAGAGTGTGGAACTGGGGAATCAGGAAGACTTGAGTTCAAATCTTGCCACAGACATTAGTTATATGACCCTGGGCAGGTCACTTAATCTCTCTTACCTTCCTTTCCCCATCTATAAAATGGAGATAATGATAGCATCTACTTCTTTGTGAGGCTCAAATGAGATAATATGTTTAAATAACATTCACAAATACTATTGAGACAATAGTCTCTTGCCATTACTATTCATGCTCAATACTACTACCAAAGTAATTTTCTTTAATTACTGTCACCATGTGACTCCTATTCAAACAACTCCAGTGAATTACTATTGCCTTGTTAAATTCCTACTTAACTTTAAAGTCCTATAGTACCTATAACTTCAGTCCATCTACCTAGACCAGAGATTCCCAGACTTCAAAAAATATACTCTGTGCCCCCCTGGAAATCTACTTTATTTAACCCTTTAACAGTTTTCATTTTTAAATTTGCATCATTTCAGAAAAGTATAATTTTTTAAGTGATGCATCTTAAATTTAATGATTTATTGTAAATTTGTGGGTTTTTTTCCTAAGAAGTCCAGGTGCTGGGCTGCTGGAATGTATGTGGAAACTCTGGGAGTAAACAGAGATAGTTTTTTTGGAGGGACAAGATAGTTCTATTGCAGACACCAGAGAAAGTCCTTGGGCCAGGCACTCTGGTGATGAAATTTTGGTGATACAATGTTATGTCATGTAATTGTATAGTAGCATATTGAAGCAAGTCATTACATACACAGATTCCTGCTGATGCATGCTGGGCTTCCTGTCAATGTGAGCCACTTTCGTGTGCCAACACTTGCTTGTTAAGACTTATCAGCGGACTTGACCACTGATCAGTTATAACTTTCATTCTGTGTGTTTATTTGAAAAAGAATGTAATCACTACGACTTTAACTCTGTTACACAACAAAACATGTGCAAACGTTTTTCAAATTTTCTTATCTTTTCTCCTTTCCTTATGTTTCCACTGCGCTCTTATTTTTGTTCAACTCCTTCTAATTGCACCCGAGGCTACTCCCGACCCCCCTGGCTCATTACAGCACTTCCCAGGGATCATCCACTTTGGGAAGCTATGATCCTAGACTCTTCAGACATTACTTACCTTCCCACACTCTGTGATCCACACAAAATGATGTTCTCACTTATAACACTCTCCATGCTTCCTGGCATTCACTCCCTCCTTAACTCAACCTCATAGAGGCTGCTCAAGCACTATTTTCTGTAGGGAAGCTTTTTCTAATTCCCCCTGAAGGGGTGATGGGAGCTGGACCCCAAAAGGCAAAGACTATGTCTCTGGAAGCACCCTTAATCTCAGTAGGCCCCTGTGAGAAAATTCTTTCCTTGTTACAGGCACATACAGAATTGACCCTGTGATTCCTCAGATAAGGGCTATCAATATAGGTCCAGGGATGCCTGGCCCAAGGACTTTCTTTGGCTCCTGGTTCTTGTCTCTTCAACAAAGTTATCTCTGTTGACTCCCAGAGTTTTCTTATATATTCTAGCAGCCCAGCACCTGGACTTCTCAGTATTCCCATGAAGGCTATTTGCATATATTGACCACTCCCTAATCCCACCCCTTCATCGCCTAATTAGTATACTTGGCATTCTTCTCACTGTCCTTTTCTATATAAAGTTTAACATCACTCACATTAAGTTTCAAGTTCCCTTACGAACTTGGCCTGCCTTATTGGCTTCACAATAAACTTTGCCATTTGACTAGAAGATGGTTTGAGTGCGTGAATTCATGCCAGGTGATGCTGTCCTGTACCCTGATATTTTGGGGGTCCCAGCACCCCTAAACCATATCAGCACTTTTAAACCATGTCACCTTCTACCTACTTCTACCTTCCCTCCCTCTATTACTCCCTCCCTAATTACTTTGTATTTAACTACTTTGTGTATGTGTGCATGCATGTATGAATATATTTATTAACTTTATTTTTATAGTGTATGTAATTTTATATGTGTCTCCAAGAATCTGTAGCATGTGCAGTGGCTATACCCAGGTAAAACCTTATTGGCAGACAGGCTAAACCAGGTTGAGCATAACTGACAGGTTTCGAACCTGTTGGTGAGCTAGGGATGACTACTCCATGCATGTGGAGACTTTTCCTGGCTGAATTGGCAGACAAGAACAATTCATTCCAATGGCCATGAGGATCGATGAAGCAGGTGCTGTGGAGCACTTAGAACTTAAGACATAGAAGATGCCAAGGCTATCCACTGCATCCCAGGCCATCCCCAGTAGTCCTCACTATTGTCACAGGACTTTGATGACCCTGGAAGACAGAGTGAGGCTGATGTTGTGTGACTCTGCCTTCCTTGAATCCAATTTGCTCACAAGTCAAGACCACTTGAAATGTGACGTCATTGCTCTTCTTCAAAAATTAAAGATGAACAGCAACAATTTTATATGTGCTTGTTCTGTCCTGTGTTGGGGGGGAAAGGAAGGGAATAAGCATTTATATAATGCTTACTATAATCCAGCACTGTGCTAAGTGCTTTACAAATATTATCTTATTTGATCTCACAATAACCTTGCTATGTAGGTGCTATTGTTATCTCCATTTCAGAGGAAAGTAAATTTAAGCAAAAAGAGATTAAGTGACTTCCCTGGCATCACACAGCTAATAAATATCTTGGACTGATTTGAACTCAGGTCTCCTGACTCCAAGTTCATTGTAAGAAGAGATTGTTTCATTCTTTGTACTTTTGTGTCTACATAGTGTCTGTCGTATAGAAGATGTTTAATAAATATTTATTGATGGATTAAGTGATAAATACTACAGCTTACATGATAGTGAAATCCAATGTCAAAAGCTAACATGTGAATGTGTTATTTCTAGCTTGTAGATATTTAATGTTGTTTTCAGAAAAATCGAGATAATATATAATTCAGTAAACATTAGTTAAATGCCTGCTGAATACACAGTACTATGATAGGTTTTGGGGAGATATAAAGTTTAGAACAGAATTTATAAAACTTCCAGTCACAAAGAAATATGTTATTATTATTGGTAGTGTTACTATTTTATTTAAAATGAAAATATAGGGAGTGCATTGCTAACTTTTCCTTTGATTTTCTAATTCAATTTTATTTTATTTCATTTCCAAATTATCTCCCTTCTGCCTCTCTCTCCCCCATCCATTTAGAAGGCAGGAAAAATAAAACCCATTAGAAATACATGTAGTCATGAAAAGCAAATTTTCACATTAACCATGCCTCCTCCCAACCCAACCCCACCCCACCCCCCTAAAAAAAGGAAAAGGAGGAAATAGAAGAAAATATACTTCAGTCTTCACTCTGGGTCCATCTCTTCTGCATCTGGAGGTGGATAGCATGTTTCATCATGAGTCCTTTGGAATCATGGTGGGTCATTGTGTTGATCAGAGTTACTCAGTCTTTCAAAGTTGATAGTCTTTACAATTTTGCTGTGGATAAATAAAATACTATATTCCTGGCTCTACTCATCTCACATTGCACCAGCTCATACAGGTCTTCCTGAGTTTTCCTGAAACTATCACCTTCATTTCTTATAGTACAATAGTATTCCATCACATTCATATACCATAACTTGTTCAGCCATTTCCTAATTGATGGACGTTCCCTCAGTTTCCAATTCTTTGCTACCACAAAAAAGAGCTTCTATAAGTATTTTTGTACTTACAGATATTGCTAGGTAAAGGTGTATGCACAGTGTAATACCTTTGGGGGGCACAATTCCAAGCTGTTCTCCAGGATGGTTGTACTAGTTCACAGCTCCACCAACAATCCCATTAGTGTACTGATTTTCCCATATCCTTTCCAGCATTTGTCATTTTCCATTTTTGTTATCTTAGCCAATTTAATGAGTGTGAGATGATATTCAGAGTTTTAAAATATGCATTTCTCTAATTTTTAGTGACTTATGGCTTTTGATTGCTTTGCTTTGAGTCATTTCACAGCTCAGTCTGGGGACCTGAAAGTTTTGAGTGGCTCTAAAGAGGTGTGATCTGAAGAGAGATCTGTGCACTGCCCTCCTGGTCTAAACTCTTTGAGTTGAGTCTATTGGTTTATGTACAATCGAGTTTCAGTAGACTGTTGCTTGATTCAGTCACTTTTAGCCCACTGGGAGGTTCTGCAGGTTCAGACGAACTGAGCTGCTGGCTCTCCTTTGGTCTTGGTCTCCTGTCCTGGTTATTCTACTACTTCTTTATGTGCTGGGCTAAAGGTTAGAACTGAGTTGTTGCTCTGCTCCTAGACTCAGAGTCACACAGCTAAATTTCTGGAAATTGTTGGATGCTCTGTACTCAACTAGTACCCAGGGTCTCTCATAACCACTCCTCTCTTCCCTGTGTCTATGACCTGAAACTGGGTAATGGACATAGAGCTGCCATATGGCACTTGTTCTTTCTCCCAGTGCTAGTTGAGGGGTCCCCTGGGTTCTCTTTCTGTCTTGGTGCTTCCTGCCCTGGTGCTTTGTCTTTACTCACTTTTTGCAGCTGGGAGCTGGAATGCTCCTCATCCTCACCACCCTTGTTGCAATGTGTTCCTAGTCTGCCCTTGCCCCAGTATTCACAGACCTCTCCATCTGTCTTCCTAAGCTGCCCTAGGCTGGTAAAAATTACTCATTGTGATTTTTCCTTGATTTTCCTGTTCAGAATTCTGTCTGGCATGTTTTTGAACTTGTAGAGGAAATATACTGAGGAACTAAGGAAAATAATACTTCCTCTCACTCTGTCATCTTGACTCTGCCTTTCTCCATGTTGCCAACTTTAAAGTTTTATGTAAAAATGTAATTTGTTGTTATTATTAAGATAGTCCCTGTCTAAAGGAGCTTACATTTTATTTGGCAAATATGATGCAATCTATTTGAATACCATTAATACAAAGTAATAAAGGACAAATTTATAAAAGATGTGCAAGCAAATATTGCATGAGGTCCAAGGGAATAAAGGTCATTATTAACTGAGGAAATCAAGAGAGGATTCTTGGAGTCGGCAACATTTGGGCCTGGTTTTGAAAGAGAAGGGGGTTGGGAGGGCCTTCCAAGTAAAGGGAAGAGCATGTTATGTATGTAAGAAGACAGTCATATCAAGTGTGGTTAGAACATAAAGTATATAGATACATGCAATGCAAGGCTTTAAGGTATCAAGAATGAATGAAGGAAGGAAGGAAGGAAGGAAGGAAGGAAGGAAGGAAGGAAGGAAGGAAAAATAATTTAGTAAGTACTTACTAAGTATTAAGCACTACCTAAGGGCTAGGGATACAAATAGAAAATGTGAAATAGCCTCTGTTCTCAAGGAGTTCGTCATTTAATTGGGGGAGACAACATATGAAAGTCTGGTGGTAAAGCAGATGGAAAGACCTAGAAGCCCTAAGGGCTCCATGGCAGGACAGGTGACCAGGTGACATTGAAGGTAGGGAGAGATGTGGATAGTTCTAATTATTAAGAAACAATTTCTTTCTTCAGTCTTAGCTTTTGCTTTTTTTTTTTTTTTTTTGCTATTTCCACCCTCTGGGCATTCAGAATAAGTCTAATCTCTTTCCTACATGCAATCTTTCAAATCTTTAAAGACAGTATTATATCACCTCTAAGTATTCTTTTTTTTCATCATTAGACATCCCTAGTTCCTCTAATTTATTCTATTTATCATCCCGGTTGCCCTCCTCTGGATGACCTCCAGAAGATCAATGTCCTTCCTAAAATGTGGTACCCAGAAATGAATTAAATCCTCCATGTGCGGTCTGATACAAGCAAAATACAATGAGACTATGACCTCCTTATTTCTTTCTTAAGGTTACCTAAGATGGAATCATTTTTTTTTATTAAACAAAACTCCCAGGTCTTTTTTTTCTCTGATGTATTGTTGTTTAGCTATGACTTCCTTATTTTGGAGATTGACTTTTTTTTTAACCCAAGTGTAAGACTTTGACATTTATCTTTATCAAACTAACTTTAATAAATTTGACACAGTGTCCTAGCCTGTCAAAATCTATTTGCATCCTGGCATGGTTCAGCTTGCCAAAGTCCTTCCTAAAATGATGGTGCCCAGAAATGAGCAAGTATGACTTCACCAGGGCAGAGTATTATTTTAGATCTTGTACCTTCCTCTTGTTGGACATTGCATTTCTATTAATGAAGCCTATGATCAAGTTAGTTTTTTTAGCTTCCACACTCCTGTTGACTCATTGAGTTTGCAGTTAAGTAAAACTCCTAGATCTTTCCACTTCTTAGTCCAATCTCCCCCATATTGTACTTGTCTCATTGTATTTTTTTAATCTGTAGTAGACTTTACATTCATCTGCACTAGTTCTCACCTTATTGAATTCCACTCATTGATTCCCCTTGTCCAGATGTTTTTGGATTCCAATTATTTCCTCTAACATTTGAGCTCCCCCCCTTTTGCAGCTTTATACCAGTTTCCAAACTTTATAAGCAGGCCATCTAAGTCTTTATCCAAGCCACCAATAAAAATATTGAACATATTCTCTTAAGGATAGACTATGATATTCCACTGGAGACCCTTCCCCAGAGCTCACTTTTGATATGGATGTTTAACTAGTTTTAAATCCTTATGCTGAGGTTAAGGTGGTTTACCACATTCAGAGCTGCAGGATTACAAAAACTGGGGGTAGGGAGAATGGGATAAAAAGCATCTCATGAAGTTCCTTTTTAGTCTGATTTAAGTGACATTTGAGAGGCAACCATGAATCATTTGTAAACTGAGTCCCAAAGCTGATAGGTATGGGTCTCTCTCTTCATTGGTGGAGAACAGTCCCTTGCTTCTGCATAAGGGGAAAAGTGGAGTTGGAAAGATCAGAACAGAGAAGAGCACTAGGCTCTTTGAATATCTTCAGCTTTCTTAGGACTCTTCAGGGTCTTCAGGCATTACTGGCTTCAAGTTTCAAGAGAGAAGATGGATGATGCCAATTCCATTTCAGGTTGGGTGACTAGAGACCTTATACACTTCAAGAAATTTCCCCTTGGGTGAAATCTGGTATTGTGTCTTGGTGAAGCTGAGTTACCTTGTTCCCAATGGTACTGCTCCTTACTCTTTATTGTCTGCTATATATTCTCCCATGTATACTTTCTCAAATTTCAGTTTTGCTATCTATTTGGATAAGTGGTTTTTGTTTGTTTGTTTTTTACTACTTACTATGTGTTCATTATGGAACCGGTATTTGTGGCTAAGGGGGTCAAGCCTTTGATATTAAGTTTGAGGTCCTCCTTTCCCCGTTAAGATATAGTGATCACAGAATAAGAGCCATTACCCAATTGATTAATTTTGGTCAATAGGCTGTTTTCCAAGGAAGAAATCAAAATTATCAAAGGACCTTTTGAAAAAATGCTCTAAATCACTAATACTTAGAGAAATGAAAGTTAAAACAACTCTGAGGTACTACCTCACATCCATTAGCTTGACTAAGATGACAAAAGAAAGAAAATGACATTCTAGAGGGGATGTGGAAAAATAGGTACACTAATGAACTGTTGAGGGAAGTATGAACTAGTGCAGCCATGCTGGAAAGCAATCAGGAACTATTCCCAAAAGTAGTGTACATACTCTTTGACCCAACAATACATTTATTAGTGCTATAACTCAAGAAGATCAAAGAAAAAGGAAAAGGACCCATATATACAAAATATTTGTAGCAGTTCTTTTTGTGGTGGCAAAGGATTAGAAACTGAGGAGATGCCCATAAACTAGGAAATGGCTGAAATAGTTATGGTATATGAATGTGATGGAATACTATTGTGCTGTAAGAAATGATGAAGGGGATGGTTTAAGAAAAAAACTTGGGGAGACCTATATGGATTAATGTAAAGTGAAGTCAGTAGAACCAGGAGTACAACTTATGCAATAACAGCAATATTGTAAACACTATCAACTTTGAAAGACTGAGTAACTCTGATCAATACAATGACCCACCATGATTCCAAAGGATTCTTGATGAAACATGCTATTCACCTCCGGATGGAGAACTGATGAACTTAGGGTACAGATTGAAGCATATTTTTTTCTCTTTCTTTCTGTTTCTTTTTTTTGGGGGGGAGGGCATGGCTAATGCAGAAATTTATTTTGCATGACTACATAGATTTGTAATAGGTTTTGTTTTTGTGGCAGAGGGATATGGAGAAGGAGGAGAATCTGAAACAAAAAAAAAAGGGATAAAAACATCTCTGTGCCTTAAATAAATTAATGAAATTTTCAAAGAGAGAAGACAGAAATAGATCCACAAAATAATTTTATTGCTATGATTTTAAGTTTAATCTACATTAAAAACATATGGCATATGATAGAAGTTAATTATTTCATATAGAATCGTCTTATTGTTTTGTTTTGCTATATTGTAATGTAATGTTTAACAGTAATATAATGTTCATATTTCCTGATTTCTTTCAAGTTCACAATTTAAAAAAGAGAATGTAAAAAAAGAGAAATAGCAGTCAAAAATTTAGCCTGAACCTAAAAACCACAGGCCTTAGACCAACAATAATATTTAAGGGAGCAGATAGATATATTTCTAGCCAAGGACTCCCTCTCTCTAAAGAGAGTAGAGTGGTGGCCTCCTGCTCCAGCCTCCTGCTTCCCCTCCTGACAGGAAATAAAATAACCTTGCGGGATTGTGGAAGGAGGAGATGCTAGAAATGTCCATTCTGCCTCCCTTCAAGTCACCCTTATTTGACATGTGAGGGGTCATTCTCACTACACATGGATAGACAGCTGGCCTTAGAGTCAGGAAGACTTGCATTACGGTCCACTTCTAACATATACTGGCTCGGAGGCAAGTCAATTTACCTCTCAGTAGCTACAAGAAATTCTCTAAGAGGGATTTTCCTCATGTGGATTTCTCTACACTGATTAAATTATAGATCTAGTCCAAAAAGAAAAAGAAAGATCAGCTATTGCTTCACAATCACCATAAAACTACGGAAGTTATAATACCTGTAACCCTTTGAATAACAGCCCTAGCTCTACACCAGAGAACAGGTACAAACTGAATAAAAAAACTCTTGTTTTAATATTTTGTCCTAGATGATACATTATGTTTCAGATACTAAGTATCATGATTTAGTAGGAGAAAATAAAAGAGAGGCAGGGAGGAGAGAAGGGCTTTATGAATGAAATGAGAGGAAAGGAATGCTCAATGATAGGGATTGAGAATAAGCTGGACACTGCTCGAATTGAGGAGGTCAGAGAGTTGCCTTGCCTGCCAGTGTCACACGTGTTAGTATCTGCTGATGTCCAGAGAACGCTGCTGTCTGGCTCCACTTTCCCTTTCATCATTGCTAGCCTACCATCTACACATTTTGTTCTTGTTGTTGTTGTTGTTGTTGTTGTTGTTGTTGTTGTTCACTTTGCCTGTAATAGACAGTCGATACCTGGAAGAGCACTGCTAAATCAAGTGTACAATGTCAAAACTCAATCAGTCAGCAAGAGGCGACCTTTTCCTGGAACAGTCTCCCTCCTTATGTCTTCCTAAATGTTGATGGAAGTGTGTGAACATAACAAGAGTAATAACAAGATTTATCATAGAGGGAGGATTTGGTTAACAGGAAGCTGCTCTGAATTCTGCCATGAATTAACAACTACCTTTATAATTGTTTGTGCATTTCTGCAAATGCCAACACAGTCCAACATCTGTCATGCCACATGAAAACGTCCCAATTCATTTGATATAGTTAGTGCTGCACTCATCCCTGAAAAGGTCACAGGGGCTTTAACTAGCTGTGCATGATTAAACTAGCTTCCAGCAGATGACCATGCACTTTCTGAAACCTGCAGTTTCAGTTGGGATGGAGAGCAAAGGTGTCATTTTTCTCATATTCTAAAATGTGTTGTGTTTCCATAGTTCCAAGTTCAGTTTTAGGGAGTGTCTGCTGCAGACATGCAGACAATCTCGGGCTTTGATGTATCTGACTTTTTTCTTCTTCTATTCTTATGCATATGGCATGGGTACTGTTTTGTGTGAGAGTAGGATTTTAAAATAGTTTGCAGTCCTTAATGTTCTCCACAGCTTCTTCCTTATATCTGTATATGTATTGTTTCTAGCAAAAGGGGGGCTATATTAATCTTGAGGTTGTGAAAAGATAGATGCAACTTCTGACCAAAATAATTATTCCCTGACCCCGTCAATCATCCAAGCAGCCAATCAGCAAGCACTTACTAAAGTCTACTATGTGCCAAGCACTATAGTATGCAGGCTGGGATGCAAATGCAAAAAATAAAGATGTATATACCTATAATTATTTCCAAAACACGTATGAAATAAATTCAAGGTAATTTAGGGGAGGATATGCTAAAAGTTAAGAAGATCACACAAGAAGTGGCACTTCAGCTGACTTTGGCAGGAAACTAGGATTTCTAAGAGGTAGAGGTAGGGAGAAAGTGCATTGCAGGCATGGCGTGAGAAACAGCCTGAGTCAAAGGTATACAGGGCAGCTAGTTGGTGCCATAGTGCATTGCGTGCTGGGTCTGAAGTCAGGAAGGCTTATCTTCCAGAATTCAAATCTGGCCTCAGATACTTAATAGCCTTGTGTCCCTGGACAAGTCACTTAACCCTGTTTGCCTCAGTTTCCTCATCTGTAAAATGAGCTGGAGAAGGAAATGGCTAACTACTCCAGTCTCTGCCATGAAAGCCCTAAATGGGGTCATGAAGAGTCAGACATGACTGAAATGACTGAACAACAAACAAAGAGGGAAGATGGAATGTCATATGTGAGGAATAGCAAGTAGGCTGATTTAGCTGTAAGTGGAAGAAGATAGAAAGGTATGGAAAGTATGGCTAGAAAAGAAGGTTGGAGCCAGGTTGTGAAGATTTTTAAATACCAAATAGAAGAGTTTTATATTTGATTCTAAAGGTAATACAGAGCTACTGGAATTTAATGGGCAAGGTAATGACAAGATCAGACCTTGTGATTTTAGGAACATTGCTATGGTGTCTGTGTGCCTGATGGACTGGAGAGGGAACAGATAGGAATCTAGATGACCAATTAAAATGATATTGAAGTTGTTGTCCTTCATTCTAGAAGAGGACCAAAATGACACCATTATGCTAGAATCAAGTTACAGTGTGTCCAACTGTGGCTGATCAGACTAATACGAACTCAGAATGTTCTACCACAGGTCAGGTACAAATAGTCCATATGAACTTGGGGTGGTTCTCTAAATTTGTGCCTCTCGGTTTCTTTCAAGCTATTTCAATTCTGCTTTACTCAGAGAACACAGCACCTTCTCCGATGTGGGCACGCCATGCTGAGCAGTGTCTCACATGTCACACAATCAATTCCAAAGTTCCTAAGAGAGACCTTGAGAGTGTCCTTATATTGCTTTTGATCACCATGTGAACCCTTGCCCTATGTGAATTCTTCATAAAATATTCCTTTTGGCAAGCATTCATTTTGCATTGGAACAATGTGGCCAGCCCACTGGAGTTGTGTTCTCTGCAGGAGAATTCGGATGCTTGGCAGTTTAGTTTGAGAAAGGACCTCAGTGTCTGGTATTTTAGTGCTAAACATTAATCAGTGATAAGGACATGATCCTAGAGAGATGGGCTGAACACTTCCATAGGTTGCTCAACAGATCATCATCAGTCAGTGTTGAAGCCATTGACCATTTGCCTCAGGTTGAAGTCAATCCCTTCCTAGCTGACGTTCCAATGAAGAAGAGGTTTTGAATGCCATTAGGTTCCTTTCATGTGGCAAAGCTCCTGATGCTGATTCTATTCCAGCTGAGATTTACAAGGTGGGGGATCCACTGCTCATTCAAAAGCTGACTGAAATTTTCCAGGTTATATGGCAAGAGGAAGTTATCCCCCAGGAGTTCAAGGATGCCTCCATTGTCCATCTCTATAAAGGTAAAGGAAATAGATTGTCCTGTGACAATCACGGGGGTGGGGGGGCACTCTCTCTTAGCTATTGAAATAGTCCAGGTGAGAGAAGATGAGGTCCTGAACTAGAGTGGCAGCTCTATGAAAGGAGAGAATGGACAGATGTGAGAGATGTCTTGAATGTAGAAATGACAAGACTTGGCAACCAGATCAGTGGGAAAAGGAAGTAGAAGGAGTGAAGCATGAGCTGCCGTTACCATGGAAGGGGAGAGCTGGACTTCTGGTTCTACACCCATGCACTTCCTAGGGGATTAAGGCAATATTGTCTTATCCTTATTGTCCTTCACCCTCACCAAGGTCATAGAGCTTAAGGGAAGGCCACCAACACCAATACCATCATTTTACAAATGAAGAAACTGAGGCACAGAGATATTAAATGACTTACTCCGTGACCCACAGCTAACAGACATCTGAAGTGGGATTTGAACATAGTTCTTACTGACTACAAGCCTAGCCCTCTATTCACTATACCATGTTGTCTCATAGTATATAGCAGATCCTCATTCTGGTATCAGAGAACCTGGTATCAAATCCAGACTTTCTAAGTTCCTTTCAAGGCTAAAATTCTATCATTCATTTGCAGCGCCTATAAAATAGAGATAACAAGGCATGCCTCATCGTGTTGCTGTAAGGACAAAATGAAACCATGAATTGTGTGTAAACCACTTTGAAAAAAATGCTGTACAAAAAAATACAAGCATGGCTATTGTCCTTTTAAGTTATCTTGAAGAGAGAATACATTATTAGCCTCCATTAGCACCTATTCATGGATTCATTGATGACATTAGGGAGACGAAACTTTGTACAGCTGAAGTTGTAGACAGGTAAGTTTTGAAGGGGCAGGGTAGGAAGACTGAGAGGTTGGAGAAGAGGGTTCAGGAAGAGTTCAGCTCATGGGTACAAAGAAGAATGATCTTTTTCTTAGGACTGATGGGAATTACTTACATTATTATATTTCTAACCTTTTTTTTCCTCCTAAGGTCTCATTGCAATGACAATATCCTCGGATACTACTCCTTGAGAGGGGTGTCTGAAGGATGCCATTAAAGATAACCTAAGGAAGTCTTAGTAAACTGAGGGGCACAGTTGTTCATTAAAATATAGAATGTAAGCTCCTTGAGGGCAAAGATAGTGGGTGGTTGTATTCTTTGTTCATTTGTATTCTTTGTTGTTGTTTTCCTTTTCTGTATCCTTATTGCCCAGGATGGTGGCTAGCACTTAACTGAGGATTAATAAATGTTTATTTAATTGACTCTGTTCTATAAATGATCTAAATGCTAAAGATTTCTCTCATTTAAGAAAGACACCAGGAAGTCAAAGAAAGGGGGTAGGCTTAGAAACAAGATAAGAGAGCAATCTGGTGTTTGGTTTTGAAAGGAAGTATTCATGTTTTGGGTCTAGAATACTACAGTGCCATCACTACCCATTTTGGATTCGAACCTAGGCCTAAAAATAGTCTTAGGTGCAAGAAATTTTTAGCATAAAAAGAGAGCACAAAATACTCTGGAAGAAAGGAACAAATAAAAATTAAGATAGTACCCCAAAGGCCCAGGAAATATGGACACCTTTTGGGACTACAAAGGAAATAAGTTCTGAGATTAATACAGAATCTTTTCAAGCCCAAGGGAGGACTCTTTGAGGGCTAGATGGGAAAGTGCTTTCCTCAAGCAAAGTTGTATAAAGAATCCTAGTATCATTTGCCAGTGAAGAAATTGACCTTAACTAAAAACTTGAGAGCTTGATCTGTATCCTACTCAGAGAAGTGGGACCCTAGGGGAGAAAAAAATACATCAACAATGAACAATAAAAACAAACATTTTTCTCAGTAAATGGTGAGAGCTAATAAAGATTAAGGCCTCCTGCCACTTAGACACTTCATCAACCAGGAAGCATTTATTAAATGCCTACCATGTGCCAGCCATTGTACAAGGTGCTAGGGATAAAAAGACAAAACCAACAGTCCCCGACTTTAAGGAGCTGATATTCTGTGAGGGGAAAGCCACATGTACACATGTAAGGAGATAGAAAATCTACAAAGGAAATGTAAAGTTACTGGGTAAGGGGAGACACAAAAACTATGGTGGAGTGCTATTAGGAAAGGCCTCATTTAGAAGGGAGCACTTGTCCTGAGTTTTGAATGAGGACAAGGGTTATGAAGGAGGCAGCTAGATGGCACAGTGGATAGAGTGCTGAGCCTGGAATTGAGAAGACTCATCTTCTCAAGTTCAAATCTTGCCTCAGACACTTATTAGCTGTGTGACCCTGGGCAAAGCACTTAATCCTGTTTGCCTTAGTTTCCTCATCTGTAAAATGAACTGGAGGACGAAATGGCAAACTACCCCATTATCTTTGCCAAGAAAACACTAGATGGGTCATGAAGAGTGGGACACGACTGAATAACAATAGCAAAAGTTTATGAGGCTAAGGTGAGAAGGGAAGCAGGTGATGTTCACTGAAGACCAAGTCTGTTTACCAGATGTATTTTTATGACTACTTCTACTATAAGTAGAATTCCATTACTCTTTCCCCCCCTTTTTTTTGTGTTTTAATCTACTATCTGTTTTCTCTACAGTTAAAAAAAATACCCTCAGGAGACATAAGAGAGAATTTATTTCAGAGGCAGTAGGGTAGGGGAAAAATTGGAAAACTACGTTCCCTTGGGTGAGAGCAATGCTAGATTAGAAGAAAGGATTGTGGCAGTAACTGCCAAGAGAAAAAGAAAAGTCAGATTCTGGGGCTCACCTACAGAAAAGACTGGCATGCAGAGCAGGCCTTGGGCTGAAAAGTATCTGCAAGCATTTATCAGGGAGGCTCCTGTGGTGCCACAGTCTCACTACCCACAGTCCACAGGCCTAGGTGGGGATATGCCATAAGGAAGCTCCCCAAGAAAGATAAAAATGTGCCAAAGTCAGACTTCTTTAACTCAGGATTTTGTGCATTATTCTTACAGCAAGCAGACAGGAAAATTATGATTCTAGCTATGTAGCCCTAGAATGCATGGGACACACCATGTTGTGCTGTATGTGTTTCTAGGAAGGCACTGAAGAGTTGATTCTCTGTCAGGATCCCCATGCCAAGACCACCCCTCTCTTTTTACTTTTTTTTTTTTTTACTATTAGGAGACACCCTGTTTTCCAGAGCTAGGGCCCAGCAAGCAAGCTGCACACTGAGCTTGTCATCTTTGAACTCCCTCTCTGGATGGACTCAGTTGCAGCAAAATCCCAGAATTGTTACACACTAGCACCAGGTGGTCCCAGAGCTTGGACAAGCACCTGCAGGAACCATGTTCCAGTCATGAAGCCCTGCTATAAATCAAACTTGTCTCATTGTTGCTGTTACCCCTCATTGTCAGTGCTACAGCTCTGTGCACAGCCACTGCTCCAGGTGTCAAGATTTGGCCTCCCTAAAGAGGGTCTCCTCCTAGAGGAGGCCCTGGTACATGTGCTTGTTTCCCACCTCCAATGGAATGAAGAAAGCTTTTTACTTATGACCACTGGTGGCTCTTTGTTTTTATCTTATTTTATTTCTTAGAGATAACTGTGGTTGTGATAACCTGTATGAGCTCTTTGGTATTTTCAGAGTTAGCAGTGGTTGTATAACCTCTGTAACTTTTTGGTCATTTGTTTTCAAATTTGACAGTTAAATACAGATATGGAGGAGACTACAAGGGTTAGACAATCTAAAATTCTGTGCTTTCAGTTTCCAGGCCTACATTGAGCCAACAAAGTTAGTTGGGGCACTGAGGTTCTAAGAAAGGGACTTATTTACTAAAAGGCTGGTTTATAGCAGGGGCTGGCAGGCTTGAGCTGTCACAGATGCTCAAATGCATTAAATCTCCAGACAGATGGTAGAGAGGAGATAATTCAAGCATCACCCTATTACTCCCTCCCCCTTATGCAATCTCATCCAATTCAGGTTCTGGCTTTATGTGACACTCTTATAATCAGGAGCTCTGGAAATGCCGCACTAATAGGGAGGGCAAATACCACACTTGAACAAAATAGGCATTGTGGTTGAGGAACCATTTCCCATCATGTAAATGGAAAAAGCAGCTGTGCTTCTCAGAGGAAGATTCTTCCTGCAACCATTGTTTTTGGACATGTTGTTCAATTATGATACCGCTCTAGTTGCTGTCACACTGTAAGATCTGAAGGTGTCAGATTATGTCATGGGCCTTCCACACTCTGAAGAGGAACACCTCTGCACATCAGAAACATGATCTATCTGGGGTATGCTCCAGCTTTCCACCCCCACCCCAGATGTTACATCTATCATCCATATGGGTGGACTATGAACATTGACTATGAAATGGGAACAAAACCCCTATATGTGCCCCTAACCACTATTTGATTTTCCAAAGAGAAAATTGGGCTACACCCTCTTCTTCATCTATTTTTTTAACTGAAATTACTGAAAATAAAGATCCGACTCAAAACAAGGAACTTTCTTTGCACTATGAAGCCTTGCCCGTGGCATGACTTTGGCAGGTAGGAAACAAGTTTAACAACTTGGGCATCATTTGCTGCCACCTTCCCAGAAACTCCATAGCAGAACACTCTGGGAGGTTAAATAACCACTTACATACCACATGAATACTTGCACACATTCACATACATGCTCTTTTCCAACTCCCTTCCAACCTCTTCCAGCCTTATTTACCCTCATAACATACTGGCTAGTGAGCAAGAAGTAAATATTATTATTTTCCTATAGGGAAAATGGTCACATTGAGAACTTAAATGCCTTGCCCAGTGTCAAGTTGGAGGAAAAACCGAAGTTGGCTCCATTGATGGCCTGAGCAGAATTCCTGTAAGTATACAGTAACCCAATGCTTTCAACTGAGTTTACTGACAGCCAAAACAAATGCCTGTTCTGGCTTAGTCAATTACTCCACAGCAGAGAAAGTTGGTGACAAAAAAAATCTAATCAGAGATCTGAGGAAGTCCCTTATCTACTTTAAAAGCCTGCCTTAGGACCTAGAGAAGTTCTGGTCCAGAGATGGAAGAATAGGTGGAGGAAATTAGAGAAAATATAGCTTAGAAGTCAATAATGTTTTTAAATAAATCCAGCTGGGAGTGGGGGCTCATTCCTATAATCCCTGATAGTGGGGAGGCTAAAGTTGGTGGAACACTTGAGTTTGGGAGTTTTGAGCCATATGAAGTAGGGCTAAAACCAATCAGAGGTCTCCACTAAGTCTGGAATCCATATGATGAAACTCCAGGAAGGGGGTTTATAGGGAGGGTCACCAGGTTGCCTAAGAAGGACTAAACGGTTCCAGTTCAGAGATAGAGAAGGTCAAAACTTCCATGTCCCTCAGGGTGGGCTTTGGCAGGTGGGTGGCTGCCGTCTTTCCACACTGAGTAAGAGAAGGAAAAAAAAAGATGTTGTTATTGTTCAGTTGTGTCCAACTTTTCATGATCCCATCTGGGGAGTTTTCTTGGCAAAGACACTTAAATGGTTTACCATTTCCTTCTCCAGCTCATTATTACAGTTGAGGAAACTGAGGCAAACAGGGTTAAGTGACTTACCCGGGGTCACACAGCTAGTAAGTGACTGAAGTCAGATTTGAACTCAGCAAGAGGTGTCTTCCTGACTCCAGTCCTGGCACTCTAACTCCTTCTCCACCTAGCTGCCAAAAAAAAAAAAAAAAGGCCTCAATATACATCTCTGAGTTGGGTGAAGTTGAAGAAATGCATTTGTTTTTGTTGAAAATTTAAATCCAAACAGTGAAGTTTTTCCCCCACGGATGCACTCATGAAGAAGGAAAATTTGAAGCAAAACTCACTACTTGCTTTGCCTTCCTTATGCACTTTCGCACTTAATTAATTTAATACTCTGTGCCAATTACAATTTGCAATGGGCAGGTAATGTAAATAACTGCTAGATTTATGTTTGCACCCAGAGCAGATGTTAACAGCTGCCCTTACAAACAAGTTGAACTCTTTTAGTACAAACTGTATATTACAGAGGTTTGACTAGGCATAGATTCACACTCTTCTTGGTATTTCAGGAACAGCACAACCATTCTTTGTGAGTGTATCTTAGGTAATTCCTTGGCTTTTGGTTTAGACTGCCACCCCTTCAGCTTCCTAGAATAAATATCTCTTTATTAGTGAGCAGGGTAATTCAGGAGATTAAAAGTAGAGTGATGGGTAAGAGAGACTTTCATTCTTTTTTAATTAAGAGGGTGACTAGATCTCTCTTACCACCAACCCCAGACTGCTGTCCCCACCTACCCATCCATGTCATCACTCCCCTATCCCTTCACCTAATCCTGCTCTGTTCTATTGCTCCCATAGTCCCCATCCCACCTCCCTAAGACTGTGATAAAATGCCCAAAATAGCCTGAATCTGAAATATAGATTAATTTTACTTCTTCTGTTGTTTATATAAAAAAGAACTCATTGGATTCCACTCTTGCAATTATCCATAAAGAGTGAGAGTAAAACTTAGAAGGCATGGGGGTAGGGAGTAGGAAGACATAGAAAGAAGTCTTTTTTAAATTCAATTTATCATCTCCCCTTCCCACCCTAATGAGGAAGAAAAACAAAACACATTACCAGTCAAAACAAATTCTTGCATTGTCTATGTTCCCTACCCACACTTTGAAAAGAAAGCCTGAATCTGCACTCTGAGTCCATCACTTCTGGAAATGGGTAGCATGTTTCATAAAAAGTCTTTGGAATTGTGATTGGTCAATGGTTCTCCTAACTGCACTTTTTATCACTTCATAGAAGTCTTCTCAGGTTTCTTTGAAACCATCTCCTTCATAATTTCTTTTTTTTTAAAATAAACTTATTTATTTTTAGTTTTCAACATTCACTTCCACAAGATTTTGAGTTCCAAATTTTCTCCCCATCTCCTCCCTCCCCCCATCCCAAGATGGCATGCATTCTGTACACCCCTTCCCCTAATCTGCCCTCCCTTCAATCTCTCCCCACATTCTCTTATCCCCTTCCCCTTCTATTTTCCTGTAGGACAGGATAGATGTACATATCCCATTTCCTGTATTTCTTATTTCCCAGTTGCATGTGTTTTTAAAACTTTGGGTTACAAATTTTCTCCTTTCCTCCCTCCCCACCCACCCTCATTGAAAAGGCAAGCAACTCAATACAGATTATACATGTGTAGTCATGCAAAACACTTCCATAGTAGTCATGTTGTGAAAAACTAAGTATATTTCCCTTTATCCTATCCCACCCTCCATTTATTCTATTCTCTCTTTTGACCCTATCCCTCCTCAGAAGTGTTTGCTTCTGATTATGTCCTCTCCCAATCTGCCTTCCCCTCTATCATCCCGCTGCTCTCTTGTCCCCTTCCCCCCTTATTTTCCTGGAGAGTAAGATAGATTTCCATACCCAATTGTGTATGTTATTCCCTCCTTAAGCTAAATCTAATGAGACTAAGATTCACTCATTCCCTCTCACCTTCCCCCACTTCCCCTCCACTGCAAAAGCCTTTTCTTGTCTGTTTCATGTGAGATAATTTATCCCATTCTACCTCTCTCTTTCTCCTTCTTCCAGTATAATCCTCTCTCACCCCTAAATTTTTTTTCCAGATATCACCCTTTCATCTTCAACTCTCCCTGTGCCCTCTATCTATCTGTCTATCCATCTATTTATCTATTTACCTCTCTATCTATGAATATATATGTATGCATATACATACATACACATAATTTTTTCCCTCCCACTACCCCAATACTGACAAAGAACTCATGAGTGACAAATATCATCTTTCCATGCAGGAATGCTAACAGTTCAACCTTAATAAGTCTCTTATGATTTCTCTTTCCTGTTTACCTCTTCCATGTTTCACTTGAGTCTTGTATTTGAAAGTCAAATTTTCTATTCAGCTCTAGTCTTTTCATCAAGAATGCTTGAAAGTTCCCTATTTCACTGAATATCCATTTTTTACCCTCAAGGATTATACTCAGTTTTGCTGGGTAGGTGATTCTTGTTGTAATCCTATCTCCTTTGCCCTCTGGAATATTATATTCCATTCCCTCTGGTCCCTTAATGTAGAAGCTGCTAAATCTTGTGTTATCCTGATTGTGTTTCCACAATACTTGAATTGTTTTTTTCTGGCTGCTTGCAATATTTTTTCCTTGACCTAGGAACTCTGGAATTTGGCTACAATATTCCTAGGAGTTTTCCTTTGGGGATCTCTTTCAGGAGGTGACCAGTGGATTCTTATTTTGCCCTCTGGTTTTAAAATATCAAGGCAGTTTTTCTTGATAATTTCTTGAAAGATAATGTCTAGGCTCTTTTTTTGATCATGGCACTCAGATAGTCCAATAATTTTTAAATGATCTCTCCTGTATCTATTTTCTAGGTCAGTTGTTTTTTCCAATGAGATAATTCACATTGTTTTCTATTTTTTCATTCTTTTGAATTTGTTTTGCAGTGTCTTGATTTTTCATGAAGTCACTAGATTCCAATTGCTCTATTCTAATTTTTAAGGAAGTATTTTCTTCAGTAAGCTTTTGGACTTCCTTTTCCATTTGGCCTATTTTGCTTTTTAGGGTATTCTCCTCATTGGCTGTTTGGATCTCTTTTGCCATTTGAGTTAGGTTATTTTTTTAAGGTGTTATTTTCTTCAGTATTTTTTTGGGTCTCCTTTAGCAAGCTGTTGATTTGTTTTTCATGATTTTCTTGCGTCACTCTCAATTTTTCCTCTACTTCTCTTACTTGCTTCTCAAAATCCTTTTTGAGCTCTTCCATGGCCTGGGACCAATTCATATTTTTTCTTGGAGGCTTTGGATGTAGGAACTTTGGCTTTGTTGTCTTCTTCTGGTTGTATGTTTTGATCTTCTTTGTCACCAAAGTAAGATTCTATAGTCTGACTCTTTTTGCACTGCTTGCTCATGATCCCAGCCAATTACTTGAGTTACAAACTCTTTGTTAACGTAGGGGTCGGTTTCCAGTGTGGAGAATGTACTGTCCCAAGCTTCAGGGGTTTTCTGCAGCTGTTTTCAGAGATCCTTCTAGAGACATGAAAATTTTCAGTTCTTCCAAGGTGGTATGATCAAAGGCAGGGTGTTTACTCCTTTCCTGGCCTGTGCTCTGGTCTATGAGTGACCACAAGCACTCTTTTCTGTCTTGGAAATGTGAGAAGGATTCCCTTTCCACTGCCACCACAAGCTCCACCACACCAGCTTTCCTCCTTGCCCCAGGATCGCCACCCAGGACTGTGACCCATATCCAAGCACAGGCAAAACAACAGAATCCTGCACCAGCAGAGAGATCCCTGCCATCCCCCTCTGATCAGTCACTTGATTCCCCTTCAGTCTGAGGGCCAGAAGCTTTGGAAGCAGCTGCCACCCCGGGACAAGGCTCAGGAAATGGGTTGAGGACCAAGCGCTTCTCTCTCTCACTGCAGTCACAGACTTTTCCCATTGACCTTCTAAGCTGTCTTTGGTGTTCATGGGTTGAAAGGTCTGGAAACCATCACAGCTGTCCATGATTCAATCCTCTGAGGCCTGCTCCAGTTTCGCTGAGGCCTGTCCACCCATGCTGAACGGCACTCCTCTCCCTGCTTGGCATGATATACCTTTCCAATCAACCATCCAGATTGTCTTGGGCTGGACATTTGTCTCACTCTGTCTTTTTGTGGATTTTGCTGCTTTAGAATTTGTTTAGAGTAATTTTACAGGTATTTGGAGGAGTTTGGGGGAGAGCTCAAATGAGTCCCTGCTTTTACTCCACTATCTTTGCTCTGCCTGTCAACTCCTCCCCCCCTTCTAGTGGTATTACTAGGTCAAAGGGTATACTCTGTTTAATAGCTTTCTGAGTATAGTTTGAAATTGCTTTCCAGAATGATCACACCAATTCACAATTCCACCAATGGTACATTAATATACCTGATTTTCCACAACACTTTCAGCATTTGTCATTTTCTTTTTTGTCATCTTTGTCAATCTGATGGCAGAGTTGTTTTAAATTCATTTCCTTAATTATTAATAATTTAGAACATTTTATATGGTTATCAATAGTCTAAATGTCTTCATCTAAAAACTTTCTATTCGTAGTCTTTGACCATTTATTAATTGTGGACTGGTTCTTTGTCTCCTAAATTTGAATCAGTTCTCTACATCTTAAAACTAAAAGTTTTATCAGAGAATTTTGCTGCAGAGATATTTCCCCAAATTTCTTGCATCTCTTCTAATTTTGGCTGCATTGGTTTTGCTTGTGAGCAAATGTCTATTTTCCCTCCTCTGAACCTCTCTATCTTGTTTTTCTTTGAACTCTTTCTTTAACTATAGATCAGTAAGAAGTCTTTTAACCCATGGCAATGAAAAGTTGGGCCAATTCCTGCAACCTTAGGAAGAAAAGTGGGTGATTGGTTAGCAAAGTTGTTAGTTGAGTAGTTGTGTTGCTAAGTTTACACTAGCATGAGAAGTCATTTTTACCTCTTTGCTTAATACCCTGGAAACTCTATCCTTGTTCCTCACCCACCCTAAGGTTTCCATTCCCACTTTTCAGTCCCTTCCTTTTCAGTCCTTGCCCTGTTGGAAATACATGTCTAAAAGTTATCATTAGTGCCTTAGCATTGAGGGAGCATCTGTCCTGATTATCCAAGCAGTGCCTGGAAGGTGGCCAAATTAGCAAGGTGGTGGTAGAGAAAGGGATTAGGGAGGAAGAGAAAGAAGTCTAAGGAAAGAAATCCATATTTTTATTTGTAGTGAAGCTTATGGATTCCTGGTATCTAAGTTGGTCTCAGAGTGCCTCTCTCTGGGCCTTGGTTTCCTCATTTGTAAAATGAAGGGGTTTGGATTAATTAAAGGAAAGCTAAAAAATAACAAAGTAATAATCTTCAAGTGTGAGATAGAGGTAGCTTAGTGTGTGAAAAGAACACTTGGTTGAGGCTCGGGCTCTATCCCTTGCTGCCTGTATGACTGACCTCAAACAAGTCACCTGGCTTCTCTGGGTCTCAGTTTCCTCATCTATAAAATGAAGGGACTTGGACTCAGTGATCTCTAAAAGCCTTTCCAATTAATACCATTGGCTCTGTGACTATGACCCTATGCTATTTTTGATAGTGGAGGAAATAAGTTTAGGGATCTTGGGGAACACCATGGTAATGAGAGCCACAACATAACTATTAAATTATTTTAAGATGTGAGAGAAAGCTTGCATTTCTGACATGACGTGGAGGCCCCAGTAACATTCCTGGAGAATGGATAGGCTGTATGAGGAGGTCCCAGGCTAATGGATTTGAATGGATATGAAATGGAGTTCTTTGTCTAGGGATCAGCTCAGCAATTAAATCTTTTACAACAGGTAGAACCTAAGATTTCATAACTGGGTGCCATATAACACAGAAAGATAAATAAGAGAATTCCAGTGGCTGAGCTCAGGCAGAAATCTCTTCACGACTGAAACCAAGAAAGACCTTTTGTTCCATTTGTCCTCATGGGGTTAAATTCTTCTACAGCATTTTCTCTAAGTTATATTGAAGAACGAATTTCTCTCTTTAAAAAAGTGGAATAGTAGTTAAGAGAGATTTCTAATGTTCTTTAATTAAGAGGATGGTTAGATCTTCTCTACCACCAACTCCAGCATGTTTGCATGAAATAATGAAGAATGAAATGAGCAGAACCAAGAGAACATTGTATACAGCAACAGCAATATTGTTTTAAAAACAACTTTGAGTGACTAAGACATTTTGACTATTATAAATAACCAAATTAACCACAAAAAAACTATAAAGGAAGATGCTGTCTGCATCCAGAGAAAGAACTGATGAAGTATGTATAGAATGATTTTATGTATGTATATATATATGTATGTATATATATGTATATATACATATATATAACTTTGTTATATGTTTTAAAGGAATAACAAGTTGTACATAGTAGATTTGAAATTTCATTTGCCAGCATTCTTTTGCTTTTCTATTTTACTCTGTTACAGAAATGCTTGTTTTATTTCTTAAGTTGAGAATAAAATAAATAAAATTTTAAAAAATGAACTAGCATCTCCCTGTTGCCTCCAGTATGATATATAAACTACTTTGAGTTTAGAGTACTTCAAAATATGTCTCATGTTTCCCTTTCCAGACTTGGACCTGGAGTCAAAAAGATCTCCCTTAATCCATCATCAGATTCTTAATAGCTATGTGACCCTGGGAAAGTCATTTAGCCTCAGTATACCTCAGCTTCCTCAACTATAAAATGGGGATAGTAGTAACATTTACCTCTGCCACCCCACCCCAGGGTTGTTGTGAAAATCAAATGAGATAATATTTGCAAAGTGCTTAGCACAGTGCCTGGCAATTAGGAGCTGCTTAATAAATGTTAATTCCATTCCATTTCTCTTATTATATATTCCTGCCCCTCATGAATTCTATAATGGTGCCAAACTCAAATAGAAATGAGGCCACTCAACCATACATAAGATCCCTGTGGGCTGTAAATTGACTTAGAAAACCACATATTAACATTATCTATGTTATATATTTTTCTTTATTTTGTTAAGCATTTCCCTTTATTTTTTAATCTGATTCAGGCTGCACTGGGCAGCCCAACTGGCCTTGTGTTTAATACAACTGTTCTACAGCACAACCACACTCTCCCCCTTGTTCTTTCTGGGGTTCACTTTTGCAAATATGGCTAAGGAGTCCAGTGAGTCAGAAAGTCTCAATCCGGAAAACTCTCGTAATTCATGAATTAGATATCTGTGATTTCAGACATTCATGGCTCCATTCTGACAATCCTGATGGTCAATATCATAAGCAGCCTTCATTCTTTTGTAGTAGAAGCTTTTTGTTTTTCTGATTATATCCAAGAATGACTCTGGGAAACTAGTCTCTCTTTTTAACAAATTCTAACCCATATGTTTCATACTGGAAGGAAGATGCATTCAGAGTTTGTGGTACTATCTCCTGGTAACAGCTTATGATTTGGTCCTTAACTAAAGTAACTTCCACAGTTAGTATTCATGGATTTCCTTATTATAGGGTTCTCTAGGAATCCTCCTCTCAACCAAAAAAGTCAGCATGAAATAATGCCAAAACTCTAGACTTGGGGTTGGAAGCTCTGAATAGAGTCCCGGCTATTATGACAACTGACATTTAAATAGTACTTTGAGGTTTATAATAATAATTATAGCTAACTATATAGCACTTATTATGTGCCAAACACTTTACAAGTATTATCTCAATTGATTTTCACAACAACCCTGGGAGACAGATGCTATTACTATCCCCATTTAAAGATAACAGAGGCAAATAGAGATTAAGTCACTTAGCCAGGGTAACACAGTGTCTGTACTCAGTTTGACTCAGTATATCCTGTAAGAATCCAAACTCATATATCCTTACTCCAGGCCTAACACTTCTATGTAGTCCATCCTAAATGCCTGGGTTTACAAAGGACTTTGTTCATAACCATCCTATAGAGTCAGGGAAACATAATTCCTATTACAGATAAGGAAACTGAAGTTGAGAACATTTAAATGATTTCCCAGGGTCACACAAGTAGAACCTGGAGTCAAGCCCAGTTCCCTCTTGCCTCCCAAGTACATTGCTCTTTCCAAGGAACATCATCTTGCCCTTCCTGATGTCTCTGCCACTTACTAGCTATGTGACTATAAATGAGTAACTGAATCTGTGAGCCTCAGTTTCCTCATCTATAAAATGAGGATAATTCTGTTTACTGTATCTGCCTCACAGGATTGCAGCATAGAAAACACTGAAATTATGAAATGTCTTTTAAATGTAAGCCATTATTATCACATGGACAAGAATCATACAAGATGAGAAAATATGGATGGCATTTGCCTAATCTTTCTCAGTGGATCTATTGAAGTGACTATAGTTATTATTATCAATGTGAGGGAGAAGGCTGCTTTTTAAGGCCAGGACAGGTCCTTCATTCAGTTCTGTCTCTGTCTTTGATTTACATGAAATGTGGGAAGAAGTCAATCACAAAATGCAATTTTGAGGCATGCATTTATGCCAAGAATCAACAGAGAGAAAGCTGGATGGATGTTCCCCAGAAAATCTCTCAGGGAAGAGAAGGAAGTCCCTTGTCTGTCTAACTAGCCCTGACTTACGAGAGATAGCATGGGACATGTGGAGAAAAGGGAAGTGTTTAAGGCCAGCTTGCTGATCTGGTGTGACCTTGTTAAGCCATCAGCTCTATTTAATTGAAGTGTTGCCAGAAGATGAAATATTTATTTCCCTTTTAAACTCACATATGTTTCCTAGAAGTCTCTGGGCTTGTAAAATAATGATTTGTTTTCTTCCAGCAATAAGTTTCAGACACCATAGCTTCTACTAACAATGTGCCATTTATTCTTTCAAATCATAACATTCCCACTCAGTGCATCAGAACAAGAATTTGCTAAATGATGCTTTGGTAGAATTAGTAATTCATGATTGGATGGGATGAACATTTTGTATCTGCTTGTCCAGGGAGATACTAATCAATTTTCAATTAGGATAGATTGCTGACTCTGTGGCATATGGTGGCAGGAGGGAGGGGTAGGGGAAAGCATATCATAGAATCAGGCTTTGCAAGTTGGAAAGCACTTTAGAGGTCATTTGGCCCAGTTATGCCATGCTTGACAAATGTTTAGACTTCTACCTGAATACTTCCAGTTACAAGGACCTCAGACCTTCAGAAAACATTGTGCTTTTTATATGGTATGTGTTCAATAAAACTTGAAATGAATGCATTCTATTCCAATGTTGGAAAGGATTGACTATTCTTTATATTAAGTTGAAATCCTCCTCCCTGAAATGTCCACTTGTTATTCTGGGATGGGAATTCATTTAATCTCTTCTATATAACAATTTTTCAAAAACCTAAAGATAGTTATTATTTCTCTCCAGCCTCTCTGGAGTTCCTATCACCTTGTTTTTTTTAACTGTTACTCTTACAAAATGACATCAAGACTTCTCACCATTTCAGTTACCCTTCTCTGGATATTCTTTAATTTATTAATATCCCTTTTAACAATCTTCTTTAATATCCCTACAGATAAGATCTGAGCAGTGCAGTGTAACAATAATAAATTACATTTACAAAAGTGCTTTAAGGTTTCCAAATCATTTTACCTATAGGATAATGTTGGTAAACAATCTATATTATCAGAACAACCTTGTGAGATAGGCACTGCAGATATTATCCCAATTTTACAGCTGAGGAAACTCAGATTCAGGAAAATTAAGTGACATCTATGGTCCAAGGCTCCCTTACTCAAAGTCCAATACTCTATCCACCAACAGTATAGAAAGATAATTATCTTCCTTGTACTGAAATGTATACTTCTCTTGATGCAAATGAAGAGCTTTTTTCCTGTTGTTTTGGCACCTTTGTGACACAGTTGACCCATTGAGTTTTGTAGTCAGTTGAGACACCAGTCTTTCTCTCTGAAGATTTGCTATTGTTCCAGGTTTTCCTCATCTCATATGAGGGCAACCTCCACCAAGTCTTACTCTAATGCCTCATATCATCTTGGATTGACCCTAGGTTTTCTAAGGCTTTTCCAAAAAAGGAATAAATCCTGGTAGATCCTACCCAGCTGGAAAGGTTTCAGGTATAGGTCTAGCAATGAACTATGTGCCATCTTTCTGAGACCAAGTCTCACTGAGTTCAGAGAAGCTAATCACCAAATGTTTTATCAGCTATCATATAATGGATTTTTCTTGGCCTCTCGGTTCGCTAGCCAGCTCACTTCCCATCTGCATCTTCACTCCCAGGGGATAGATCTCTTTTTAGCCACAACTGAAGTTCATGAAGCTGTCTAAAGAGGATTCAATCTGCTTCAGTAAGGGTGTTGTCATTGTTCAGTCATTTCAGTAGTGTCTGATTCTTTGTGACCCCATTTGTAGTTTTCTTGGCAAAGATAGTGGAGTAGTTTGCCATTTCCTTCTCCTGCTCATTTTACAGATGTGGAACTGAAGCAAGCAAGAGTTAATTGACTTACCCAGGATCACATAGTGGGATGCCCACATCAATAAAATCATGGGTTCTTAAAGCATTGAAGTAGTGCTTTGTGAAACTGACATTTGAAAATAAATGTAGGACATTACAAGCCATTTGCTGGAGTTGATCTTGTTCTAACCTGTCAACGTCTTTCAGCTTTGTCACATTTACTGACATGATCAACATGCCTTCCAATTCCCCATTTGAAAATTGTAACTTCTGCTTATCTTGATGAATGCTGATACTGATAAGAGCGTTGAAGTATATTATTGGACTAAGCCTGAACTCACTGAAAAACAGATCTCGAACAATTTTAGTGAAGGTAAGTGATATACTACATCCTACCTTACCTTGGACTTCAATCCTCTCTTAACCATGCTTGCTGTGTACTTCTCGGTTACCTCCAGGACCAAATATGAGTCCTCTGGGTGGCTTTTAAAGACCTTCACAACATGGCTCTTTACTCCTTTTCTTGTCTTCTTACACCTTGCTCCTGTTTACTCTGTGATCCAGTGACATGGGCCTGCTTACTTTTCCTTGCAAAGACTCTTCGTCTCCCAAGTCCAGACATGTACTCTGGCTGTTATCTCATGCATGGCATGTTATCTCATCTCTTCATCTTCACCTCCTGGCTTCCCTGGGTTCCTTCAGATCCCAGCTAAAATCTTTCCTTCTTGGAGTCATTACTGATCCCTCTTAATACAAATGCCTTCCATCTGTTGATTATCTCTAATTTATCCTGTACGTAGCTTAATTGTCCATAGTTATTGGAGTGCTATCTTCCCCATTAGACTGTTAGTTTCTTGAGAATAGGGACTGTTTTTAGTCTGTCTTTATATCCCCAGAACTTAGCATGGTGCGAGGCACAGAGTAAGCACTTCATAAATTATTCTTGACTGACTCAACTGACTGCATTTATATAAACATTTCTTCTAAAGTCATGAGTCAGACAAACTTCTTCTCTGTTGTTGCTCTAGAAGTTAGCGGAGCACCTCAGGCTATTGTTCTTTCTAAACAAAACTTGTCATCTTCCTTATCATCCATCTCCCTCCCTCTCAAATTTCAATTTAACTCATGTCATTGAGTTTTCTGCCAAGCATTTTCACCTTCGGAGGCATTTCTCAACTTTGCTAGGAAAACTCATCATTTGGTGTCTCCAACCATAATCTAAGAAATTATTTTCAGTTCTTTTATGCTATCTGCATAGCCTGTTGGTGATTCACCACACCTTCATTCTCTTCCAGTATCACAACCATCAACTAGAAGAAGAGATGAACATTCTACCTGTAAACCCATATCCCTCAGTTTCTTATGTAGGACTTACAAATCTCCAAATGCCTTTCAGGTTTGTTCTCCTGCTATTATTTCTTCCTACTTGTATCAGTGATGTGATGAGTGGGTTTGATACATCTTGACAGGATCTCTAGCCTATCTTGGAAATACACACTCAAAGAAAATATAACAGCCAGTTAGTTATTTCTAATCTATGTATCATTTCTTGAATGCTCTTCAGCAGGGATTCATTAATTATCATTATGCATCCTTTCTGTCTGGGCTAGATAACTGGACTCCTGTTATGGAATCATGGGTCCTTAAATTGATTCCAAAGGCCACTGAGCTATTTCATTAAGAGATCAGTGCTTCTGTAATTAAGTAGGATTGCATTGATTGCACAGAGTTTGGCACCTGCAGTTGTAAGTAGTTTGGCATCACTGAAAGTAAATTTAGTACATCTCTTCCTGCCCTCTTCCAGGCACAGTCCATTATCTGTCTCCAGTAGTTGTCTAAGATACATGTGCTAATAGATGATTTTGGTGACCTGACATAATCTGAGCAATATGCTTTTTATTTGCTTTATTTTTTTCAATATAAATGGTTAGACTAATCTCTTACCCATTACCGCGTACTTCTCAGAGGAGTATTGCAGTGTTCTGACGTGGAAAATAATTAGTACAATGTCTTCTATGCCTGGGAGCATTTGGAGAAGCTAACAACCATTGTGCAATCTTTTTATTTGAACCTTCTTCATGATACTTCCTTCCATGGCCATGGAAGATATTTGGTGAGCCTGTCTCTCCCCATACCTCAATTAATGCAAATATCAATGGAACTTTGAACAAAGTTGTATTTGAAAAAGAAGTAAGTGGGTCATATAGCAATAATGAGAGTCAACAGATCACAGGAGTACCTTGGAATCATTGAGATTCTCTGAAGGATCTATGAGACAACTCAAATATGAAATAACAGGAAGAAAAAGACCTGGAAGGAAAATCTATACTGATAAAAATAGGGATTGATTAAAATATGAATCAAAATATTTAGCACCTGAGCACTTTCAGTTAACCTGAGGAAATCAAAAGCATTGTCTTTAAAAATTTCATGATAGGATTATACATCTAGATTATTATTATTTGGCAACTGATTTAAAGTCTTTCAGGTTAATCAATAAACAAATATTTTTTAAACAACTACTATGTGTGAGGCACTGTGCTAAGTGTTGGGGATACAGAGAAAGGCAAAAGAAAGTCCCTGCTTTCAAGGAACTGACAGTCTTACAGGAAAAAAAAACAACTATGCAAACAACTATATACAAAGAAGTTAATACATAACTAATTTAAAATAACCAATGGAGGGAAAATACTAGAATTAAGGGAGATTGGGAAAGGCTTCCTGTAGAATATCAGACTTCAGGTGGGACTTTAAGGAAGCCAGGAGGTATGGATGAGCATAAGAATAATTCTGGGTATAAAGGACAGCAAGTAAATATGTACAATTTAAGAAGATGGAGAATGCGCAAGAAATAACAAAAAGCAAGGAGGGCAGTGTCTCTGGATCTCAGAGCAAGTGAAGCAGACTAATGTAAGATGTAAGAAAACTAGAAAGGTGGGGGAGGAGAAGGTTATGAAGGATTTTGAATGCCAACCAGGGGATTTTATATTTGATCCTCAAGGTGATAGGCAGCCACTGGAGTTTGTTGAATAAGGGGGTGACATGGTCAGATCCATGCTTTAGGAAGATCAATTTGATAGCTGAATGAAGGATGGACTGGAGTGGGAAGAGGCTTGAGTTAGAGAAACCAACCAGCAGACTATCGCAGTACTGCAAGAGTAAGGTGATGAGGGTTTGCACCAGGGTTATGGCAATGTCAGAGGAGATAAAACAGTATGCATGAGAGATGTTACAAAGGCTAAGTTAAAAGGACTTGGCAGCAGTGTGGATACAGAGAGGATGAGAGAGCAAGGAACCATGGATGATGCCTAGGTTCTGGGCCTGGGTGACTGGGAGGATGTTGGTACTCATGGCAATAATAGGGAAGTTTTAAAAGGGGTGGGAGGGTATGGGGTAAAAGATCACAAGTTCAGTTTGGACATGTTGAGTTTAAAATGTTCAATACTCAGCTGAAGATGAGAGTTTGGATATTAAGAAAAGGGTTAGGGTTAGATAAGTAGATTTGTGAATTATCAGCATAAAATTCATAATTGAATCCAGGCGAGCTGATGAGATCACCAAGCGAAATGGTATAGACTGATATGAGAAAATGGCCAATGATAGAACCCTCGGTGACATGGCTGTTGGCCATGAGCTGGATCCAGCAAAGGAGAGTAAGAAGGAGTCTACTACTGACAGGAAGGAGAACCAAGATAGAGCAATGTCACAGAAACATTGAGAAAAGGGAGTATCAAAATGAACTTGATTGACAAGAGTCAAGAGTTTCAGAGAGATCAAAAAGGATGAGAACTGAGAAAAGGCCATAACATTTGATAATTAAGAGATCACTGGTAGCTTTGGAGAGAGAAGTTTTGGTTGAATGATAAGGTCAGAAATACAGAAATATGAAAAAAATAGAGGAAAGGAAATGAAGGCATCAGTTGTAGACAGCCTTCTCAAGGAGTTTGGCCAAATAAATGGAGGAGAGAAATGGGATCATAGCTAGCAGGGATGGATGGATCAAGTGAGGGTGTTTTTGCAGATGGTAGAGACATGTAGGGCAGTAAGGAAGTAGCCAGTAGACAGGGAGAGAGTGAAGATAAATGAGAAAGTGAAATAATAGAGGGGGAAATTTGCTAGAAAAGATGGGTTGGGGGCAGCTAGGTGGCACAATGGATAGAGCACTGGCCCTATATTCAGGAGGACCTGAGTTCAAATCCAGCCTCAGACACAACACTTGCTAGCTGTGTGACCCTGGACAAGTCACTTAACCCCATTGCCTAGCTAAAAAAAGAAAAAAAGAAAAAAAAGATGGGTTGGTGGTGCAACTAGGTGGCATAGTAGATAGAGCACTGCCCCTGGAGTCAGAAGTACCTGAGTTCAAATCCAGGCTCAGACACATGATACTAGCTGTGTGACCCTGGGTAAGTCATTTAACCCCTATTACCTCACCAAAAAAAAAGATGGGGTGGATTAGGATCATTAATGTAAGTTGAAGGTTTTGCTTTGGCAAAGAGAAGGACTACCTTTTCTTATGTGACAGGTAAAGGAGAAAATAGTGGCAGAAGTTATCTGAATTATGTGAATGAGATGGAAGGGAACAAAGTAAACTCCCAGGGAAAGATTTTAATTTTTTCAGTGAAATATGAAGCATAGTTAGGAGAGGGGAAGCCAAAGGTTTGGAAAAATTGTAGTGAGGAGTGGGATAATAAGCCAAGTACCTAGATGCTAGGTCTTTTATATAAAAATAAGATTTATATTTGCTTTATTGAAGTCTACTTTCTACCTCATCATTATTTGTTTCTGTAAACTATTGATGCCATTTTCTTAACTGTGGAAATCATACTACTTCTAAAAAGCCCTGTGACCTACTATAATTTATGTAAGCTCCAGAGTGTATCAGAAACCTTACTACAGGTAGAATGTGTGCCCTGGAGACCTCACAACCTGAAGGGCCATTGCATTGGCACAAAACCTACGACACTCCTAATCCAAAAATCAAAACAAAACAAAACATTTTGACCTTCTATTCCTGAAGGCATCAAAGTCTGTGGATAGAAGTTATGAGAGAATTTCCAAGCATTTCTAAAACTCTTAAACTCATACAAACTGTCTCTATAGCTCACCTGCCTTGGTTGGACCTACTCTATAAGTATAACATTAAATCCTTTTTCAAAATCATAGAGTTAATTCAGAAATAAGGCTTTCCTGATTTCCAAAAATAAGATGTTTTTCTCTCTAAATATAAAAACAAAATGTGCCACTAGTAAAGAAATCTTAGTTTAATCATGTACTTCCTTCATTACTTCCATATTTAGGTGATATAAAGGGAGGAACAATTATTGCCTTGTTCATTCTGATTTATTTGGCCCTCTGCCTCCTCACCTTGCTAATGAAAAAAAACTGTGCTGCAGGGGTCATTTAGGATGTGATTTAATAAGATGCTTAAAAAATCTAGCCTGGAAGGAAATGTATTAGCTTGAAAGCACCTGCTAGAAAAAAAAATATATATATATATGGTGTCTTTTTTCTTGCCTGTCTTTAGGTTATGAGGTAATTCAAACCATCAACGTGTATAGCATCATTAAGAAGCAATCAGCTAAGAAAGAGGATGTAAATGGTGAGAAGCAAATGATGCTTCTCAATGAGGAAGTTCAACAAGACAAGCTTTCCAGGTCCCAAACTCCCTAAGAAAATTGCTACATAAATGGCATTCAGCACAATTCTAGGAACAATTCCAGTCTGAATCAGGCTAGTTTCCCTTAAAGGACAGAGTGTTGACACAGAAGGAGCCCCATAACTCCCTTTTGTTTCAAGGGAAACGTGTGAGAGGGACCCCACTTTCACGAAGTGAGCTGCCATCACAGGCCTGCAGTACTAAGTCACTGTGGTATTTGTACAAAAGCGATTTTAATTATTTCATTGACATGGAAAAACAGGGTATCAAATGAAAAATACACTCCAGATATGTCACCATCCAAGAAGATGATAGTGATGTGTTAGCAGATTAAAAGTGCCCTTCTGTACAACAGTTTATCACTCTCTGTATGGCTGGAGCCAGACAGTTTTATCTCTAAACACCAAGCTGGCAAGACCAGAAACCTATCTTTGCATTAAATGGAAAAGGATTTGTCAGTGTTTATGGAGAGAATTCACATTCTAGTCTTCCAAGTGTTTTCTCTGAGCTTGTTTCCAAATAGATACTTTCATCTTCAGCTTTATCTTAATGCTTCAGAAGAAGTGATTTCATCTGAATCAGTACTGTCTTTGCCCATGCAGATCATACTTCCTCTATGCCATAGTATATGGTTTCATGAGTTGCCATGGCCAAAAATAAATGTCATCTACTGGCCGACCTTCTGGTGATGGGACTCTCCAGTCCTCAGCTATTTGATCTAGACTTTTGAGGTTTTCCATCTTGGTAAGACTGGCCAGAGCTTGTGTTTAGCTTTGCCTTTAAGAATCTATGGCGCAGCTAGATGGCACGGTGGATAGAGCACCAGCCCTGGAGTCAGGAGGACCTGAGTTCAAATCTGATTTCAGACCAGACTCGTGACACTTACCAGGTGTATGACCCTGGGCAAGTCACTTAAATCCATTTGCCTCACCCCCCCCCCCCAAAAAAGAACCTATGGTCACCTATATGCTTTGATGAAGCACTAGAAGGGGAATTTGATGGAAGGTCTCAACCCTTATGTAGAATTTCAAGTTCTTGCTGCTACTGGGTCATCTTTGACCAGATTCTTTTTAACAGATAAGTGGACAACAGAGTTGAATGGTGTCCAGGCATAGCAGCCATGATGGTGTCTGAAATTAAAATATCTTAATTTGCCAAACAGGCTAGATCTGTTCTAGCTATGGAGAAGTGGGACCTGCAGGTAAAGGAAAGTGATGATTCAAAAGGGACCTCAGATTGTCTAGGTTGATCCTGCATCACTCTGGGTCTAGAGAATCTATGGAAGACTGTGGTTCACTATCAGATTAGGCTACGGTGACTTCAGTTTTCTTGAGCAAGGCAGTAACCATACCAAAAATTAGCAAGCTCATGGAATTATTAGAAGGTTATCAATGGTCTCAACAAATGATAAAGTTTAAGAATAATAAAACTATATTTGTTTTCCTAAGGTGAAGGCGGGAAGAAGGAGGTGCCTGCTAAACATGAAGTTGCAATGAATGGTGTTAGTTTTCATGGTCATTCCCATTATATTAAACATGCAAAGTCCCTATTGAGTTACATAGACTGTTAGTGACAATTTCAAGTAGCCAGCCTATTGTGGAAGCCAATTAAGTGGCTTTACCAGAATCTTCTAGAAAGAAATGCTTTCCTTTTTAAGTCATTTCCCCCAAATCCTGCTTAGGTGTTCTCAACTTCAAATTCACTGGTTTCTTTTTCCAAGTCTGCTTTTCTCCTTGAGCTCCCATCATCCTTGAAAGGAATTTGACAGACAAGACAGACACACCCAAGGAGCTGAAAAGTAATTATGTGAAAAACAAAGATAGAGTTTCATTATTTCTGAGGTCTATCATTCACTGAGAACCACTATTCATGAGAGAGGGATCATGTGAAAATAGCCGTATGAATACATTTACTTTAATTATAATAACCTGCAATAATAAAACATGATTTTTGTAGTCATAGTAAAGTGCTTTAATGCCTGCATTGTTGTGTAATAATGAATTTGTAGATGTTGTGAAGCCAAATGCACACAGATGGACATTATTATGTGGACACATGCTCTGTTACAGGAGGGCTTCTTAAGTTAATTGCCTTCATTTAAAAAGATACCAAAAGGCAAACTTGGGATAATTCTTTCTGATCATTTTGCAAATCAGTAATGACTGTATAATAGTCACCATATCTCTGCTGAATGTTTAGCTGAAGTCATATAACTCCTTAGGAAGGGGAAATTATATAGAATTAAATAATATCAGTTTGGGATAGACCAAAAATTCCCTTAATACCATTATTGTGGCAGAGTTATAGAGGACTGGGAAACTCATGCAACTACTCTGGACTAAGTAAAGACATGATTCTTTTCAACTACAGATCTTGGACTCCTTAGATTTAGTGTTTGAAGGGTACTTTGGGGTCTTCTAGCACAATGGTGTCTCAAACTCACATAGAAAGATCTCTGTGGGCCAAATACTGATTTAGAAAATCACAAATTCATATCATCTATGTTTTATTGTGTTTTCATTTATTGTGTTAGACATTTCCCAATTACTTTTTAATATAGTTCAGGCTACACTATAGTTCTGTGGGCTGCATCCGTGAGTATGGCACCTTTAATCTAGTCCAACCCTTTCATTTTACAGATGAGGAAAGCAAGGTTCAGAGTGGTTAAGTCCCTTTCCCAAGGTCACACAGGTAGTAAGCAGCAGAACTGTGACTCAAACCAAGGTCTCCTCACTCCAAATCCAGAGTTCTTTTGAAGACATCAGATCTAAAAGTCAGAGTATTAACTGAAACAACAGCAGAATTTTCAAATAGCTATTGGAAGTATAAACCAAAGAAGAGACCTAACTTGCAATGGGGAAAGGACTCTTGGGCAAATACATATAGTAATCACTGGTAATGGCATAGTCTCTGAAAAAAGATAGCAATACACTTCTGAGGATTTTTTAAAACTATTCTACTAATACTTTAAAAAGATTGTGCTCTATTCTAGATAAAGAAATATATATATGTATGTATGTATATATATACACACACATACACATATATACACATGTATGTATATATGCATGTATGTATACTTATGGCAATATTGCTCAATAAACTTTAATGGCTCCCTATAACCTCTAGAATATTTTTATTCTGTTTATCACTTAAAGCACCTTCACCAGCTGGCCCCAACCTACTTTTCCAATCTTAACTGAACTTACTGCTTCTCACAATAGTGAAGGTCCAAACAAACTGGCCTGCTTTACACATGGCATTCTGTCTCCCATCTATGCAGACTTTTTCAAGGGCTGTTTCTCCTGCCTAGAATATATTCCATTCCTTGCCTCTACTTCTTAGAATCAATCCCTAGTCTCCTTTAAGACTCTAATTCCAGCTTTACCTTCTGCATGAAACCTTTCCAGACCTTTACAGTTACTTGTGACTTACCTTTATATACTCCATTCCTTAGTAGAAGGTAAGCTTGTAGAAGGCCGGGATGATTTCACTTTTCCTTTTGTAACATCATCACCTAGTAAATGCCTAGACCATAGTGGGTATTCAATACATGCTTGATGATTAATTGATTGAACGACTAATTTCCTCAGTAATTATTTCTTTTGATGCACATCACAGCTACCCTATACCTTAGTAAACAGTTTTGTTTTGTTTTTTAACCATTATAGAGGAAGGAGAATTTGGGTTTACATATGACAGTCTATTTCATCAGTACTTTTTGGACATGGATAAATTCTCCTAGGAATTATTCTCCCTTTCTCTCTCTTCTTTCATTCCCATCCTCTTTCCCTTGAAAAATCCAAGGATATATGTACATTATTATACTGATATAGTAAAAAGAAAAACTCTTAGAAATTCAGCTCCTTTAAAATGTGTCTCATTCTTTTTTCCTTCCATTTTTATTCTTCCTCATTTTCCTTTTTATTCCTTCTTCCCTTTCTCCTCTTCCTTTCCATCTTCATTTTCTTCCCTTTCTCTCCCTCCTTTTCTCTCTTCTTTTGCTGCTCTTCCTTCTCTGCCTTCCCTCATTCTTCCCTCCCTTTCTGTTCTCCCTTTACTTCTGTCTCACATTCCCAGGGGTCATGCCTCTGCAAAGTGGGATCTGCTGGGTGTCATGATTATTCCTCTGATTGGAAGCTATTGCCATCTCACAGTTAATTAATGCCTAATGTAGACAGCCTCTTCATGTATGCCTTGGGATTGATGAGCAGCTGGAGCAGTCACGCTTGACTGACAGCTCTCATTTGTCAGTGAGATGTCATAAAGCAAAGGGCATACACTTTTAGACTAAAAGAGATTATTTAGAGTAACCCCCTCATGTTACAGGGGGGAAAACTGAGTCTCAAAGGAATGAGGTAACCTGTCTCAGGTCATCTAATCTCTTATTTATTTTGCATTTGTATGTACTTTATGTAGTGTTTGTATATCTTTTTTATTTGTATAAAATAATGAGAAATAATTCTAGAAAGCACTAATGTTTGACAAAAATCCCTTTCCATTCAGAAAGCCTCAGGCACCCAATTCCTTTTATGAAACCTCTCCAAATAATTTTCTTGGAGGTGAGTATGGAAAGTAAATGAGGATTTTTGTATTGGTTAAATTAGTTGGGATTTTTTTGAGAAAATGAGGAATTTTCAAGAGACAAGCAGGCAAAGAATGAGCTGAAAGCTTCTCTAGAACTAGGTGATGAGAGTTTAGGTTACTAAACCATTTGGGGTAGTATATAGAAGTCCAATTGGACACTCTATTGATTTGCTTATTTGCTCTTTTATATTAGATTCTAAGCAGTGTGCAGAGGAAATGTATATGTGCAGGGGTAAACATTAGAATAAGTGTTGATATATTTGCCATCATATAACTTTTGTTTTTCAGGACTAAACTTGTAATTTTATCCATGTGGAGAACTCCTGGTGTGGAAACATTCTCTATCCATGCAGATAAACAACTCAACCTTAACCTATAGTCCCAGTGATTTGCCTGGGGCAGTAAGAAGTGAACTGACTTGCCCAAGGACATCGATCCAGTCTCCCAGAGGAAGCTTGAACTCAGGCCTCTCTGACTCAGTGGCTAGATCTCAGTCCATAATACCATGCTATCTTCTCTTGGATACAGCTTAGAGATCAGTACTAGAAAACTGGGGCAGGAGGGGGAGAAGGTGGGAGAGATGAGGATTCTAGTTCATTCACTACAAGTCACTGCTATGCTTCTACTAGTATTCTGTTCTCCCTTTACTTCTGTCTCACATTCCCAGGGGTCATGCCTCTGCAAAGCAGGATCTGCTGAGAAAAACAAAAACAAAAACAAAAACAAAAAAAGCAAACAAAAAAAGAAACCCTAAACAAACAAACAAACAAACAAAAACTCCTAAAGTACTCCAGTGTTCTTGAAGAAAGGGGCCAGCAATTTGTAGAAGAAATAGCCCTGGATTTAGAGTCAGAAGACTTGGTTTGGAATGCCAGCTCTGTTACTGCCTTCTCTCTGGTCTTCAGTTTCCTTATCTGTAAAATGAGAAAATTGGACTAAATGACTTCTAAGGCCCTTTCTAGCTCTAAATCTTATGATCCTCTGTAAGGTCTGAATTTTTCCCAGACTGCCTATCTACATTGACCACAATAATTGGAGAAGTTATAATTTTTTCTTATGTAAAATCTCCCAGGGTCCATCATGCAAAAGATGTTGCCAACACAATTTTTCACCAAGATGTAAAAGCAGTACCTTGAACATAAGCAAACTAATTCAGTAGCTTTTATTTTTGTAACCAGAACATGAATATCACATGGGAAAACATTCAGAAGGCTTGGAACAGTGAGCTCTTTTTAGCAGCTCTACATAATGTGGGGGTCCTGGCAAGTAGCATGCAGTTCAAACTGTCTTAAATGTTTTAAAAAAGTTCAGATGTTTACCCATTTAACCACCAGTTCGCTGGAGTTTCTTAGTAAATATTGCCCCCTGCAGTTCATGCCATAACTGTGCAAGAGGGCAAACAAATTCGTCTTCTCTAGTCCAAATGCATGCATGGGGTGGAAAAGGCATTGGTTTTGGCTAAAGCCAAATGATCTTTGCCCTTACCACTTACAGACAGTGCAGCTATTTCTCAGAGTATGATTAGCCCTGAGACAGATTTTGTGTGATTGGAGGGGCTGTTGTGTCTTTAGTCATCATAAATATAACTCAACTTCTGCTACCTAAATCCTGAAAAAGGCAAGTATATTATTATTGTAAAGCAAAAATAGCAGAAAAAATGCACACTTCTAAGTCACAAACTGATTGCAGCTGAGACTGAGGATGTCAGGATTATATTGCTTTAGGGACAGAGAGGATATTCATCTTAAAGAAGCTATACATTTCTACTCACTTGCAGTAGTTTAATTTCTTAAGGAAGACAGGAGGTTATCCCCATACCTTTCTGTCTATGGCTCTAACCAGGATAGTGTACAAAGTTTACTTTTTCTTACGTGACTTTGGATGACATCATGACAAATCATGGCTCTATGCTGAAACTTCAGTGTTTTTGGAAATAAGCCCAAAATTGGTCATGGTGTTTACCAATAGGACATTAATTACAGGTGTTTAAAAAGGGGGGGAGGGTGCCGTGAACAAACTGCAATTGTACCAAATAATGGGGTGAAAAAAACATTGACTTGATGGTCAAATTTCTGATGTTCTAGCCCAGATCAGTCACCAATTACCTGGAATCTTGAATAAGTCATATAAGTTCTCTAGACCTCAGTTTGGTCATCTCTAAAAAGGGATTTGATGAGATATTTGAAAATTTGATATTTCCTTCTGTCTCCAAAATTCCATGTTTAGATTGTGACTTTCTATGGTTATATTTTGAGAAACACTTATTGCATATGAAACAATTTAAGTACCCAAACCCTTTACAGTAGTGGTGTTGAACTTAAATAGAAATGGAAGCCACTAATCCATACATAAGGATCCCTGTGGGATGCATATTGGCTGTTTTAAAATGCAATATTATCTATGTTATTTATTGTATTTTCATTTATTTGGTTAGATATTTCCCAATTACATCTTAATTTGGTTTGGGTGTACTTGGGAGTGTTGTGGACCCCACGTAGCCCACGGGAGGCACATTTGACGCCCCTCTGCTCCAGTAACCGTAAAGTACAAAGGGCACTACCTCTGGAGTCAAAGGAACAGGGTTCAAGTCTACCTCTTGACACTTAGCACTTGCATAACCTTAAGCAAGTCACTTAATATGCTTGGGCCAGAGAGTTTCCTCATCAGAGTTGGACTAGATGGCCTCTCCAATTACTCCATCTCTAGATGGAATCTCTAGACCAGTATTATAAACTGCTCTCCAAAGTCATAAGGCTAGCCTTATATGCTGTACAGAGTGCTGCATTAAATAATGCTAGACTCAGAGTCAGGAAGACCTGGCTGTAAACCTGGTCTTTGATACGTGCTAGCTGTGTGACCTGGGAAACCACTTGGCCTCTCAGTATATGCCTCTGGTAACACCACAAGAAGGTTGCTGAGAAAGGGTTGTCCACATTGGTAGAACGATTCATTTGGAACTCTCTGCACCAGTAAAATTATAGGTCTGGCTAAATATATCCATATCCACATGAATGTATGTATATACTGTTAGCCTAATGATTTTGTTTACCATTGCAAATGGAAGTATTTCATTAATCCTTTCAATGATATCCAATGCCACCCTTCCAAATCTGATCCATCCCCATCCTATCTAACTTATCTCAATATCAATAAAGAAAAACCACAGGCTCTTCCTGTGGTCAACATTGAAATTTCAATCCACAAACCAGAATTTTTTTTTGAAAAATAAAACTCTCAACATGATGGGAAAAAGAAAGAAAAAAAATTCTATTTAATTTCTTTTTGAATTCTTTTAGTTCAGAGATCCTGGGACTGTGCTTATTTTGCTCTCATCACTGAAATTCTTAGATAATCTGGTTGCCTTCTAGCACACAGGGAGCTAGCTGCCTTTGCAACAGATAAATGCAGAATATATATATATATGTCTATATATATATGTGTATGTATATATATGTGTGTGTGTGTATGTGTATATATATATATATTTCTGGAGGTTTCTATGGCAGCATCTCACAAATTTTACAAGTAATTTCATTCAGGTGGCTAAAAGCATGCTCTCCAGTTTCCTAAAATGATCTAGACCAGGGGTCAGCAAACTATTGTCTTGGTCAAATCTAGTTTAGCTCCTGTTTTTGTACAGCCTGTGAGCTAGGGTTGGTTTTTATATCTTAAAGTCTTATTATATTTAAAAATGCAGGTTAGTCAATTTGACAGTGGCCTGCAATTTGCCAGGACTGATCTAGATTACAGACTCTAAAACCTATGAGGACAGTAGGTAGGGTTTGTATCTCTCACCAATTTCTGTGCATTATTTTTCATAGCATCTACCACAGAGTTATGTACCTGGTGGGATTTTAAGAAGAGCTGATGGATTTAATGACCTAGAAATAGATCAGTATCTGATCATTTAGGCACTTCAATAGGTCATATAGCTTTTCAAAAAATGTCTTCTATATCCACTCCTATTAAAGCCATTTGTAGGCAAAATTATTTGTCCCAGGCCTTGTATCTGGGGGAGCGTCACACTATTGTAAGGACCAGAAAGATGGAGTGATTTAGGCATAGGGTGTGGGTTTGGAGGATGAGGTAGGGAAGGAAGTGACAGAATGTGAGCTCCTTGAGAGCAAGGGCTATCTTCTGCCTTTCTTCATACACCCAGCACTTAACCCGATGCCTAGAAGAGGCATTTAATAAATGATTGCTGACTAGACTTGTGAACTCATAATGTTAACTAAACTTAACCTCCTAGAGTTGGCTGCCCAGATCTCCCATCACACAACCCTGAGGCTTCATATTGCTCTTTTATCACTTCCTATCTCTTTCTTCCTCCTTTTAAATTTCCTTTGAAGTTCATTTTAATTAGCTTTTAACATGTAAGAAAATGTTAATGATTGGAAACCCATACAGTGTTATTTGGCTCATTTCACCTCTCACAAGTTAGATCCCTTGCAGGACCTTAGACATGTATCTTGTGAAAGTAAATAACACCCTATATGGGCTATTGAATTGGAATAGTTTGGGCATTCCAGTGCTAAATTTATCTATGTAGAAATGGAATGGAAACAAAACAGTGAGGTCTTATATATTTGATTGGGCCATCATAATATAGTGGGAATAGCAAAATGACAAAAGACTTTGGACAAGTCCCAGTTCCATCAGGCACTATAGAATAGTGCCTAAGACCCAGTAATTTTAATCTCATTGAGGCTCAATTTCCTAATCTATAAAAATGGGAATAATATTTTGTCTGTTTACTATACAAGGTTACTGTAAAAAAAAAAGCATTTTTAAAACCCTAAAGCATGCTATAGATCTGAGTTGTGTCCATTAAAAATCTGATTGCATTGGTTACATACTATTACACATCAATATTATTTATTTTAGACTATGTCCTTGCTTTCTTGGTTCCCTGTAGTGTCAAGGACAAGACAGTGTGTATGTTAATACTTAGGATTTCTGATGATGAGGAATTACAAAAGTATGGTCTATTGTCACTGTCAAACCATCCCACAATCTTGACTCTTCCACAGGAAATTGACTCTTCCATAAGGCCATGGATGTCTCTAGAACAAAACACAGCTCTTGGGAATTCTAGGGCCACTATCATGAGATGATCAGTATGGGGTTTCCCACTAGTGAGGAAGGCTTCCTGGGTAAAGCTATAGATATGTAAATATACATGCATATATATATATGTATATATATACATATACACACATTCTATTATCTATATATATATATACACACACACACACACGTACATATACACTACATAAAGGCTATAGAAAGATAACCTTTCTATAAATTAAGTTATATTATGTTTATATTCCTCCAAATAATAATTCTAGAATAAGTGAACATGTAATGTATACACTGGATGACAGAAACCATATTCAGAAAAATCCCACAATCCAGAAAAATGGACTGAAAATAGCACAATGAAAAATGGTTGAAATAAAAATACATTCAGGTTCAAAAAGAGTATGGCATGGCATGATTTAACAGTTTGGATGAGATGGAAAGAGGGTTAGTTAAATAACTGAGCAAACTCAATCAGCCCCACAAATGTCATATGACTACCAAAAAGGATAATATGATTAATAGAGGATGTGTGTGTGTGTGTGTGTGTGTGTATCTGCAGCCTACTTCTGCCCAGCATCTCTTTGTTGTCTTTTGAGTTATTATAATTTTGATTCCTTTGAGTGTGTGATATTTCATGATTCATAAGTACATCTCATCAACCAAAAGAATATTGGGGTTAAAAAGATCTGTTTTTGTTTCAAGGAGCATTGTTTTGTTTCAAGGAGCATTGAAAGTACTGCTCAATTCCCTAACTGCAATCTAGCCTGCTCTCAACCTCCTGTTTATTTCTAAGTCCAGCTCATTCCATCTGTGCTGTCTTTCCAACATACATATACAAAAACATGATTTGGTGGGCTGCATATACAGCTGTGTGTCATAATTCAGAGAATACACATTCTTTGTTCTTCTGGCTTCTTCCGTGTCTATTGTTAGAGTAAACTCTTTTGAGTGACCATAGATCTCATTATAGACAAGGAGAAAATCATTTATTAAGCTCTTATTACGTTTCAGGCATTGTTCTAATGAGTGGAGGGGGATGAGAGAGAGATACAAATATAAGTAAAAACAACAACAAAAAATAAAGAGTCCCTGCCCTGGTGTCAAAATCCAAAAAGTCTGAAGCACATCTGAGAGTGGTTAGCTAGCCTGGATCCTTCTTCAAAATGAAGCCCCACCCACACCCCCCTCATCCCCCGCAACCATCCACCCCCTCTAGAAGCTCACCAATAAGGGAAGTGAATAGGTGTGGTGCTTGGATGCTTGCTATAGGATCATAATTTAGACTCAGTAGAGGACCAACCCTTACATTTTACGGATAAGGAAACTGGGACCCAAAGAAGTTAAATGATCCAAGTGGAGGTTCAGTAATATTATACTATCAACATAATATCATCCTCCCCACCCACATTATAGCACCTGGAGGATCTCATTACATATAGGAAATGTCTATTTTCCTTCTGTGAAGGACGTGCTTTATGAAATAACGAGAACCTTTCTTCTGGATACACCTCTTTGTTTTTATAGCTTTCTTGGTCCTAGGATCATAGGATAATGTTCGTAAAACTGGAAAGTACTTCAAAGATCATTTAGTCCAACACCCTCATTTTACAGAGGAAGAAAATGAGGCCCTGAGAAGTTAAATGATTTACTCAAGATCCAGTAAGAAGAAGAGATAGAATTTAAAGTCAGGCTCTCTGACTCCCAATACAGGCCACCATGGTTATACTTATGATTTGGATTTTGTAAGAGATTTAAAAAATAAAGCAAAATGGTTTGTGCATTCTCAAAGCTAAGCCTCCAACCTCCTCCATGAATTTCCATCACCCACTCCTATCCCCATCCCTCCCCACTTTACCCCACCCTCATCCCTCCATCAATCCACTCCACTGCCTACCTCCTTCTCCCCAAAGAATACTTCGGATCTGGAGTAGTTTATCTAAGTGAAAGTAGTGCTGGCAATAATACAAGGTTAAAATAATGTAATCTTTAGCAATAAGCTAGGTAAGAACCCTGTCAGTCACTAAATTGAAAACACCTTTCAGAAGAGTGATGAAGGCACTTTGAGTTCTGCTGTGCCAATTAACTCAGTGGTTACAGAACACAAAGTTCCTGGGATACTTGTGGAAATGCTAGCACACAAAAGTTTCCTGCTCCTATAGGACAGGAAGTGGTGCTTCTTGGTGACCAGAGTGGAAGTCAACTCTCAAGGGTTAAAAATTTTACTAAAGAATGTATGTGTCACAGTAACAGCAACATTGTTCTATGACTAACTCTGATAGACTTAACTCATCTCAGCAATGCAAGGATTTAAGACATCTCCAAAAGACTCATGATGGAAAATGCTATCCACATTCACAGAAAGATCAAGGCATACTATTTGTGCTCTCTCTCTCTCTCTCTCTCTCTCTCTCTTTCTCTCCCTTTCTTGCTTTATTTTGTTTCTTCTTTCTTGTGGTTCATCCCATTGGTTCTAATTCTTCTTTACAATATGACTAATGTGAAAATATATTTAACATGAATATAAATGTAGAGCCTATATCAGATTGCATGCTGTCTTGGGAAGGGACAAGGTGAGGGAGGGAAAAAATTTAGAACTCAAAATCCTGTAGAAATGAATGTTGAAAACTAAAAATTAATTAATAAATAAAAAAAGAATGTCTGCATTAGGGTTCATTTTTTAGAGCTGCTTCTGCTATTCCATCATTTGCATGGCAATGACCAGACATCACATAAACTGCTTTCTCATCAAACAATTTAAAACTCTGATAGATGATGTTGGAGACTATTAAGGATTTTTTTGTATGCACACAGTTGTATCTAATAGGACCCAAAAGATTCAGTAATTCTCATGCATTTCACAGTTAGTCCTCATAGTCCCATCTAGGTCCTGGGGCACAGTACCTTGCACATAATAGATATTTGGTAAATGTTCGGTGTTGAATTTAATTGAAAGAGCCATGGAGATACAGGGAACTGTTTATCCCACTGCTCATAGGATTGCCTTTGAATAATAAACACCTTTATATGTCTGATGAGAGTTTCTCCCAGCCTAGGTCTCTCTTTCAAATCATAGGATCAAGGCATTGTAGGACAGTGCATGGCATCAGTATCACAAAACTATTTAAAACATCTCCAACTTTCTTACATGGAGAAGCTTCCATATGAAGAATGACCCAAAACATTAGGTTTCTTTGTCCTAAGAAGATGAAGACTAAACATAGGTGAACATTCATCAAATCTTGGAATCAGGACTAGAGAGCATCCCTTGAAGTTAAAAGTATGTGAGTTTTGAAATACTAAAATTAAGTCTATATTTATGCAGTCTGTACTTAAAAGGCTTTATGCATTTGGAACTTATTACTCTGAAAGGTTGTACAAGGAAACTATTGGCAGTAAATAAAACTATCGGCATTAAGATCCTGATGACAGGTTGCTTGGTACAGAAGATAAAAGATTAAATACAGTCAGGAAGTTCAGGGTTCAAATCCTGACAATTACTAGCTGTGTGACTCTGGGCAAGTCACTTAACTTCAGCCCCAATTTCCTCATCTGTAAAATGATGGATATAGAGTAGATAGCCTCTGAGGTCCCTTCCAACTTCAAATCTACAATCCCATGACTAGGGTTTAAACACTAGTTCTGACACTTTACTATCACTTAATTCAATTCAATTGTAAAAGCATTTATTAAGTGCCAACTGTTGATACAAGTGTAAGAGTCTGAGGACACCAAGACAAAAACAAGGCAGGAGAAATTAATCCTGATTGGTGGACATTTAAATGAGGAAGTCTTCAGCTCCTCCTGCTGAGAATGTGGCTTGATCATGAGACTGAGAGGCCTGCAGCCCTCTGGACAGGGGAATCCATCTCCACCCAGACCACTATAGTTGGTTTTCTCCTTCATGAGCTGGGTCACCCTAAACTCCAATGGTGGGAGTAGGGGGAGGGGAGATATGACAGCATAAGTTCAATGCTTTGGAGCTGGGATTCACTTAGATTAGATTCTGTTTACACAACAGGTCTCCTAGGTGGTTTGGGAATCATGGGTTCTGCCCAAGATCAAGAAGCATGCACCTCAAGGATTAGACCAATCTCATTTATCGGAGACTGGCTGACTGACCTAAAGGGACTGCTCTCTGAATGAGGAAATAAAAAAGAAAAGCCTGGATCCCAATTTAATAATTGGTTATTACTATAAAAAAAATTTTTTTCTCAGGACCAACCAACTGCACTGGAGTTACCATCTCTGCAGGACTGAATCTGAATGCTTTCCAGAGAGCATGGTACAAAAAGATAAAAAAAAAAGTATCCTTCTGTCTTTGAGCCATGCCTTAAGTCAGGACTCAAACTAGCTGAAGTCAGGTTTTTTTGTGGCCAAAGACATGATTTGACCAATATTAAGGAATGAATCAATGGCAGACAGCATCAGAGCTCCAGGAAATGTCCAAACCCAATCACACTTGTTTTACTGTGCCAGATGTTCAAAGAGGTTATTCTGGGTTTGGATCTCATAGGTCACCAAAGTTGGAAAAATGGCAATTTATCCTCAGGGCTGCAGTCATCAGAGAAACTAAAGTACCTCTATGAAATAGCTGGCACTTCTGTGAGTGGTTTATTGGAGCATAAAATCTTCCTGGAGTGTTAGAGCTGTGTGATGAACTCATAATGAATCCAAATTTTAAAAAAGAAAAAAAAAAGGTCATTAGGAATGAAAGAGCTTGTTCATGAAAAAAAAAGAAAGCCAAAATAATAATTTTTAAAGACTAAAACAAACTTTTACAGGCTTGTGAAGGTCTAACATCCTTCAGGCCCTGTATTTACTTCGCTTTTCCATTTTTCTCATTTTGAACCAGTGTACAGCAGAATATTTAGGTCTTAAGAGTTTGAGAGTTGATACTGTCAAAGAACAGTTTGTTATTGGTAAATTTTGAAACTCTCCAACTTAAACTTGAATTAAAACCTCTTTCAATTTGATTCTTTTTTTTCATGACAAGTTGTGCATAAGCAATCAGTTTCATCTCTTTTTTTTGCTCCAAAGGAAAAAGGAATATTATAGATTCCAGATTAAATTAGGTCAAAGGTCACAACCATTTATACAAATGAGAAATCTCACTTAACTGCAATACTGTAAATATTTTTGATTATTCCCATTTTTCTGTTATTCTCCCTTCTCTTCACCCCCTTCCATTTTCTTTCAAGAAAAATCTTCTGACCTTATTTTACTTGTGTGTTGTTGTTTTTTTTAACTTTACAACCATTCTGGACTTAACCAGAGTAGACAAGCATGAAATTAATGCTGTGTAATATAATTTACTAATGCCAGGGAAGTTTGTTGTTTGATTACTAAGTAATACTGCTAGCACCTTAGCTCCTGGTTTTTCTTTAAATGAATAATAGTTAGATATGGTCAAGGAGTTTGGAATTCTTTGAAGCAAGTAATTTAACCACTGAAAACAAATAAACTAACTTGTTTCTTTATTTGCTTATTTGTTGTTTTATTCAAGTGGGTGATTATATGGCCATTGCTTGGTCAAAAAAAATGCCATTTTTCCTTCTAGTCAGGGCTGATTATTTCTGAAACATGGAGGTCTTTTTCATTTGGTGAATCCCTCTTTGAATTGAACTTATAGTTATTGTTGTTCAATTATTTTAGTCATGTCTGATTCTTTGTGACCCCATTTGGGGTTTTCTTGGAAAGATACTGGAGTGGTTTGCCATTTTCTTCTCCAGTTTATTTTATAGATGAGGAAACTGAGGCAAACAAGGTTAAGTGACTTGCTCAGAGTCACATAGCTAATAAGTGTCTGAGGCTAGATTTGAAATGTGTTTTTCCTAATTCCAGGCCTAGTGCTCTATCCGCTACACCAGCAAGCTGTCCTGAACTTTTAATTAACCCTCTTAAATTGTACCTGTAAATCACCAATGAAATGGTCACTTTTTGGTTAGATCACAGATAATTTTTCTTATTATGTTTCAAACTAACATCTGCATTCTTTCATTCATTCATTCATCTTTTGTTAAGTACCTACTAAGTGCAGATCACTGTGCTGGCTCTGAGGAAGATACAGTGATAATTGAGACAATCTGTGTTCAGAATTTATCATTTTTTTTCTTTAACTGAATATAATCATTGGATGTGGTTGGGAGTTTGTAATTCCACTAACTAACCGCCATCATAGCTTTAGTGATCAAAGGGAAATTATCTTCTCTTAGCTAGATAAGGTCTTCTAGACCAGTCCTGTCCTTTTCTAGAGAAGCCCAGAGATGTTAAGTGGCTTGCCCAAGGTCATACATAGATAATAAGTGGCCCAACTAGGATTTGAACCCAAGTCCTCTGACCCTAAACCCCTACCCCATTCTATCCATTATTTGACTCTGGAGAAAAGCAAGCAAACAAATTCTGAACAATCACAGCACCCATGCAGTGTAGTCACAGTAATATAAATGTGACCTCAATATAAACGTAAGTTCTAAGAGCCATGTATATGAGGCTCTCTTCTCATCATTGGGGAGTGATTACTCAATTCCTCATTTCTCCATTGACCGGGAGTGGGGGGGGGGAGCTGGTGAGAGCCAGAGAGAAGAGAGATCTTGGTTTTTCTGGCTTCCACCTTTGAGAAAAAAGATGCACCATTCCAGCCTCTCTTCACTTCTCTGAAGGAAGAGAAAGATTCCGAGAAGAAGCCAACATGTAGAGAAGCTGACAGTCTCTATTAGTCCATATGTCTCATACCTTGCTATGCTAGACACTTTGGGGAATGTCCCTTTGGTGAGTTCTAAGACTCTCTTTCAGTTGAACTGAGTTATCTTGCTGCCAATGGGAGAGTTCGTTTATTCTGTGTATTTTCTGGTGTATATTCTCTCATGTGTACTTTTTTTCTGATACTGTTCTGATATTGACTTTGCTAAGTAGGTTTATTTGCTATTTGCTACATATGTTCACTGTGGAGCTAGAACTGGGTGGGAAGGGAATAAAGCCTTGGATATGTAGCTACAAGTTCTCCTTTCCCATTAAGGAATAGCAATTGTGAGGGTACCTTGAGAATGGCCAAGAATTGCCCAACCAAGCATTTCCTATTCTGCTTCACCCCCCCCAGAAAGTAGCCAAATTAAATGAGTGATTTTGTTAAATTTAGACGAATTTTTCTAAATTTTATTCTAAATTTCTCTAAGCACTAGGCAGACCAAGATAGAAATCACTATATCCTTGTCCTCAAGAAATTGAGAATCTAAGTAGGGGGATATGACAGGTATGCAGATAAATATAATAAAGAAGTAGAACATGGTAATGGCAAAGGAGAGACTGAAGTAGAAGGAATCACTTTCACATGAGGGGATTCAAAGGAAAACCATCACAGAAGTAGCACTTGAATTGGGTCTTTTTTAAGAAGAATTTCAAGAGAGTGAAATGAGGGAGTACATTGCAGGCAAGATTTTAGCAAATGAAGAAGGGAGGAAAATCTTGGCACAATATCTCGCATTTAACAGACAGAAATTGAAATAAAAATCAGTAAATCAACCAATAAGTATTTATTGATTCCCTACCATGTATCCAGGCCTGTATCTAAATCTTTATGGTATACAAAGACATATAAGACCTTTAAGGAGCATATAATCTACCTGGGCAGACAAAATAACAGATATGAAACATTTAGCTAATAAGTTTTAAACTCAGTGACTGGCACTAACTGTATATTTCATGAGAAATCAGGGAAAAAAATAGATTCATGTGGATAGGAACTGTAGGCTTCATGAGAACCTAAAGAATATTTGTGATTGGGATAGGAAAAAGGGAGGTAATAGGATGATTCTAGAAAGGGCAATAGAATGGGCAAAGATTTCAACTTCCAGGTCTGACAAGTCCCCAGGCCTTTTAGAACTCAAGGGAACCATCTCTAAAAGAAATCCTATCTTTGTACAATTTGCTTCTAAACTTTGAATATTGCTCATCTTCATCTACTGTACCAGCTCAAGCCTTTCTGTTTCGTTCATACTAAACTGGTTCCCACAAGGCTTTGTCAACTTGATCCTTGACCTATCCACCCAGTTTATTCAACGTTTGCTTTGGGTCCTGGCCATATTCTTAACTGTCTTGCTGGCTGAATGCCTTGGTTTCCTTCCTGTCTCTCGTTTCCCCATTCTTCCCCCTAACTCCCAAATCTAGACTCCACTGGTGTGTGACTGATGTTTATGGAATATAGTCTTATCCATCCTTGCTGTCGATTGTAAGCAGGTCACCAGACAATTTGACCATTGCTGTTCCCTGCACGTCCTGGCATCAAATTCACAGTGACCCAGGGTTCCACTGCCTTCTGTTCCACTCCCAGAACCTCAAGAAGGTTAAAAACAAGTGGAGAAGGGGAAACAGGAGGTAGGAATAGTTTTGGCTGGGGGATATTGAGATCTGACTGAAGTGGAAGATATGTGTGTTAGGCTCATGGGAAATAAGTTTGCAAAGGCAACATGAGGCCAAATACTGGGAAACCTAGAAGCCAGATGGAGGAGTTTGACCTTGATGCACACAAAAGATAGTGAGTCACTGCAGATTTTTGAGAGCAGTGAGAGGACAAAAGCACTATTTGAGAAAATTTAGTCGTTAGCTGTTCAGTCAATTTAGTATTTAGCTATTTAATAAAGTATGTGCCTTTGTTGAAGTGAAATGTTTGAATCAGTTGAATAGAATTTTATAGACAGGATTAGAAAGTGGGAAGGATTGGAGGGAAGAGCACTGGTGAAAAAGTGGACTGTCATTTTTATAATATGTTTTTTTTTCTTTTTTGCTTAGGCAACTGGGGTTAAGTGACTTGCCCAGGGTCACACAGCTAGTAAGTGCCAAGCGTCTGAGGTTCGATTTGAATTCAGGTCCTCCTGACTCCAAGACCAAAGATCTATCCACTGTGACACCTAGCTGCCCCACCTAGCTGCCCCCATTTTTATAATCTATACTTCAGCTGGGGAGAGTTAGTCTTCCTCAACTCCACTTTTTAGTATCCCAAACTTCTTTCTAGATTCAGTTCATGGAACAATTTTTTACAAGAAGTCTTCATTTAACTTCCTAAAAATTGTTAATGCCTACTGGAGGCACTGCAAATATATATACTTTTTTGCTTATATGTTGTACTCTTCCCTCTCTCCCCCAGCCCCAGTCAAGTGGAAGTTCCTTTAAGGAAATGACTTTTTCATTTTCTCTTTGTGTTCCCAGTATCTAGCAGAGTGCCTTGAATATATGCTTATCAAATAGGATTGAATTAGATAGAATGGAGCAAAAAGAGAATCCAAGATACATTTCAAATGAATGACAGAACTTCTTTTAAAGATTGGATAGAGGACTCAGGAGACAGAAGACCCTTGGAGAAATCTCTGTTCAAGTTTCAGAGGCCCTACATTCAAATTCCACCCCTGAAATCTTCTTCCTGTCTGATCTTGAACTAGTCATTTAACTTTTCCAGGCCTTAGTTTCTTCATCTGTAAAACAAAGAGGTTGAACCTGATGATCCCTAAGGTTTCTTCCAGCTTCAAATACTGTTACCTGTGATCAAACTGCTGTGGAGCTCTGATGCTATTTTTCTCTGTGAAGCCTTCTCTGATCCCCCCAGCCAACTATGCGCCCTTCTCTCTCTGTGGTCACCACATGCTACTGTATATGTGATTTGTATCCAGCAATCCCTCTATTCAACAGTCCAGTACATCTGGTCTAGTCCAGTAACTATTTCAATGGGTTGTTTTGAGGATCAGATAGTATAATGGATAGAAAGTTCTTTGAAGTAAGGAGGAGGGCACTGGTAATCTTTCAGGGAGCAGACTCAGAGTTGTGGGGATGGAAGAGAGGTTGTAATGGAATGAGAAGGAAATGAAGCAGCAGGTGGGGGCAGTGATTAAACATTTTGCAGCAAAAGAAAGGTGTATGTTTCAAGGGTTAGCAGGATTAATGAAAGATTGGTGTTTTTGTTATTTTGTTTTAAGGTTAGCTCAATCATGTTGAAAAGTAGAAAGAAGGACGATTTCAAGGAGGGGATTAAAGATAACTAGTTAGGGAAGGAATAATTGTGGCAAAAGATAGGAAGAGTAGAGGGGTTGGCTTTAATGAGTAGGAAAGGATTGTGATCCTCTGAGATATCTTTTGAAAAGAATGAAGTGTGTACTTTTGATAAAACATTATTTAGAGTAATATGGCTTTTAATATGTTATTTTTAGTGATATTTATTTCACTGACACTTTTCAATGATAATGTATGTGCTTTGTCAAAGCCATGCCAGTAGATGGAAAAATTAATTTTTTCTGTGCTTCCCCAAATGTTGAGGCTTTTATTTATCAACTAGTGAAATACAAAATGACCAGATATGAGTCTTCTTGCTCATAACTTATTTTTAGTCCATCTGTATTCCATACTTAATAATCCATTTAAAAAGTCTGGGAATCTAGAAGTCTACTTAAGAAATGTCTCCCACGAATTATGTCCTCGATATAAACTTCAAAATATTAACATTCATGACTCACTGTTTGATCTTTGTTTCAGAAGTATGTAGACAAAGATTTGAAGTAGGGAGGAAACAAACAATTTTTCTGCAAGGAAGAGGAGTAGTACAATATAGAGAAATTTATTGCATCCCACAGGTCATGGAAGGAATCTTTTCTTTCTGCCTAGTTTTTTTCTTCATTCTTGTATGACTATCCAAATCCAATCTATTCTTCAAGGTTCTCCCTCTTCCCCAGTGCCTTCCTATGCTGTTTCAGTCCATGATTATCTCTCCTTTCTCTGAATTTCTATAACACATAAAGTCTAAGCCACAGAGCTTAGTATTTTATCGTATGCTACTGTGTAGTTTTACAAGGACCTTTACAAAAGATGAGAACTCGGGCAGGCAATGGAGAATCAATACAAAAGAATGACACATGCTTATAAGCGTAGTGCTTGTTAAGAGAGTTAAAGCCAAGAATGAACCAAGGCTTGCAACAAACACTAAGGGCATTCAAAAACATGGGTCATTTTGTTTGCTTGCTTTGTGTCTATATTGGAGAGATGTGTAGGAACAAGAAAGGATTTTAAATGTTGTATAACGTACACTGAAAAGAGTGCTAAACTTTTTCACTAAACTTTGAGCCATGAACTAGAATAGGACACTAGAACCAGAACTAGAACCTTCCTGGGCCTCAGTTTCCTTATCTGTAAAAGGAGAGGGTTACAGTAGATGTTTTCTGAGGTTCCATTCAGCTATAGATCTATGATACAATTATCACAAAATCATAAATCTAGAACCAGAAGAGACTTTAGAAATTACCTAATCCACTCATCTCCTTTTGCAAATGAGAAAACTGTGTCCTTGAAAAATTGAGGGCCCTATCTGAGTTCATTCAGGGAAATAAGCAGCAGGGCTGTTTTTTGGGGGAAAGGAGGAGGAAAGGAAGAGGGATGATGATGATAAAAGACAAATGAGAGAAGGAAAAATTATTCAGTTTTTATTTTATTTCTGTGTTTTTCTACCTTGAACTTGAAAGGATGGGGCACTCTGCAAGGATGTGCGGGGTACTCAAACCCAAGACAAATAAAAATGGCAAGAAAGGAGCTAGCTGACACAAACAAGTCTGAATTACCCAGTATGGATGAACTAATTCCAGGTTTTCAACTAGTTCTTCTGAGGGGGGTGGGGGTGGGGGTAGGGGAGAATGAAAACAAAAACATGAGGATGTGGTCTCTGAGCTACCACTAGTGATCTTAGAAAAATTGTGGAGAGCAGGAAGCGAAGGCAGACAAATGTTCCACTGGTCAATGGGGGCAAAATTTGGCTTTTGTGAGCACTTTCAAAATGTGATGTTACCAATTACCAGTCAGCATCAGTTCATTAAGAATGTCACACAGAACTAACTACGTTTCTTTCTTTAAAAAGGTTACAAGACTGACAGAGCAGGGGAATGACAAAGACATAGTATATTTGGATCTGTATCGAAACACTTGACAAAAGCTCCTACCAAATCCCTTTAGACAAGATGGAAAGAGGTATATCGAGTAATGATATCATTTGATAGATTCAGACCTGGTTAAGTCACTCAGTGCAATGAATAGTGAGTAAATGTATTGATGATGACCTGGGGAGATCTCTAGTGGACTGTTATAAGGATCTTGTTTTGTCTAGCCTTTTTTTTTAGAAATGAATTGAATGTCTTTCTTTTTTATATTTTATTCCCCAGTGCTTAGAATAATGCCTGACACATGGTTGACACTTAAAAATGTTTATTGATTAATTGATTGATTGATTGAATGCATACATGGCAGGCTTACCAAAACTGCCAGTTAAATGAAGCTAGAAAGCTAACATCTCAAATGACAAAATCACAATTCAAAAAGATAACAATGTTGGAGCAATGAGGAGCATGCCTAATATGATAAAATTCAGTGGGATTAAATGTTAAGTCCTGCACTTAGTTACCCCCAAATCTGCTTCATGTATTTAGGGACAGGGTGAAGCATCTGATACAACTTATAGGAAAAGATTGAAGTAGTTTCCATGTGCTACAAGATCAATTCAAGTCCAAAGTGTGGTCCTTTTGGCCAGACCTGTGATTTCAGTGTGCTGAACTCCAAGTAAGCAAAGTGTTACCTACCACAGCAGTCAACTCAAACTAATAGCTAATTGGAGCCTTAGTCTACATTAATAAAGGAACATTGTCCTCTATTAATTATCTTAATAAAGGATGGGAGGCAGGTAGGTGGTGCGGTGGATAGAATATCAGGCCTGGAGTTAGGAAGAATTGAGTTTAAATCTGGCCTCAAACACTTACTAGCTATGTGATCCTAAGCAAGTTAATGAACCCTGTTTGCCTCTGTTGTAAAATGAGCTGGAGAAGGAAGAGGCGAACCACTCTAGTATCTTTGCCAAGAAAACAGAATCAGACATGACTGAAATGACTGAACAACAACAATAAAGGATGGAAGTGAAATTCCTGCTAAATTTGGTCCTAGCTAAGTGCCATCTGGAATATTATGTTCCATTCCTTGTTCTGTATTTTCAGAAAGACATTGGCAGTCTGAGGGGTATATGGAGGAGTTTAAGCAAGATTGTAAAGGATTTGGAAACATGCTATGTTTGAAGGAATTTTAATTGTTTAGCATGGAGAAGAGAAGCCTTGGGGAGAGGGGTCATGACACCTGTCTTCAAACATTTGAAGGTTTGACATGTGGAAGAGGGATCAGACTTATTTGCTTGACCCTGGAGGGCAGAATTGGGATCAATGGGTTGAAGTTACAGGGAGACAGGTTTTTGGCTCAATATTAAAGAAATCCTTACTAATCATTAGAGTTGTTCAAAAATGGAATGGACTGCCTTGGGAGATAGTGAGTTCCATGTCACTGGAAGTCTTCAAAAGAAAGCTGGATGACTGCTTGTCAGGGAAGTTGTAGAGGGGACTCTTGCTTCTGGTAGGAGATGATTTAGATGCCCTTGGAGATCTCTTCCAGCTCTTGCAGTCTATGATTTGCATATCAAAGATCAGAAATGAATTTTCCTGATGGAAAAAAGTCACCATAGGGGGGAAAAATACTTTTTAGACTTACAGAATAGGTTTGATCTAGTAGGTGCAGATAGCAAGTATTAAATGGGTGCTTCACAGCTAGGGAGATCTTCAGTTTCATGTGGCCAGAAGCCTTCTTTTTCTCTGCCTGTGGGTCCACCGTTGGGACACATAAGTGCAATGAACATGCCAACATTCATTTACTCTAGCCTGATTGTCCTTCCTCTCTTGGAGGAAAATATGATTAACTATATAATAGAGCCTTACATTCTAAAGCAGGTATTTTTCATCCCTAAACTAAAGGGAATTTCTGCACTAGAGTCTTGCTATTCAGCTATTTTTGGGAAGGCCATGTTGTGGAACCACATTTGAGATAAAGCTGACTTAAAGCTTTCCTTGGGGTACTCCAGTAACAAATGTCCTTTGAATGACAGCAATTACAGACCTGAATAGCATCAAATTTCACTCTTCAGAAAATAGTTTTACCATAAGGTTCCAGGAACCTATGTTGGATTCCTATTGCCGAAAAGAATCTCAGGATGTCAGAACTAGAGGGTTCTTTTCTAGTCCAACCCACACATTTTACAGATAAGTAAACAGATGGGGAAAAATTTAGATTTAGATTTAGAATCAGAGGATCTGACTTGGATACTTACCATCTGTGTGATCATGGAATAGTCATATACACGATGTGCTAGATGCGCTAGAGACAGCCTCATGTCTTAACAAATCCCTTTACTACTTTGTTTTACTTTAAAGTTTGTTTTTAAAGTACTTTATTTGGTATTGAAAACATAATACCTTAGTTAAGTTATAGTTTTTTTTAATGAATAAAAATTATGTCCTTTATGCTGAGTTAGTTCCATATGGGATTGTGAACCCAGGCTTCCTGGTTCCCAGTACAGATCTCTTTTCAATATGCTATCACACAGGGATTTGATTTAATGTGGGCAAACCTTGAGTTCTTTAAAGAAATATACTGGAAATATTAGAAAGATCTAAAACTAATTCAAGTCTCATAAATCACACATTAATTTGAAAGGCAGCCTTATTGGTTGACTAATTAATTTCAATTCTGTAAGTATATCACACTAAGAAAATCTGAGGAATTCATTTGGTAGAAATTTTCTTAAGGCACAATTCAAAAACAACGGGGCATGGGGGGAACAAGAAGAATGGTCCTCATACAATATCCTTGCCCTAGGCTCTAAAAGTACAGAATGTTCCCAAGTTTATTCAATCCTCATAACTTTGCCCAACATAATTTTTATGTAGCTCTTTTATCCATTTAGATTAATTCAAAACAAATTGGAGCAAAATCAAACCCTTTTAAGTTTTTTTCCTATGACAATAAAGCCATTTTGTTAAACTATTAATAAGTTTTTACTAAAGTGATCTTTTCCAGTGCTGTAACATTTGGGGATTCAATAAAAATGTTCTCAAGAAGGATTTTATGAGACAGTATATGGACTCATCTATCAATCTCTTCATGTGGACACATCAGTAATAAAGGTATATACATTAGAATCTGTTTTTAATAACAGTCATATATTTAAGCAAGAGGAATATCCAAAGAGTAGCCCAGTTCATTTAGAGCTTTTGAATGGAACTATAAAAAACAATTCATCTACCTTAATTATGTCAGGGCAGAGACAAAAATTTACTCCCTCTTCATAAATGCCACTTAGAATTTAATTTTAGATGTTCTGCATGGTGGATATTTGAGAATAAAGTTTGACAAAATTTATGACTTCAAATTCAATTTAATCTTCCAGGGACCCAGAAGTATTGGGGGAAAAAAGATTGAAGGATGTAAGTAACTTCTCTTCTCAAGCACCCAGAGAATGAATAGGAGTAGGAAATATGAAAATTTTGCTTCTCTCAGTGAAAAAATTGGCTACCCTGCTGACTGATAAAGGGATTTTCTGATAAAAAAAAATTTCCCAGGTCCTCTACCTGGGTTCTGGTTTCATTTTTAAACTGGCTTAGAAAACCTTCCACAAAGTAAAAAGTCAGTTTTGTTTAATATAAACTTTTTTTATCTTTCTAAGACTTTAAATATTCACAATCTTTATTGAACCTTCACATGAGACTTTTCCCTCAAATTTTAAACAAGCCATGTTTGCTACAAGGCCTCCCCTCCCCACCACCAAAAAAAATAAAACCAAAAACCAAAAACCAAACAAACAATAAGATCATTCCATAATTTGATATGTTGCCAACAAATTTTCTAAGGTAGACAAGTTTACTATATTTTATGCCTAGTTGCAGTGAATGTGGATGACATGAAGTGGGAGAGGGGAGGAGCAATAGAGAAGGCTGCAGGACTAGTTAGTGTGAAAACATAGTAACAGTAAGATACAGCATTGAGAATGACAGCCTTAGAAGGAGCAACAGTTCCGTACTGTACCAGCTCTTCTTCTCTTGTTTCTAAGACAGATGAGGGAAAAGGGAAGAGTGTAACAAAGTTCTAGGTGTGGCGAATAGTGAAAGAATCACCCCTTTTGGCTCGTCAGATACCCTGACCCACCATCCACCTTAACAGGAATTTCAGAAGTACTACACTAGACTTTCCATGAAGAACCTGCCACAACAGGGAGAAGTTAACAGTATGGTTGGGGAGGACTGGACTAATAATATAAACATTAGGAGATGCTCAAAATAGAAAAGAAGGTAAAAAATTATGATGTCCATTTAAAGTATACTAAAGACTAGTGATTTACCATGTGGATTATGGCAGCCTTTCTTTCTGATGGGTAAGGGGATGGAATGGAGCAGTAGGGGGAGAAGGCAAAGAGATTCTTGTTTCTAATAGGAAAGCATCTTGGAGATTCCTTCCTCTTAGAGTCTTTGATTTGCATTTCAAAGATCAGAACTGAATTTTCTTGATGAAAAAATTGCTACAGGAAAAATTTCTGGACATTCAGAATAATTTTGATCTCATGCTAAGGGGGTGGTGTACTGCTTCAGAAAATGATCAGTTTCATGCTGCCAAAAGGCTGCTTTTTTCTCTGCCTCTGGGTCCCCTTTGGTACATACAAACACACTGGACATGCCAACATTCATTTATACTCACCCATTTTCTCCTCACTTCATGCTTGGAGGAAAATTTGATTGACTATGTTGTAAGGCATTAAATTCTAAATCAGATATTCATCTCTAGTCTTAGGGGATTTTCTTAACTAGAGAAAGAAGAAAAGAAAGAATGGATGAAGAAAAAGATAAGAAATAAGAAAAAAACAAGGAAAGAAGAAAAAAGAAAAGAGAAAAAAGAAAAGGAGAAAATGAGGGGAATATATAGAAGGAAATATAGGAGGGAAGAAATAAATGAAGGATAGATTAGGGAAGGGAAGGGAAAGGAAAGGAAAGGAAAGGAAAAGAAAAGAAGGGAAAGGAAGAAGAAAAATTAGACAGAGGCAACTAGAAATCCCTAACCAACTCTAATATGTCAGCACCAGGTTTTTGATGCTCTGGATGCACTGTCTTGCTGCAATGTGCTGTGGGGTGTCTGTTTTATGCACACACCATCAAAATAACAGCATAGCAAATGAAAGCCCAATGCTGACTCTAGTCCCCACTGTTTTCTATTTCATGAAGCAGAAGGGTAAAAGTGAGCCCTAAGGAGATTTGGAATCTATGCATTTCCACTCAAATGATTTCTCTCCTACAAAGTAAGCAGTCATTTTTTTTCTTTACTTCTGAGAGAAAATTCAAGATTTCTAAAAAGAAACTGAGACTTTAAGAAATGACTTACCCTTGATCACCCAGTTTGGTCCAAAAAACTATTCACTACACCTTGCTTTCTAAAATCCAAACAGGGGACTGTTCTAAGGCTAAATAGAGTGAATCAAAATGATGATGATGATGACCTTTGCATAGCACTTTAGGACTTAAGCACTTTAAGACTTACAGAGAGCTTTGCACATGCTATTTCAGTCAAGCCTCCAATCCAAAGAGACAGGTAACATAAGTATTATGATCTCCTCTTTACAGATAGACATGATTTTATTTACCTAATCTGTCACAGCTGGTGAGTGGCAGAGTTGGGTGTCTAATCTAAGTCCACCTTCAGGGTTTAGCACAGTGCCTGGCGTATAATAAGTGCCTAATAAATGTTTAGGTCTGACTGCTCTTTCCACAACACCTTGAACTAATAAGGTACTAGCTGGGTACTTAAGTGCTCAAGAAATTCAAAGGGAGGGAGCCAAGATGGTGGAGGGAAAGCAGTGATTTGCTTGAGCTCTCTCCCAAAGCCCTCCAAACACCTATAAAAAATGGCTTTAAATAAATTCTAAAGCAGCAGAACCCACAAAAAGACAGAGTGAAACAAATTTCCAGCCAAAGACAGCTTGGATGGTTGATCAGAAAGGTATATCAAGCCAGGCGGGGAGAGGACTGCAGTTTGGTGTGGGTGTGCAGGCCGCAGCGACCCTGGAGCAGGCCTCAGAGGACTGAACTGCGGGCAGCTGTGGCAGTTTCCAGACTTCTCAACCCCTGAATGCCAAAGACAACTTAGAAGGTCAGTGGGAAAAGTGTGTGACTGCGGTGAGAGAGGAGCTAGGTCTCAGCTGCAAGTCTCCAGCATGGCCTGGGGCTGCGGCTGTTTCCTGAGCTTCTGGCCCAGACTGAGGGGGAAACCAGCGACTGATCAGAGGGGGATTGCAAGGATCTCTTTGCCAGTGTTGAGGCAGGAATCTCTTGCTTTACCAGTGCTTGGATCTGGGTCACAGTTCTGAGGGGCGGTCCTGGGGCAAGGAGGAGCGCTTGTGTAGTAGAGCTTGTTGTGGCAGTAGAGAGGAAACACCTCACCCCTTATCATACCACCTTGGAAGAACTGAAAATTTACAGGTCCCTAGAAGTACCTGTAAAAACAGCTGTACAAACCCCCGAAGCTCGGGACAGTACACTCTTCACATTGGAAGCAGACTTTTACCTTAACAAAGAGTTTTAAACTCAAGTAATTGGCTGGGATCATGAGTAAGCTGCACAAAAAGAGTCAGACTATATTATCTTACTTTGGTGACAAAGAAGATCAAAACATACAACCAGAAGAAGACAATGAAGCCAAAGCTCCTACATCCAAAGCCTCCAAGAAAAATATGAATCAGTCCTAGGCCTTGGAAAAACTCAAAAGGGATTTTGAGAAGCAAGTAAGAGAAGTAGAGGAAAAACTGAGAGTGATGCAAGAAAATCATGAAAAACAAGTCAACAGCTTGCTAAAGGAGACCCAAAAAAATACTGAAGAAAACAACACCTTAAAAAATAGCCTAGCCCAAATGGCAAAAGAGGTCCAAAAAGCCAATGAGGAGAAGAATGACCTAAAAAGCAAAATTGGCCATATGGAAAAGGAAGTCCAAAAGCTTACTGAAGAAAATACTTCCTTAAAAATTAGAATAGAGCAATTGGAAGCTAGTGACTTTATGAGAAATCAAGACACTATAAAACAAATCCAAAAGAATGAAAAGTTAGAAAACAATGTGAAATATCTCATTGGAAAAACAACTGACCTGGAAAATAGATCCATGAGAGAGAATTTAAAAATTATCGGACTATCTGAAAGCCATGATCAAAAAAAGAGTCTGGACATCATCTTTTAAGAAATTATCAAGGAAAACTGTCCTGATATTTTAGAACCAGAGGGCAAAATAGAAATTGAAAGAATCCACCAATCTCCTCCTGAAAGAGATCCCCAAAGGAAAACTCCTAGGAATATTGTAGCCAAATTCCAGAGTTCCCAGGTCAAGGAGAAAATATTACAAGCAGCTAAAAAGAAACAATTCAAATATTGTGGAAACACAATCAGGGTAACACAAGATTTAGCTGCTTCTATATTAAGGGACTGCAGGGCATGGGATATAATATGCCGGAGAGCAAAGGAGATAGGATTACAACCAAGAATCACCTACCCAGCTGAGTATAATCCTATAGGGGAAAAAATGGTCATTCAGTGAAATAGGGGACTTTCGAGCATTCTTGATGAAAAGACCAGAGTTGAATAGAAAATTTGATTTTCCAATACAAGACTCAAGTGGAACATGAGGAGGTAAACAGGAAAAAGAAAATAATAAGAGACTTATTAAGGTTGAACTGTTGACATTCCTGCATGGAAAGATGATATTTGTAACTCATGAGACCTTTGTCAGTATTAGGGTAGTTGGAAAGGAAAAAATTTATATATGTATATATAGATATAGATAGACAGATAGATGACACAGGGTAAGTTGAAAATGAAGGGGTCATATCTGGAGAATAAAATTAAGGGGTGAAGAGAGGAATATACTAGGAGAAGAAATTCAAAGGGAAGTTCTTATTCTGAGGGAAGTCTTCAAGAAGTCAATGATTCTTGGGGTGGACCTTGAAGGAAACTTGCAAATAGAGCTGTTTATAAAGGCTCACAGACAGCCAGGTTGTATAAGGACATTGCTGTTGCTACTAAGTGCACCCAAACTCAGGTGGGACTATCTATCCTATGGAAACATGAGATGTTTTAAGAGCTGCCTTCTTTCTTTCTTTCTTGAGGCCGTAAGAGCTGCTTTCTTGAGGGAGTGAAGGTAGTATAGAAAGGGGAAGGCTAGAGCTTTCTGGATAAGGATAATACCATCCAAAGCTGCCTAGTATATTTTGGTTTTCCTGCATTGTCATGTAAGCAGGTCAAATGATATTATGTGGCTGCAAACATTTGTCTGCTGAATACACAGCCCAGGTCATTTTAAAATGACCAATTATTCAAACGTTAACCATGGGAGAAAACTTTTTATTTCCCACCTCAACTTTGAATGTAATCAGCCCATGACCTCTGCCCTAGTATATAGGGAGAGGAGATTATAGATGTAGAGGCAGAAATGATGTCAGAGGCTATCAAATCCCAATCCCCTCATTTTATAGGTCAGAAAAGTAAACCTACAAAGGTTAAATGACTTGCTCAGGATCTCACAACTAGTAAGTGACTGAGGTGGGATCTGAACCCAGGTCTTCCTCATTCCAAGTCAAGTGTTCTCTTTCCAGTACACATTCTAAACATGATTAACTATTATAAAAGCAAACGATCTTTTAATAGGAGCAAAATCAGCCAGCCTCCAGAGGGTTGTATGCACTCCAGATCCACTGTAGTATAACTGCTATGTCAAGTAAACAAATATTTATTAAGTGCTTACTATGTGCCAGTCACTATGTTAACTAGCCAATAGCTACAGGAGAGCTTTCCCTTGAATTCCACTAGTCTGTTTTTAAAGTGTTTTTTTTTTTTTTCAAGAAAAAGCTCAACTTTACTAAATGTATTTTTTGTTTGCATAAAATAATAATAATTTTACTAAGAACAAAACAAAACAATTAATTATGAACATGATGTGACCAGCTCATCTTGAAAGTATACTTTTGGTAGGAACTTTTTGTTTTTAACTCTTGGCATAGTCAGAATTTAATATTACAATTACTTAAAAGTTCTTTTGAGTTATTGTGGCTATTATATGTTACCATCCTGTTCAAAATACCATAATAATTTCTAGAAGGAAATGAAAATGGATTATCCTGCAGTAGGATTATAATTCATTATAGATCATGGAAATAGAAAGCAATGTCCTCTGGCTTGTTTAATTCCATGGTATTTTTTAAGCCATTTTCTCAGGATGGGGGCCAGGGGAGGAAAGAAGTAGAGCATTGAGTACAAAAATTAACCTGTTCTTGCTTTCTTCCACCAGATCAACATTCTGGCCCAAGAAACAGATATTGAAGAGAGAAGATAACCAAGAGGGAAGTGTACAGGATGACCTGGCTCTTCTCCTTACCAAGGGGGCATACAGCTAGTATATGCAAAGATAAAAGTGCCATTAGGGGATCTTTCCAGCTTCTACTGGTGTTTTACTGCAGTAAATTTGAAATGTAACCAAAAGGTTTGACATAGGTCGGGCTCATCTCTCTCCCTGCCATTTGCTTTTTCTATGGACTCAGCCCCACTCTGAAACAGCGACTTATTGCCAGATTCTTCAATCCTGCTTTCTTCTAGAAAATGATATTCAACTGTAAACTCCCTCAGCTAATTCTATAAAGTGCCAGGCTGACATTTACTTTGCTACCCTTAGGATTTCCTTCCAAAGTGATGTATTCACCAAGTGTACACATGAGCCAGGGTTGGTAAAAGTCAAAAAGCTTTCTCTTCGCAATACACTGTAAACACACAAACTTACATTCACAAACTGAGAGGACCAGGGGATTTAGAGCCAGACGGGTTAGGCGGGGTCAGGGCTTATTTGAAAGATGAGGAAATTTGGTATCCAAGAAATTTCAGGGGCTTGTCTAAGATCTTGAAAATAGTAAGTAGCTTCTTCTGGCTTCTTTCATTCTGTGAGATTTCCAAACAACAAATGCCATGTAACTCTAGAGCTGATCATCAGGGAAATTACAGAAATTTCTGGAAAAATCTATATATAGCATAATGAACATTCAGGAAATGCCTGTTCTCATTGTTTTCAAAAAACAACTTGGAAATCCACTGGCCATAACATTCAAGGCCTATTATTTTCTGGACCAAAAAAATTCTTTCAAGTCTTATGTTTGTTAATAAAAAAGAATTTTTTGCAGTTGTATAGCAAAATGCAAAGCACTTTGCTAATATTATCTCATTTTATTCTCACAGCAACTCTGGTAGGTGTGTTATTATCATCCTCATTTTATAGAAAAGGAAACTGAGCTACTCCTGCTCCCTGACACCAGTGACACCTTGCTGGCATCTCCTGTGGCAAATTCACCTTTCCCTGCTGCCTCAATCTTCCAGCCTCCATCCAGCTCAATTCTACACTTTTCTCCAAAGCCCTCCCAGCCCCAGTCCCTTTCTTCTTTTGCTTTCTTTCTTCTATTGTGCTAAGTTATATGAAATGCAGCCAGAAAGGTAGGGTGAGATTGTTTAAGAATATAAAGGCTAAATGGAAGAGTTTCTGGGTCATCCTGGTGATGCCTTGGAACCATCTTCAGAGCTCCACCCTCCCTAGCCAGTTACCAAGTCCTGTTGATTCTTTGTCTTTGTCAGAGTTCCTTTGATCTCTGTAGTCTATCTGCTTCTCTCTTCACTTGCAATAACCCCGCCTAGTTTGAGCACTTAGTGTCTTGGCCTGGACTTCGGGCATAGCCTCTTAATTGTTCTCATTGATTCCACTGTCTCTCTACTCTCCTGTTCATTCTTCACCCTACAACTTTGATGAGCCAATCACAGAGCTAAATCTTCAGTGACTCTCTAGTGCCTATACAATAAATACAAACTCCATAGTCTAGAATTTAAGGCCCTCAACAATTTAGTTCTAACTTTTCTTTCTAGCCTGGCAATACATATTACTACACTGTGCAAATTCTATATTTTAGTCAAACTGCATTACTAAATGTTCCTTGAATTTATACTCAGATCTCCTCCTTCTTTGCATTTGCTTATCAAAAATCTTATCTCCCTTCAAATCTTGACATAGTTCTCACCTCCTAATTACCTTCCCTAATCCCCTAAATTGTTAGTATTTTTCTATCCTCAATTTTACTTGTCCTATACTTATATAATATGCCCCACCCAATACCAGATGTTACTGTGGATATTAAACAAATTACCTATTCCTGTTAAGCACTCAGTATAATGTGACAAATATCTTGGCACTCCAGCCTGTGTGCTTTCTTAGCTCTCAAGCTTTGTCTTTAGCATTGAGGGTGTGGATTTGTGGATGACCTGTGACATCACTCATTGCCCCTATCTCACTGGCAAATTCCTGTTAACCCTTTACCTGTAGCATTTCACTGAAGGTTGCTTGCCAGGATGTGTTGTAGAAAGGCTTTTAACAGAAGAGCGGAAATAAAACAAAGCACATTGATATCGGTATACCCAAAATGTTCTCTCTTGGACTGCCACCTTTGTTGTTACAGGCATCAGCCCCTAAAGTGATAAACAGGACAAAGATCTAGAAGTTCCATTCTCTATCACTCCCAGCTGGGAGCAGGCAAAGTTTTCACTCAGGGCTTTTTATTTTATATACACAATATATATAGTATACATTTTTATATTATTTATATACATATATTTATAATTTATTTATATTATATATATTATTTTATATATTTTTATACACAATATATAGTAACACACACACACACATATATATATAAGAAAAAAAGGTTATTCATCAAAACTAATTAACAGATCAAACAAGGCTGATAGTACATGCAGTATTCCACACTTATAGTCCCCCACCTCTGCAAAGAAGGAAACAGGTTTATTTTCTTATCTCTTCTTCATGTATAACTACAAAATATGGTCATTAAAATTTCACAGTGTTCAGTTTCTATTTCAATTGTTTTCATCATTACTCTTTTCATTTACATTATTAAAACCATTGTGCATATTGTTTTACTGGTTCTGGTTACTTCCCTTGGAATAAGTTCTTCATCATCATCATCATCATCAATGTTGGCATTCTCTTCTAAAAGCAGCATGGCTTGAGCAAGAAGGGTTTAAATCTCTGGGCAAGTCACTTAGATTGAGGTTCAGTTTTCTCATCTGTAAAATGAAGGAATTGGACTCACTGGCCTCTAAAACTTCTTCCAGGTCTAAATTTATGATGTTATGATTCTGATTTAGAGGTGAAAGGGACTTTGGAAGATATCTAGTCTACCTCTTTACAAATAAGGAAACAGAGGCTCAGAATGGTTTAGTGATTTGACCCAGGTTACATAGGAAGCAAGGGCTAGGGAAGTACAAGAATTTGAACCCAGGTCTTCTAGTTCCAAATCTAGTGCTTTTCCTTTTACAATTCCCTGGCCAGAAATATCCTCTCCACTGCTGTCATCTTAACTGAAGAGCTGCCATTAAATACTTTCCTATTAAAATATCAATAACTCTGGGTGGGAAAATGTATAGTAGAGATTTGTGCAGCAAAGCACTCATGAGCAAAACCCTGAAGGACAGGAAACTGAGCATAGGATGTGCCAAGAGTGAATAAAGGGACACTGAAGAATGTGGTGGGAATTACCAAAGATAAGTGTTCACGTTTCTCAATTTTGCCTCAGACACTCAGGGATAAAGAGAGGGATGTCATTTCAGGTCCTTCTTTATATCCCTCTTGCCTAAGTCCCTTACTCATCTGTAGAAATAAACTAAATCCAATATTCTTAAATGACAGCCTTTGGATTTAAAGGAAGAAAGATCATTTGGAAAACCCTTCAAAAATTTCTGTCTTCAGAAGGAGGCTGGGGGTTTTGGTGCTGGCTAGTAATTAGGGGACCCATTGGAAAACAAGTGTCATTTCTTATGGCTACTTTGTTAATTTGGTGTGGTTTCTCTTCAGATTTCAACATTCTGCAAGGTAATGCAGAATGTAAACACTGATGTATTGGTATAGAACATAACCTTTTTATTCTGAATAAAATCACAACAAAATCTCATTTTAAATAAGATGCTTTGCAGAGGGAGCTGCAGAACTATTTGCCCTTCAAGATTAATTGGCAGGTTCCTCTAAGACCCATCTGTTTAGGAAATGAATTTTACTTTCGGGCAATGTCACATTAGATTTAGAAACAGTAAAGATTTGATTACAATCAGGTATCACTCTTGAAGTTCCTTTTAATATATTAATGACCTCCCTCTAGCTTATCTTCTTTAGTACTCAACTGACAAATTACAACCCCTGCATTTGAAATTCATGGACATATCTATTCCAATTTGTCTTTCATTTGTAGAAAGTAGCTTAATTCTTTCAGTTCCCTTTTAATAATCACTCCCTTTCCAATATGTATGATGTCAACATTTATTTCCTGCTTTGCTAATTTAACAGGAGAACCCATTTTGGAGAACACAGAAAAGCTGACTCACAGAGCCTATAATTGAAAGAAATCTTAAAACATTTTCTCATCTATAAAATAAGGAGTGTGGACTAGCTGGTCTTTGAGGTCCCTTATATCTATAAATCTATGGTCCTATGACCAATTAATCAATCAACCAGCCAACAAGGATTGATTAAGTGTTTACTATGTGCCAGACATTGTGTTAGAAGCTGAAAACACAAGTACAAAGAATGAAACAATTCTTTCTTGCGAGGACCTTACATTCTAATAATCATTAAATTTATCTTTCTTGTTGCAAAGGTGAGGAAATGAGCCCAGGAAAGTTAAACAATGAGACTAGAACCAAGTGTTACTGACTTCCAGTGTTATGGTCTTTCCTGTTTTCCTGCTTTCCCCACATCACCAAAAAATAAGATACAGTCAGACCCTTGAGCAATTTTAATGAATTTCCTTTTAAATAAAACAATCATGACTGGCCTTCCACATAGGTATTATGGATAGTTGGGTGCTGTTAAAAGAGCCCAGATAACCCTTACTCTCTGCACACACACGTCCAAAAAAAACTACTCACAATACATTTATGATTGCATTGATGTTGGCATTTCCACACTGTAGGCCTCTGCTTGAAATGCTGCAGAACTTGCCTCTTGCCAGCAATGGGGAACTCATTACCTAGTGAGGCAGTTTGTCTTTAGAAAATGAATCCTTAGGACATTTTTTCCTTCAATTGATTCAAAATCAGCTCCATTGTAACTTCTATCCATAGTTTCTAGTTCCGATATCCAGATCCAAGCAAAACCAGTTTAATGTCTCTTCTACATGGCAAGGCTTTAAAGTTTGGAAGACAGCAACTATGACCTCCTCAGTTCCTTTATCTTGGCAATGATACAGATTTCAACTATCCAAACTTGACCATCCTGCAGGATTCTTGTCCATATCTTCCTATACATTTATCACAAGGGATGAAAGGTTTAGGGGACTTTCTGAATTTCTCTTGACATTGGGAGTACACCAATGGAGAAGCTTTTCCATTGGTTCTCCCCTTCTTTACCCTATTTAACCATACATATTTTCTATGATATCCTTTACACCATAGTTTATAATTCTTTTTTTTATATAATATGTTGCAGTCTAATTAAGCCTATATGTCCAGTCCCCCCATTGCCCAATCCTCACTTTAAATACTTTGAAACCTCTATTTTGGGGACAGACTCAGAGCATCCATGCTTCATTTATCTTCTGGCTGTGTTTCTCACTCCACCAGACTTCATCACTATTCCCCGACAAAGATACCTTCCCCTTCCTGACCTTTCTCAGCTCTCTTTAAGGTTTTGTCTTCCCTCGCTAGAATAAAAATTCCTTGAGAGCAGGGACTGTCTTTCTTTTTGCCTTTCTCTGCATCTCCAAAGCTTAGTATAGTGCATTACACACAGAAAGCACCTAATAAAAGCTCATTGTGTGCTTGTTGTCTGCCTCCCTGCCTGCAGTATTCTATAATACCAGTCATACCACCTGACCTCTGATATTGCCTGAGATTCTATCATTCATTCCTTTAGTTTTAACCACTGACATCTGTCACTCTCTTTTAGGATGCAAATGTTTTTAAGGTTTTGATGTGAATTAGTTTATCCATATACATACATACATATATACATATACATACATACATACATACATATATATGTATATATTTCTGGCAGAGGGCTGAACAAATGGAAAGTTTGATTAGTGGGTAGATACTGCAGAAGGAGTACTGGGCAACTAGGGGCAATATGAGAATGCTAGCTTGTAGAGGGAGTGTATGGGTGTTGAGGGAAGACTAGTACTTTTAATGTGAGAGCTGCCAAGCCCCTTTTCAAAGCTGCTTTCCACATTTGGTTTCCATCTGCCACCCAACTCTTGTCTCCGGATCCAAGAAGCTGTAGCATGCACAGTGGCCACAGCCTGGTAAACTGTTTTGCAGATGGGCTAAACCAGGTTGAGGTTAACCAAGGGACTTGAAACCTGTTGTTGAGTTAGGGGAATGTCTACCCCAAGCATGTGAAGACTTCCCCAGCAGAATAATAAGATATGAACAATTTGTTCTAATGGGCCTTGAAGATGGAGGAAATAGAAACTGCAGAGTGCTTAGAGTTTGGTTAGATGAGGAAGACACCAAGGTCATCCATTGTATCCTGAGCCATCACTAGTCATCTTGACTTTTGTCATGCCACTGGACTCTAATGACTCTGGAAAAGAACGTGAAGCCAATGACTCTGTGCAACTTTGCTTTACTTAAATCCAATTTGTGCGCAAGTCAAAAGACATAAGCCATATCATTTTACCATTTTTATTTGTGCCTGACCTGTGGTAGAGCTTTCTGAGTACATATTCATCTGATCAGCCACAGTTGGGTGCATTGTACCTCGATCCTGACATAGTAACGTCATTTTGATTCTTTTGGATCACAAAGGACAACAACTAACCCAGCTTGTAAAGGAAGAAAATAGGAAAGACAAGATAAGGGTACAAAAGGAGAGGTAGAAGGGGATTGAAGACAAATGATCATAATTCAGCTAAACACCAACACTAGAAACAATAGTATGACTATTATTTTTATGATATACTTGCATGCATAGAAACTACAACAATTTACCTGACACGATGAAAATGAGAAATAAACTTCTCTGTTCAGTTTCTCGTCCAAAATTATGTACATTATGTTAAAGTCTACATTCCCAGAATATCCTCAAAACTCCCAAATGTTAATGAGAACACAAAAATGACAGAAAGATGAAAGATTCAGAACATTCTGTGACCCACCTACACAGTAGCGATTTTATCTACAACTAGATGAAATGAAACTGATTTTATTCATAATATTCCACTGACATATTAGCTAACAGTGTGGGTCAGTTCTGAAGGAAAAATATGTTTAAGGGTCATCTTGTTCAAGACCTTTGAAGGAATTCCACAGGTCTGTGAAAACCTTGGCTCAGAAAACAGATGGTAGCTCCTTTGTGGGTGAGAGATGGGGGCTGGGGACCAGCTTGCTGTAACTGAAAAATTACTTCATGCTTCTAGTGCCTTCATGGGAGAAAACTAATGTCCCTGTGTGGGACTTCAAGGTCATTCCTGCAGGGAGTTAGTCTTAGATGGCTCTTGAGACTCTATGTCCCAGTGAATTTAGTGCAGGCTCCTTTTTATCAAACTATAATCAATCTTTCCTTTTTCTCTTTTTGATGTAAACCTAGGGATTTCGGGGGGGGGTGGGAGAAGCAGAGAAAACATAAATACACAATCAAAACCCACTGGAATTTAATCTTTTTTTTTGTTTTTGTTTTTACACAGACCTGTGATTTTATTGGTATAGTGAACTCAGTACTAAAATGCCCTTAACCAATACAGATATGCAACATTTAGTCTTAGAGAAGAGGATATTAACTTGGGGAGCCCTTAGGGGTCCATGGATAGATCTCAAAGGGTCTATGAACTTGGATTGTAAAAAATGACATCTTTATTTTCTCTAACTTCTAGGTAAAATTCAGCATTTCCTTCAATTATACATTGAAAAAAAAATTCAGAGAAAGGGTCCATAGGCTTCTCCAGGCTGTCAAAGGGATCCATGATTGACAAAGATTAAAAACCTGTATCTAAGAGAGCTGGACTGGAGCTACTGAGAGATCAAATAACTTATCCTGTGTCACACAGTCGATATGTGTCACAGGCAAAATTTGAACCCAAGTCCTCCTGATTAGATGACCAGCTCCTTATTCATTGCACCACACAGTTTCTCTTTTCATCTTTAAGGAATCAAAATTTTGAATGTGCTTTTTGAACAATATTAACTATGTGAGTGGTATAGGCAGGGGTGTACTACTATTACTTAAATTGGCTCAAGAGATCTGATTGTTAAATTTTGAGTGTTACCATTTATACATCAGAAGTCAGTAAATGCTACAAATTAGAGTTTGATTTATTACTTTGTTGATTGTTTAAACTTAAGAATGTGAAGGATAAAATTTTAATAGTAGAAATTAAACTCAAAAGTGTATCATGCATGGATCCTTTTTTTGGACAGCTGGTTGTCGAACGTTTACCTGTACATCTCTGGGTACAGGAAAATGAAGATGTAATAAATCCAATTCCATCTCCTCTTTTCTTACTGCCAAAAAGAAATTTCCTTTAAGCAGACTCCTGCCTCAAAATATTTTTCTATTGTTCACATTCTTATAGTGGTTTAAGAGGTATGAAGTGTCTCACTCAACGCAGCCTTATGGGGAGGAGATCAAAATTACTTTTATCCTCATTTTATGAAAGCAAACGTTCATTGGAAGAAGTGGAGCTACTTTTGACTGAGGCATCCTGCAGCCTCTTAATCCTTCCTAATCTTATCTCCCCCATGTTCCTTGCAAGACTGGTATTTTAAAGTTCAAACCTTGTGCACTATTAATTCCGAATGTACCTTCTGTAATATTTTAAAGTTCTCAAGTATTTGGAGCCACAGACTGTACCTTTACCAACTCCTATCTTATTTACCTCATTTATTTTGTACGACTAAGTTAGAATTTGCCTTCAAGACCTCAATCTCTGAGAGAAAACAGTATTTTATTGCTTGAAGGTACATAAACCCTTTCCTAATGATTCAGCTGATGGTAGCCCCAGTTGGGTCAGAGTAATTGCAATTCTATGAGCTCTGTGTTCTGGCATTTTCAAGTATCTTTATCAGCATAAGTATTTCATTGATCTGCTTATTCTAAATGGAGGGCCAGGCTTTTGACAGAATTATTTCTATCATTTATATAGTGACTCAGAAACTTTGGAGTAGTAAGTGCTGGTTGTTTGCTAAAGGTTCTTCCTTCAAAAACTGTATGCCCAGACAGATAAGCCAGGTTGCTGAGGATGTGGAATGGTCTTTCTGTACCACTCCTCCCTTTCAAGACTCCTTTGTCTTCTTCGATAGTTCACATTCTTATGGTGAGTTTAGAGGTATAAAGTGCCTTAGTCAACATAGCCCTGTGTGGAGGGGATCAAAATTAGTTTTATTCCCACCTATGAAAGCACCTTTTTTCAGGAAGAAGTTCCCTTCTTCCTCTTTTTGGACCAGACCGGCGTTTTCATTGTTATAGGAACCAGTTCCCTGTGAGGTCATTTCCTTACCAATGCAGATCAACGCTTGTTCTGCAACTTACAGCCAGAGAGTTGTCTGGACCACAGAGAAGTTAAATGACTTGACCCAGGTCACACATTCAGTATGTATCAGGATATGGTTCAGACCAGGTCTTCCCGACTTCTGGGCTGGATCTTCTCTATCCAAGAAACTTTGCTTTCTCTTCAAGTCATATGTGTGTGTATACATATATATACAAATTTTGTATATATATATATACACAAATATATATATATATATATATATACACAAATATATATATATATATATACACAAATATATATATATATACAAATTTTTGTTATTCAGCCATTTTCAGTCATGTCCAACTCATCATGACCCCATTTGGGGCTTTTTTGGCAAAGATACTAGAGTGGTTTGGCATTTCCTTTTCCAGCTTATTTTACAGATAGGGAAACAGATAAACAAGTTTAAGTGACTCACCCAGGGTCACACAACTAGTAAGTATCTAAGGACAGATTTGAACTCAAGAAGATAAACCTTCCTGACTCCAGGTCAGGGACTGTGTTCACTAAACCACCTCGGTACCCATTAATTATTTTTAACATTTTTTTTAAATTTTGAGCTCTCAATTCTCTCCCTTCTCTCTAACCCCTCCCCCACCCATTGAGAAGGCAAGCAATACGATATCCACTATACACATGAAATTACTCAAAACGTATTTTCATATTAGCCATGTTGGACATAAATAAATAATAGTAGGCAAAATAAAGAGAGTTAAAAAAATGTGCTTCAATATGTACTCAGAGTTTATCACTTCTTTCTCTAGAGGTGGATAACATTTTTCATCATGAGTCCTTTTAAGTTATCTTCTCCAAGTCTTCTTTATGAAACCCAATAATAGAATGTCTCAGTGCCCCAGGCAACTCTAAGAAATCACAGGTGTGGTGATTTCGTGGTGCTCATGGCAGGAAAGATCTAGGTTTGTGCCTCTAAAACATAACTCCATATTACTGTTTCTCAACTCCACCTCCTAATTATTCCTGGAACTCTTCTTTAAATGAAATAAAATTAGCTAATATTTGTAAAGTGCTTAGCACAGTGTCTGGCACATAGTAGGCTCTTAATAAATGCTTTTTTTCCCCCTCCAGGACCTCCAATCTTAGTCTTCCACTGCCTTTTCACAGCTGCAATTGCTAGGGCTCAGAGGGGAAGGAAATAGGTTGACAGGAGAAGTAGGCTTACTCCTTACTTCCAAGGATCTAAGTCCATGCCATCTGCATTGTACCTCCTCTAGTTATATCTCTCAGTCCTGGTTTATATCCACATATAGGTAGCTAAGTGGTGCAGTGGGTAGAGTGTTGGACTTGGAATCAGGAAGACCTGAGTTCAAATCCTGCCTCGTGTACTTCTTAACTGTGTGACACTGGGCAAGTCATTTAACTTTTGTGTGCCTCATTTTTGTCATCTTTAAATTGGCGTAATAATGGTAGCTACTTCATAGAGTGGTTGTGAGGCTCAAATGAGATAATCTATGTAAAGCATTTTGCAAGCCTTAAAAGTGCTATATAAATGCTATCAATTACTATGTTAATAGTCTCCTAAGATCCATGTCTGCTCCCTTTGAAAAGGTTATATCCAAGAGAATGACTCAGATCTATACAAGTCATGCTATATTGGATTTAAGTGAGGGAGGGCTGTGCAAAGTCACCAGCCTCACTTTCTCCTCTGGAGTCATCTGGGTCCAGTGGCAAGATATAGATTCAGGATGACTGGAGATGGCTCTGGATGCAGTGGGAGATCTTGGCCTTCTTAAGCTAAGGTCTTTAACTGGTCTCAGTTTGACTGAGGCAACACCCATTCAGTGATTAAGGCTAGGTAAGAAATGATGCAGAGAATGGCCTCCTTACCTAGTTTAAAAAAAATCAATCTGGGAGGGGATGACCCTCAAGGATTTCTGGCCAAAACAGAAACAATTGCTATTTACAATCACTCTGAGTCAATCGGCACCCAAAGAATGATCACATAGTGGGGCTTGGCCTGGTTCCTACTGTTGGCCAATCCCTGAGAGCCAGAGTGAATTGGATTTAAGTCTTGGTCCAAGAAAAAAAGATTTCAGGAATCAAAATTTACATTCCCTTTGGGCAGAAAATCTTCAGGTACGGTTATGATACTCTTTGTGGACCAAGGAAAAGAAAGGAAGAAGGAAAGAAAGAAAAGGAAGGAAGGAAGGAAGGAAGGAAGGAAGGAAGGAAGGAAGAAAGAAAGAAAGAAAGAAAGAAAGAAAGAAAGAAAGAAAGAAAGAAAGAAAGAAAGAAAGAAAGAAAGAAAGAAAG